>NC_142873.1:34529166-34855833 GCF_051225735.1 Oryctolagus cuniculus
AGATCCATGGATGTTCTTTCAGGCAATTCTCAGTTTCCTGAAATGCAGTTTTTAAAAGTGTGTACCTTGGGCAGCTGTTGTGGCACAGTGGGTTAAGCCGCCACTTGGGAAACAGCATCCCATATCCCATATCAGAATGCTGGTTCCATCTAGTCCCAGCTGTTCCACTTCTAGTCCAGCTTCCCGCTAATGAGCCTTGGCAGGCAGCCGATGGTGGCTAAAGTACGTGGGCCCCTTCCACCCATGTGGGAGACCTGGATGGAGTTCTAGGATCCTGGCTTTGGTCTGGCACAGCCACGGCTCTTGTGACCATCTGGAGGTGAAACAGTGGGTCAAAGATTGATCTCTCTCTCTTTCAAATAAATGTTTTAAAATCAAGTGTGTATCTAAGCTCATTTTCCATAGAGAAGGCCCCATGTCATATCAGAATCAAGGAGAACACACAACCTGAGGGGAACCACTCCTGCAATAAAGGAGAGTGCTTAGGTTTTGTAGCAGAGCGTAAGCATTTATATTTCAGGGTTTTAAGAAAACAGACTGCCTTGCCCATACAGCTGGTTCTCCAGGTTATTTCACTCTTCCTGAACACTCCCCATCGATCCCCCGACTCACTGCCCCTTAACCGAATAACCCAGTAAGTAAGTCCCTGCCTGAAAGATGTTGTAAATAGCTCCACCGGAGTACAGTTTGGGGCAGCTTCCAATTAGCCTTCACTTAAGAGTCTTTTTTCCCTGCCAAGTTTGTGCAGTGAGTGTCCAATGCCCCGCCCGCTGCTTGGCTCTGAGTTTAGGGCAAGGAAGAGTCAAGTTGGAGATCAGGCTGATAAATGTCAGCTCCAAAGTGCACCCACGTCCCACCTGAAAGCCCAATGGGGGATTAAAAGATGCTCTCAGAGGGGTCTGCCTGGCCGTGTGGCAAGGAAGGGAGCCGGGCACCTCTAAGTTTCCTCCTGTGTTTCTCTCCCTCTTGCCTAACCCTAACTTTACCCGCTCATGTTTAATTACCCATGATCATTTTACCCTTTTCTTTCCTTACTGGCTGATTATCTCTCCATTTCATTTATATCCCAGTGGAGAGACACAAGAGCTAAAAACAAAGCGGATGGCCAATTAAAAGGTAAGTGCCTTATGTTAAAAGCCAGAACATTATACTTCAATATTCACCACGAGGTAGCTTTCGAATGGCTGAAGAACAACGCAAGTTCATATATGGGGCTCATCAGGGCACCTATATTTTGCAATCCAAATCAACTAACACCTGTTCCAACGACTGCTGGGAATGACTTGCTTCCTTATTGGCTGGCTTGGAACCTCAGTACTTCATAAATATTAGAGACGTAAAAGACCAAGAGGTTCCTAATGTGTTTATTTCGCTATAATGAATTCTTCAGGCAAGTGATAGGATTACTGAAGCAGAGCTTGGTTAGGAAAAAAAAAAAAAAAAACTACTGGTTTTGGCAGCTCCACTGTTCTTCAGGAGTAGCATCTAAATATTACTAAGGAATCAAGCATAAAAATTATTCACTGGGGTGTAATTATTTTTAGCAAAAAGAAAATAAAAATTTATCTTCCGCTCCTCCATTTATTCTCTGAATTGTCAGATCACAAAAATCACCACTGGAGCTGTACAAATAGACAAAGAAAGGAGACAGCCATGGCCAAGACCTCTTCAGCGTCCTCCAGAGAGAAGCCCTTGCTCCAGCCTGGGAGGAAGCTGGGCTGGTGTTGACCATGCCCGGGGCCCCCTTCTGATCGCTGTCCCTCAGAAAGGCAACAGAATCTGCTCTTACAACCTTTAAAGGATGCTTTTACGTGTTTTTCCCTAATGCAGTTGATTTCCGAGGGGTCAGAGGATGGTCAGTCTTGCCCTCAGAGTTAAGACGGTGCCATCTTAGAAATTACGAGCAGCAGAAGGCCAGAGACGCACAGTAAACCCTTTCTAGAAATGAGTGAAACACTAAGATCTCTGCTCCCTGCAAGCACTCTGTCCACTGGGAGGCAGCACAGGCTGTGGGAAGGAGAAATGGGCCAGAGTCCAGAGACCTGGGTTCCAGTCATGTGTGTTGTGGCCCACAACAGAGGTTTAGGTAAAGAAATTAAGGTGAGAGAGAGAATTTGGCTAGAGACGTTGAAGCACTTTGGAAGCAAAGAGAACCTGCTGAAATAAGATTCACATGTACATAAGTTTGGAGAATGCAGAAACTGGTCCATTTATTCATAACTTACTATCCCCTGATGACGAAGTACATCTATACCTCAGGGATTTAAAGTAACTAGAGTAATGGGTAGGCATGGAGGCAGCACTTGGGACACCTGCATCCCATATCAGAGTGCTTTGGGTGCAGCCCCAGCTTTGACCCAGCCAATTCAGCCAGGGAAGCAACAGATGATGGCCCAAGTACTTGGGTCCCAGCCATCTGCATAGGAGACCAGGATGGAGTTCCTGGCTCCTGATCTGGCCTGGCCCAGTCCCGGCTTTTGCAGGCATTTGTGGAGTGAAGCAGCAGATGAAGGATCTCTCTCTCTCTCTCTCTACCTTTCAAACAATGAAAATAAACAAAAACTTAATAAACAAACAAGTAGAACAATAACGCAAATAGGTCTGGCCCTCCTTATTTGAATATCTGCAAATTCAGCCAACTATGAATCAAAAAATATATTTAAAAAAACAATGTGCACTGAACATTTATGGACCTTTTGTCTTGTCATTATTGCTTATACAACACAGTATAACAATTATTTATACAGTATCTACAGTATTAGGAATTATAAATCTAGAAGTGATTTAAAATTTATGGGAGGATATGTAGAAGTCACTCACAAATACTAGTGTTTTAAATAAAGGGATTTGAGCATCTGAGGATTTTGATATTTGGGGTGGTGGTGTTGGTTTTCAGGGTTTGCAGGGGCCACTCCTGGAACCAGTCCTTCAAGGATATTGTGCACTTGAAGACACAATTTGCTAAAGTGTGTTTCTAAGAACTCCAGTCCAGGGAAAAGGTCCTCAGATCAAACAATTTCTGAAGATGTCAACTAAGACCTGACACACACCGTTCTGGGAGATTTACAACACACACTAACATATTGAAGCTTAGAGAAGCTCTGTAATTAAGAAAGATATTTGACCCACAAAGTTACTTAGCAAAACCACCTTCCATCATCCCCAAATCCTAACACCAATGTGAGCTCCACAGAACATACTAAGAAATGCCATCGGGGCAGGCACTGTGGTGTAGCAGGTAAAGCCGCCTGCAATAACCGCATCCCATGTGGGTGACGGTTTGAGTCCCAGCTGCTCCGTTTCCAATCCAGCTCTCTGCTATGGCCTGGAAAAGCAGTAGAAAATGGCCCAAGTGCTTAGGCCCTGCACCCGCATGGGAGACCTGGAGGAAGGTCCTGGCTCCTGGCTTCAGGCCGGCTCAGCTCCAGCCATTGCAGCCAACTGGGGAGTGAACCAGCGGATGGAAGACCCCTCTCTCTTTGCCTCTCCTTCTCTCTGTGTGTAACTCTGCCTTTCAAATAAATAAATATATTTTAAGGTATTTAAAATGGCAATAATATCTAGTCCCAAACAGGAGAGACAATAGCATGGAATCACCAACCCTAGTCAAGGGTGGCTGGTCCAGTGGTTTGCACCATTTTATCCACACCCTCTCCTCGATTCTCCTTGATCCACAGCAATCATTCTGGAGGCAGCAGGCCAGGGTGAAAGGTTAATTCTGTGGCCATGAAACCCAGCCCAGCTTAAGAGACTCACAGCGGGTATGAACCTTGTCACCTGGCTCCCATCAGCTCTGCCCCTGACTAGCCTGAGACATCAGCTTTAGTTATCACTGCTAAGGGAAATTAAAATGTTAAGGCACCAGCACATAGCCAGTAGACTTCAGCTTATAAATTTAAGGTGTTTTAAAATCATATTTAAGATGAAGGTGTAGTATTTTATCCTAACAGGAAATAGCCAAGAGAATATGATTTCTGGAGCTACATGCCAGGTGGGTTCATAGCCAGGTTCTACCATTTAACAGTTGTATGACCTTGAGCAAACCACTTAGCTTATTTGAACCTCAGTCTAAAAACCAGTAAATTAGGATAAATATATCCCATTCCTCAAAGGATTATGATGAGGATTATGGGAAATGATCTATGTCAATGGGTTTAGCAGTGTGCCTAGCACATGATAAATATCAATAAACATTAGCAATTATCACTACATTTAAAAGGACAGAATCATCTCACAAATTGCAGCTCCCTCTCAAGTTAGCAACAGGGAAATGCAATTTTGGATTTTTTTTCTGTTATAGGAAACATTTTTGCCTTGTAATTTATCAGAAAATATGCCTCTTAAACCTTCACTGAATATTTCTGTGCGAAGTTGAGATGGCCTTGGTCAGGTTTTTGTCCTTGAGAACAGATTTCTAAATTAATAACTTCAGTAGCTGTAAAATATGATTCAGCTAACTGAAACTCATTTAACTGGTATACTCTCAGGAATATATTTCTCAAGGGAGATACACCCAATATAATGCTAAATAATTGCAAGGTATTATTATTTGGCCTAGCCTAGTGTTTCCCATCAACACTCTAACATAGACCGGTAAACAGAGCTTCCCACCACACATCACAGAGACAGCAGTAGGAAAGGGGAGGGAGGGAGGCCAGGAGGAAAAGAAGGGTGGGAGGCATAGAGAAGGGACAGAAGGAATCCAGGCTCACACACAGGAGCACTGTGACTCCTGGACTAGGCACCGCTGGCTCCATCCAAGAGGGCCTAGAGCTGCCGGCACACTGAATCAGCTCTAGGGTGGAAGAGCAGGCATGTGAAAGTTCTCTGGGAATTACAGGGCAAAAGCTCCAGAGGCCCCCATAGAAAGAGAAGGAGCCAACCTTGTCCCACAGTCCCCATGACCCGGACATACCCTGGGTGTCTCATCTCCCAAGACCCTGGTCAAAGGGATTTCCATGGTGACTACCTGGAAGGCACTTCAGTGCCAACCACAATACCCCTTGGCCAGACTCCTGGCTCTTAACCTCCACCACCCCTCCTGGCAGATCCCAGCCCAGGAAAGCCAAATCCAAAGCCAAGAGGGAGTTCCAGCCAATCAAGGAGACCTGCAGGTTCTCCCTGCCCTCCTTCCTCTCCTCCATCCCTCCCCTCTGGTGACAGGTCATTTGTAACTGTCTTAGGGGCTTTATTTAGTTGTGGTGGGCACAATTACAGGCTGTTCTAACTAACAGAGTCCTTGTCCAGAAAACAAAAACCAAACCAAAGTTGGTCTGGTTCCCCTGGTCACACTTAGTGACCACCTCACATCACCACCTCGTCAATTCAATCAATGGTGCGACGGTTGGCTGTTAATAAAGCTGGATGAAAACAAATTGATCTCAGAAAGGTCAATTTGGTGCCTAACATTTAGAAGGCTGGAGTTTGAACACTCATCATGTGCCGGAACCACCCTGGTATATCAGGAATATCACACCTGTCCAAAGAGCTACTTGCCTAAAAGAATGGAAAAATTACTCTAGAAAAACTGATGTTATTGTGCTGCTGTTTTTATATCTATTGGTGCAGAGAGGAAAAAAAAATCATGAATTAGTTTTTTTAAAAAATTCCTCAAGGTTATGTACAAGATTATTTCAGCCACCGATAGAAATAGAAATAAAGGGGATGAAAAGGCCATGCTATTCAAAGATTATTAATAAAAGTAAAGGATGGGCTGGCGCCACGGCTCACTAGGCTAATCCTCTGCCTGTGGCGCTCACACCCCGGGTTCTAGTCCCGGTTGGGGCGCCGGATTCTGTCCCGGTTGCTCCTCTTCCAGTCCAGCTCTCTGCTGTGGCCCAGGAAGCCAGTGGAGGATGGCCCAGGTGCTTGGGTCCTGCACCCGCATGGGAGACCAGGAGGAAGCACCTGGCTCCTGGCTTTGGATCAGCGCGGCACGCCGGCTGTAGCAGCCATTTGGGGAGTCCCCGAACCAACAGAAAAGGAAGACCTTTCTCTCTGTCTCTCTCTCTCACACTAACTCTGCCTTTCAAAAAAAAAAAAAAAATTAAAAAAAAAAGAAAAACAGTAGAAGAAGGGGCCGGCTCTGTGGTGCCGTTGGTTAAGCCACCAATTGTGGTGCTGCCACTCTCTGCCAGAGCACTGGTTCTAGTCCTGGCTGCTCCACTTCCAGTCCAGGTCCCTGCTAATGCACCAGCGAAGGCAGCAGTTGATGGCCCAAGTACTTGCGCCCCTGCCTCCCACACGGGAGACCCAGATGGAGTTCCTGGCTCCCATTATGGCTGTTTGGGGAGTGAACCTGTTTCTCCCTCTCTGTGTTACTCTTCTTTTCAAATAAAAAAAAAATCTTTTAAAAAAGAAATGAAATGCATCTAAACAATTTTTTTCTTATTTTCAGAAATGGACTACTGGTGTAAGTGGAAATTGTGTTCATAAAGCTCCCTCTGACTTCCTGAGAAATGCATCATTTTAAAGAGTCCTCGCTAGTCAGAAATAAAGCAAAGAGGTGAACATGCCTCAAGAGTGTAGTGGACACAGCCAGGGAGCCAGGCTAAGCCGTCAGCCGGTCCTGCCCTACAAAGCCTGTTTATTGTTACCATATGCATTGCATTAAGGCCCAATTTAGATCTGCAAAATACGTGGGAGTCTGTTTTTATGAGTTACTTCCACATTTCTGAGGGAGAAAGGAGACACAGAGTGAAATGGGATATCAGAACCATGGGCAGCAGTTGGCACACGTCAACCACCCAGGTAGGAGTGTCCCAGTGGCCCGAGTCAAATGTCCACAGTAACTGAGAGAATTGAGGGGAGCAGGGGACGGTCATAGGGAGAAAGAAGGAGGAGACAGAGAAGAAAAAGGAGGTGTCTATGGGCTGACCCGACCGTGGGAACCTGAGATTCAGCAGGCAGCAGAGCTAGACGCTAGATGCCCACAAGCTCCCTAAGATCTGGCCCCCAAGCCTCTATCAAAGTCTGTGTCCTTGGTTAAGTCCCTTAAGCCCTCTTTGCCCCACTCCCCTCATTTGTAAAATGAGAGGGGTTGAACCCAATGGTCTCTCCCTCTAAATGTGTCTCTATTCTGTGTTCACTACTTAGCCATAGGTCTGATTGTGGGAGTCTCCAGCTCAGCAAATAACAGAGCTATGCTTTGCTCCCTGTGTGTTTCTGGGCAGGGAACTGGGCTTGGTTTCTTCTGTTTTGTCCCTCCCTGCCCCCACCAGACATCCCTCAGAAACTGTCTCCAAAGCTCATCCCTAGCACAGATCACTGGCAAGGCAATGAGTACCTGCCAGATCTCCCCAGGTTTGAGTGTCCCTGGGGTGTTCACTGCAGCTGAAGGGCCAGTCCCGCCATAGTCCCCAGGTGGAACCCAGTGTTGGACAGAACATGGCTTTAGAGTGTAGTGACCCCAGGCTCACAGCTCAGTCAGGTCCTAAAGTGAAGTGTGATTTCTTTGTTTCTTTCCCAAGGCAACCTCACCAGAGATGAAGACAAACAAAGAAATGTATTGTAGCCACCAAAAAGTATTGATTGATTGATTTGTGAAAAACACAGAGCCTGGACTATACAACAGGCACTGTGCTAACTGCTGGTGCTCCCCCACATAGACAGACAGACACCCACGCGCACACACACACACACACACACACAGAGTTCATAGCAACATGCAGAGAACCAAGGCCAGTGCAGAGACACACTCAGGCTCCAGATTCGTGAGAAGGGCCTGGGGAAAGTTAAGGAACAGTTTTACAACAGTCCTGACATTCAAGCTGATCCTGAAGAGGGTGGAACAGTCTGCCTGGCTGCAAGGAGAGGGAATGTATTCAAGGCTAAGGACGTAGTGCAAAGGCTAAGAGTCAGCAAAGGGCGTGACCTGCACTGAGAAGAGTGACAAGTTCAAGGCCCATGGTACAGAATGCTTTCCCTGGCTGTCCAGCATGATATCTGGCATGCACCTCTAGCTGATAGTCTCAGACGATGGTTTTGCCTACCAGGTACGGTAACAAAACATGGATTGAAAAATTGGAATGTAAAACACGGACCACATAAATCTTTGAGACTAGCATACATTGCTAAGGAACAAACAGAAATAAAAGCAAGGTGCAGACCAGTAAGCATAGTATTCTACCAGTTGGATTTTCAAAAAAAGAAGGGAAGGGGGAAAAAAAAGTATGTTTGTAATTCATAAAAACATTCCTAGAAGGATTTTTTTAAGGAAGTTCTCATACGGTGTTTACTAGGCACCCAAACACACTGTCAACACTCAGTATATATTAACTCATTTAACCCGCCCAGCAACCCTGTGAGGTAGGCCCATTGTTCCTCCTATTAACAGATTTAGAACTTAGGCAGAGTTCAAATAGCCTGTCCAAGGTTAATCAGTCAATCATTAGCAGGGCCAGGAGCAGGAAGCTAAGTTGGACTCTATCGCCACAATACTTCAGCACATCTCAGGAGCCACTGGTAACCAGGGTTACCTCCAGAAGGAGAGGAGACTGGGTAGAATGGCACAGCAGTGGAGCCCTGACCTCTCCCCATCTTCTCCTCTGCCCAACGAAATGCTCCTGGGGAACACCTGATAATGCTCCCCTATAGAAACTTGTGTACCTTCTGATCCCACATAAACACACATACATATAGAAACGACACTGTTCTGAAAAGCTTAAGGTATGGATACTGTCCACAGAAGGCCACAGGCAGCTGGTGGCAGGCAGGGATCATGAGTTGCCCATGAGCGGTCTTCTCCTTTCCACTGCCGCCCAAGTCCAACAGCACAGCAGAGAAAACCTGCGCTCCAACAAGGAGCTGAATGCAAGCCTGAAAGATGGATTCCATCGCAAGCAAGTCCTCCCATGCTGCCTGTCTTTCCTAGCTCAGTCTCAGCCACTGCAGCTGCTTAATGGCAATGCACTGGAAATCAAGATGAGGGCAAGAGACCCCCACAAGGCAGCACTGCATGGGTCAGCCCCTAAACCCCCTTCTGTAAGAGTCCTTCCCAACAGGGAAAATATTGGCTCAGGCACCCAGGCATAGAAGGTCCAAGCAGAAGAGAGTCTTATTCCCCACTACCAACTCCAAGGCAATTCCTCACCCTATCTCTCCCTCCCCCTTCTTGAACTAAGAGCCCATATATTATACCATGCCATGGTTCATTTCAGCAAAAATCAACTAGCATTCTTCTGACCTGGGGCAAAAAATTCCCTCATTGAGATCCTGAAAAATAACATTACATCATGTTGCCTGTGTCAGGTTTATAAATGGGCCAGGGGGAGGCTGGGGTGTAACCTGACACTATCAAAACACTGGCCCTCCGAGAAGAAAGGAGGCCATTGTTGGAGGCTGTCAGCTCTCCCCTTGCTGGAGGTAAAGTGAGATGCTAGAAATGTTAGTGGGAGGCCAGGCACAGTGCAGGCCCTCACTCCCTATCTCCTAAGAGATCAGGCAGCCAGCCTCCAAATGGGGCTTGTCCCCATTTCCTGTGGGGTGTGTCACCCTCTTTTCTATGGATGATCTGAGTAATCTTTATTTCCCTGGCCTCAAAAGCAAAGAAACAGGCACAAGACGGCAAAGTCCAGGGCCATTTTTTATTTTAACTGAGCAAGCCTCACTTCTCCAAACAGATAGCCCGAAGGAGAACTGAACACCAATGCCTGCACACACACACACACACACACACACATATACACACACGAGGGTTATAACTGTATGTGCAAGACAGCAGCGTGCAAGGCACAGAGCTGATCTCTAAAAAAGATAGAGGGAAAGGCAGACCCCAAGAAAAGTCATGTGAATATCCCACCCCGAAGCAAGAAATGGCAAAAACTGAAACAGAATGAAAGCATTTCATAGTGAGTGAGGGACAGCCTGGGAGCAGGAGACAGGGAAGTGACAAAAAGAACATGGGGAGGATTATAGAGCTGGGATAGACACAGGCCTTGCCAGAGGACCAAGTGTTGGCACAGAGATTAAAAACATTTTAATGGATAAAAGGAGAAGGCAAAAAGGATTTATGGTGAGAGAAAGTTCAGGAAATAAAAAGCGAGACCAATGGAAGCCAGCCTGACTGGAGACAGAATTCATTTTGCTGGTCAAACGCTTAATTTGATTTTCTCTTTTCTGTCTTCCCCATCTCCCAGCTCAGCCTTAAGGACAGCTCTGCATGCAAATGTATGACCCGTGGTGGAACGTGGGTAGATTCTGTTTGGCAGGAGTGCCCAGAAAGGCAGCCGCCAGCCAGCCCCCAGCAAGGCGGGAGGGGAGGGGATGGCAGCCCTGTGATCGCACAGGACAAGTCCCAGGTGAACCAGGAAACTCAGGGGCCTTCGGAGCTGGTACAGAGCTGGTCAGCTGCACTTCTCCTGGCTTTCTGCTTGCTTGTTTCCACTGGAAGATCACTAAGGTCCACAAGGACCTTGACCTCTTACAAAAGCTTCCCCACCACCACCACCAGCCCCTGATGTCTCCCTGGCTTAATTTACCAGCAATTAAGAAAGCAGCCACACAGACCACTGGGTTTCTGGTTGCTAAACTCTGCTTTTATGTTAACCCTGC
The DNA here is from genome assembly GCF_051225735.1 of Oryctolagus cuniculus. Classification (NCBI taxonomy): domain Eukaryota; kingdom Metazoa; phylum Chordata; class Mammalia; order Lagomorpha; family Leporidae; genus Oryctolagus; species Oryctolagus cuniculus. Next base: position 34,539,718 of record NC_142873.1, read on the forward strand.
CACATTTTCTTTGGAACACAACTGGGACCCTCCCCCACTAAAGTGAAAAGCTGCCCCACAGGCCAAGTGCATGGTCATTCAAAAGAGCTTCCCCACAGAGCCCTGGGACCAGCCCCTGCCTGCTTCAAAGAGGACAAGGGCAGGGGCCCATTGCCCACCCTCGAAGCTCAGAGCTTACATGTCCCCTCACAATTCCAGTCCCTGAAGTATTTCTTTGGGTGGCAGAGAGACTGTGACTGGCGCCACAGTGTGTTGCACTACAGCCTAAGGCAGGCAATGACAATGGTTCAGGGACAGCTTGGGCAGAGAGGGCAGCAGCTACTGTCTACCTCACTACTAATCATCAACAGAAGGGGACACAAGAGCAGCCATGACCTTGCAGTAAGTCCTTTGGTGAGACCTGTTGGTTTCAGTCTTGGGGATTCTCTCTCACTCCTGCCACCAGGCTAGGAAGCCTTGGCTCTGACACCCCCAGTCAATGGGACGTCCTTCAGGGTTGCAGATGCTCATGAGTTCCCTAAGTCCCCTCTTCTTCTTCCACCATATCCCGCAACTAAATGTTGCACTGTGTTTCACTAAACAAAGATGGGCGGCCAACCCTGTGCCAGTCAGTGGATTAGCTGCTGGGGAGACAGTCTCTGCCACTCCCCTTGCTCCCCTTCAGTCCTTCCCCTTTCCAAGGCTCTGGTCACACTCAACAGAAAGGTGGAGGGTGGTCTGGGGACATTAGCATGGCTCACACCCATTTGCCTGATGAGCTGAGTCCAGACAGGCTGAGAATCTGAGTATTCGGAGACATGTGGAATTGGAGGCCTCAGGAGCTGGAGCCAGGAAATGGGAGTTTGGAGGGATGGAGACTATTTCAAAGGGGGAGTTGGAGGGAAAGGTGTGGCAACACAAAAATGATGATTTTAGGAACTTGTCTAGACATTTATTAGATAGTTATACATGTCGTGCTGTGCTAGCTATCCTTAGGCATTCATGTCTGGGATTATCAGGAAGAAAGTCCTGGTCCAAAAAAATAAAAATCACCTAACATGCTGAAGCATGATGTGGTGACAGCAACACGTCCAACCGATGCCCCCAATTTTGGATTCTTAGAGACCTGGTCTCTCATTCTGAACTCACCATTCTCAGAATAGAAAAAAAAAGCCAGTGCTAAGGGAGGCCTTCTGAAAAGTCAGGCACCTCTGGCCTTAAATTTATTTTCTCATTAATGAGTAACGGGGGATTTATTGTTTGAAACAGTGTCTGTTTTATATCAGTGTTTTTTCCCTGTTTTTCCCCCAGACTGAGGAGCTCCAAGGAGACCAAAGGCAGATGTTTTATATTTCAGGAGAGAGCAGTCTCCCCCAATTCCTAAAAGATTCCTGGAATTCTTATACTTAACAAAAATTAGCTACAGAGAAAGAATCATGAATCATGAAATCAGGGGCCGGCAAAGCGTCTGGCAGCCGGTCATTTCTTCCCCTCCACCTACTGACCTTCCACTACCAAACTCCTGCCTGTCGACCACTAGGTTCCCTGGGAAAACACTTCTGAATAATGAAGTGTCAGGCAAGCCTAGCCCAAGAGCTTAGCCTGATTTCGCGATGAGAGAAGCCAGTCTCAGGGGTGTGTAATCTCAGGAACTGGAGTCGGGGGTTCAGATCTGGGTTCCAATCTAGGATCAGTCTTCACTTTGCTGATCATTTAAGGAACCCATAGACAACTGCAACACAGGTCCCATCACTTTTGCTGGATCAAGGTCAAGTGAGATGCAAGTGTACACTAATAAGTCAAATGCTCATAAAAGTGAAAAGCATTTTTACTAAAATCATGACTGTCTGGCATTAACAAAAACTTTGTGTTAACCAGCACACTATGGCTGGTGCCATGGCTCAGCAGGTTAAGCCTCAGACACCTGCATCCCATGTGCACATCGATTCATGTCCTGGCTGTTTGCTTCTGATTCAGCTCCCTACTGGGAGTCTAAGAAAGCATCAGAAGATAAACCAAGTTCTTGGGCCCCTGTCCAAGCGTGGGAGACCCAGATGGAATTCCTGGTTCCTGCCTTCAGTCAGGGCCAGCCATTTGGGGAGTGAACCAGCAGATGGAAGATCTCTGTCTCTCTGCCTTTCAAATAAATCTACACACACACACACACACACAATTTTGCAAATGTGGGACAACAGAACTGGCCTCAGCTGGGCTGTCAAAGGTTGCTCATCCCCAGTCAGGTCCTTTCCTTTCCTTACAGAGGAGGCTGCAAACCTTTAAACATTCAACATTTATTCAATAAACATTTATGGAGCACCTGGCCCAGTACTTGGCACATGCCAGGTGCTCGGTTAATATCTGGTGAATAATGAATGAACGAGAGGCTCATGCATACATGGAAAATACATGGCCAGTCGCCACCAGTCCCTAATGCTGAATCCACATCAGAAGTCACTAATGGATTAAGGCAGTCTCCTCTGAAGACTCTGGACTCAGCTCAGAAGTCTCGGACTTGGCACAGTGGAATGAAACCTATTTGCCACAGGCACGAAGATAAAGCACATTTTATCCCTGCTTTCATGGAGCTCAGTGGCTAATGGGAAAAAGACAGAAAATAGACAAATGTAACATAATCTGTGTCAGGAGCCCAGGGAAGGCTGCGGCATTTAATGATGTAGATGAACCCGTAGTTCTTAAGTTCACCTTGACTTTTAAGCAGCCCCTCCCTCCAGGTTTTCTCCTGCCTCTGAAAATCCTGTTCTTATTCTCCCCACCACTCACCTTGCTTAGGTTGACATTTTCAGGGTCCTGCCCTGGCCCTCGTCTGTTCTGTGTAGAAGCTCTTGAATCACTGGATGCCCTCTCATGACATCAATTGCCATTTACATGCTGATTACACCCAAATGTACGCCTCCAGCCCTGGTCTCTCTCTCTGAAACTTCAGACATATATCTCCAGCTGCCTCCTAGGATAGCTTCACCTGAATACCCGACAGGCTACTCCAAACCTCCCTCTCACTCTCTCCTCCTTACCTTCCTCAGCCATTGATAATCTTAATGTCCCTGACAGCACTGCTATTCAAGACTACCAAACCAGAATTCTTAGTATTAACATCAACCTTTCCTTCTCCCTGAATTCCCCTCCCCTTTAGCAAATACGCTATACCAAATCTCAACACATGTTTTAAACTCACTCATTCTACTCTCCCACACCATCTCTCATCTTCTATGTCACTTGTTTTTCTAACCTTACCCCCAATTTTAACCTGTCCTCCACAGGGCCAACAAACTGACCTCACAGCCAAATCTGATTCCGTTTCCTCTTACTGACTTCGTTCTCCCTGTCCTCTTTCAACAGACCCGACTGCCTTCAAGATGAAATTCTCAGCATGGCATAAGCTATGTCTGTCTCCTTATCCCTGTCACTGCCCTACACTGACCTTAGAGATCATGGCTCCGGGCCTTTGCCCATGCTATGCTTTCAGCCTGGTGTGCCACACACCTGCTCTTTAGCTACACTTTTGTTTCCTTCAGTATCCAGAAACCCCATTCCAAAGTCACAAAGAACAATTCCCTAGGATCTCACAGCAGACTGAGTAATGCCATCCTCTGCAAATAAATGATTTTATATGATTTTGGGAATTCCTCTTACATAAAAAATTATTTAGGCAGTGTTAATGTTTATGCAAAATATCTCACAAAATGCACAAATATCATGAGTTCCCATACACAAATAAAGAATGAACTGCTTGATTCATTCATTAAAAACACATGAAGTGCTACCCATGTGGCAGGGACTGTCTCAGTTGCTAAGGGCAGAGCAAGAGGAGAAAGTCTGGGGCCAGTGATATGGCATAGCAGGTAAAGCCACTGCCTGCAACACCAGCATCCCATACGGGAGCTGGTTTGTGTCCTGGCTGCTGTACTTCCAATCCAGCTCCCTGCTAATGGCCTGCAAAAAAAACAACAGAAGATGGCTCAAATGTTTGGGCCCCTGCTACCCATGTGGGACACATGGATGAAGCTCCTGGCTCCTGACTCCTGGCTTCAGCTTGGCTCAGCGCTGGCTGTTGTGGCCATCTGGGGAGTGAACCAGCAGATGGAAGCGCTCTCTTGTCTCTCTCTGTCTTCCCCCACCCCCATAATTCTGACTTTAAAATAAATAAATAAACCTTTAAAAGAAAAAGAGAGAAGTTTGTGCCACTGTGGAGTTTATATTCCAGTTGTAAAGACAGACAATAAGCAGACACAACATCAGACTATTTATTAGATAGCACAAAGTCATCACCCTTTCATTAGAGAGACTTGAAGGTAAAAGTGGTTTGACACAAACACAAAATACTATAAATTCTGAGTGATGAAATACTTTAATAATCCCTTAAAACTAAATGGAATTACTTCTACCCTACTTCTACCCTTCTTCATGTTCACAATTGTCAATATGCTTATTGTTAAGAAAACAGAATGCAACTATGGCAAAATCTTACAGTCTAGGGAAACTTGGAAAAAGGCGCGAATTATCAAGTGTCTGAATGTAAAGAAGTTCAGTGAGAAGGAAAATCTCAAAATTTTATGATATTTGAACAGTAATGGTTAACAAACTTTCTCCACAGGCACCATTAAGGTATGATTTTGAGAACAGAGCATAAACTGGGATCAGTGGGCAAACAGATGCAGTTCACTTTGGAAAGCCTTTTAAAAACCTGTTTCTTTAAACTGGCTACATGAAGCGTCTTCCAAATGTGCATGGAAAATGCACATTTCCATGAACTTTTTGAAGTCATGTCACAATTCTCCTTAGCAATCATTTGTGTATATAAACCCAGCACCTTGAAAGCTGAAGTGTTCAGTAGATGTTGATTAATTAAATAGTTACATCATTTATATGGTGGCCAGCTGCTTTTTATGGGTAGACTTCACAAATCACCAAATATTTGAACCACAGGCATTTGAGTTAATGGGACAGGATTTTCTCTCCTGCAAAGAAGAGAAAAGTAATAAACACAGCCAGTTGGAGAGACCCTATGGCTCTCTCCTCACTGCAAGGTTTCTGTTCTTCCCACAGGAAACGGTGTGGTCGGGGGTTCACTCACCAGCCCAGTTCTGCCAGAAGATGTATTCCTATCCTTTAGGGCACCCTGAACCCCACCAGAGTACTGGAAGCTCCATGGTAGAGCAGTAGAAGACAAATCATCACCTTTCTTCAAAACAACAAAATCTTTCTGCCAGTGCTCCCCTCCACCCCTCATGCCCTGCCAGGGTGTGGCTACCTCCCATTCATCCACACCTGTTTAAGTGTCTTCTCTTGAGAAGGAGAAACGAGGAGGAACACTCCTAAGATCGCCATACTGTATCCCATCATCTGTATCCCCACCATGTACTGTACTAAGATTCCAAGTCTCTTGAGATTGACATCTCTGATGGGATCCCTGGGGTCTTCCCTGGGCAGAACACATTGCTCTGTATATAGAAACCATGCTACCTCTATGGAACAAAGCGTGTCTCTCTTGTCTATTCCCCTTCTTGGCTGTGGCTTCTTTCTTTCTTTATTTGGAAAACAAGCTGAGAAACTTCAACTATAATTTGTCTAAAAAATGCAGTATTTCATAAATGAGAAAAAGAAAAACTCGGTCCTAGATTTGAGATCGTCTTAGGGAAAACCTCAAAGAAATGACTCAGCTCTACACCAAGATGCAGTTCCTACTTATTACTAAGAATTCTTCCTATTAAAATTTAATGCAGTCTTCTCTAGCAGTTCATTTCATCTGCCAAGTCCTTTATGACTATTTTGATAAGTTATTTATTACACACGGATGCCACAGTAGGAAGTAGATGGCATAAGTAAGCAATGGCTCACAGGACAGAATAAAAGGCTGTGTCCACTCCTAATTTTCCAAGGCTAAATGATCAGATCTGGTGGCAAGCAGTTATCACAAAGTGTTGGCCTTAATGGCAGGACATCCTGTTACATAGTAGTTGTTCAACACATATAACTGCTGAATGCATGCAAGAATGGAAATCAGGCTGGAAGGGACCCCAGAAGTCAATCCGTTAGCACGCTGGAAACACTGTACAATTATGACGAAACCCAGGTAGGCACAAAGGCATCAGACATTAATTTTCTACCTCTAAAATAGGAATGATAATAGAATTAAATGAGATAATGTACAAAATGTCTCACACTATGTCTGGTAAACAGTAAGTGCCTAAAATTATGTTATTATTTCATAGATACAGTTCATGATTACCAAACTAAAAAAGATACTGGATTAAACTTCAAACACCTAAACCCACAAAAGTGGAATATGCAGGTGTTCTCTGTAATATGTCATGGGTATTCTATTTAGTAGAAATAGATTTTTAATGCAAGCAATCAAACAGAACCTATTAATGTGCACAACTTACACACCCCAGCTTGAAAACATGTATTACATTGAAACTCACAAGGACTTTTGGAAATCTGTGAGTATTTTGCAAATAGAGATTTCTTTTAAATATTCATTAAAATGTATTTTGAAACAAGTATGCATGGATTGCAAAAATTTTTGCACCAAAATAAATTTAACTTTTAATTACATTTTCCACCAACATTCTGCAGTGTTTTTCTATGTCTGGGGCTCCATATTTTCACGCGATGGAGAGCCCTCCAATGAAGACTTGTCCCGTACTCAAGTATAGACCTAGTAGCGCTGTGATGGGTCACATCCAGCCAAGGCCTCCAGGGCAAAGATACATTATTTTTCTCTCATTTTAATTTTTTTCATGAGAGAGCACTGAAGTTTCTCTACTTTCTCTTGAACTCAAGCATTTCTTTAAAAATCCTAACTTTTGCAAGCAACAACCCCAACCTTAGCTTCAAGAGAAAAACACAGCACAAAGAAAATCCAGGGGAAAAAACCACGAACTCTGTTGGCTGTTTTAATGCAGGAAAAGGAATAAAAGTTGTTCCCTAGCCTCAGGAGTGCCACTCTGCCTGTGGCTTTCAGAAACCCCCTTGGAGCTGGGGGCTGTGGGGTGGAAGAAGGAAGGAAGGAGATGGGCGATAAGGAAAAGCAGCTGCAGAAGAAAAGAGGAAAAACAGAGAAGAGAAGAAAGGCGGCTGAAACCCGACACTCAGGAACTCGGGCCTCCAGCAGGCCGACTTCTTGGACTGAAAACCTGCCAGCCTGGGGCTGTGGACTAGATCCAATGGCAGCCTTCATTAACGCTTCATAGGCTTAGCCCCTAATTTACAACCATTTAACGGCAACCTTCTACAAGGTCCTTGAGGGACTTCTGAGGACAGAAGGAAATCAGGTGCCTAGAGAGCTCCCCTCAAAGCAAGAGCCCTTTGTGCAAGCAAGCAACCTAGCTGCACTGTGTTTGGGACTTCCAGAGGCTGGGACAGGAAGGGGGTTGCATGGGTTAGACCAACAGCCAGTCAGAGGAGGTGCAGAGGTGGGCGGGGATGGGGCACAGGAATGAGGGAGGCTCTGCAAAAGCTTGTGTCTGGGGGTGAGTGATATGTCCAAGTGGGTGAACTGGGTAGAGCTAAAGGCAAGGCCTCTTCCCCACACCAGGGGACATCCCACACCAGGGGACATCCAAAAGTGCATGGAAAGGCCGGCGCCGTGGCTCACTAGGCTAATCCTCCACCTTGCGATGCCGGCACACGGGGTTCTAGTCCCGGTCAGGGCGCCGGATTCTGTCCCGGTTGCCCCTCTTCCAGGCCAGCTCTCTGTTGTGGCCCGGGAAGGCAGTGGAGGATGGCCCAAGTACTTGGGCCCTGCACCCCATGGGAGACCAGGATAAGTACCTGGCTCCTGCCATCGGATCAGCGCGGTGCGCCAGCCACGGCAGCCATTGGAGGGTGAACCAACGGCAAAGGAAGACCTTTCTCTCTGTCTCTCTCTCTCACTGTCCACTCTGCCTGTCAAAAAAAATTTTTTTAAAAGTGCATGGAAAAAGAGAATTAAAAGGTAAGTTTCTTTGGGAGTGAAACATTTTGAAGTTCACGTACAGTTTTTCCACAAGATACATTTCTCATGGACTTTTAGAAATCCCCTCCTAAAGCCAAGCCTTTGTTCAAGCAATTTCAATAAACAGGGAAGTTTTTTTAAAAAAAAAAATCAAAACCCACCCAAATAATCCTTACAGAACAGAATACAAACCAGATTAAAAAAAAAAAAAAAGGATGAAGAGAATGCAGCATGATCCCCACTGCAGAAACAGAAACCTGGCCAACGGGGTGGGGAAGGCTGGCTTGGAGTAATTTAACAAGACTTTCTTGTCTTTCTCCCCAGCCTTGTTTCCTTCAGCCAGACCTGTGTGCACTGGGAACAAGGCAGGTGTTAACTACCCAGGGCCTAGAACTGGTTAGGCAGCTTCTCCTCCAAGGCCATGGGGAAGAATCAATCTCAGCCAAAACAAGGGAGTCCTGGAAAGAAGAGTTGAACTCCCTCTCCTCTGGCAGAAGGAGGATGGGGAAAGGGAGGCTAAACAGATTACCTTTGCCACTAACAGCTTTACCTAAACGGATTACCGTGGGGGATTAACTTCCCTGGAGCCACAGGGCTGGATCACCACTCCAGGGAGAGCATCTCCATTTTCAGCCAGGACCTGGGGCAGAGATGGTTCCACCCAGACCCTCAAGAGGCTATCCAGAATGGGGTCCCTGGCAAATTAACCCCACAGGCTAAATGCGTTCATCTCCACAGTATGTAACTCCCGACATTTCAACCCATTGATTCTTCCCTGGGAGCAACGGAGAAAAGCAGTGAAAGTGCAGGGGCCAGGTTTGGGGAGAAAGCCTTGTAGTCCACGTGGCACCAGGTGAGAAGCCCTGTTGCAAATGACTCAAGACCCTCCCTGCACAGTTTCAGCTAACGTCCGTCTATGCACTGCCTCAGTCCCACCTGCTCCAGGAAGAAGCATCCACACGCTTCTCCATGGAATGAGCCACAAACCTCATCTGCTTTACTTAGGTTCAGCTCTTTCCCCTATCCCAGGGGATGTGGGAAAATCACCCTCACCTCCACTTATCACCTTGACAGCAAGCTCACCTGAAGTGATGGGGACGTCCCAGGAAAATCCCTCTCTGGACTTGGCCAGCTGCTCAGAAAGAACTGCAGAGTTACCTTCTTCCTCTTTCTTTTCGCTGCCAGCGTAATCCTAGGAGTTGTCTCAGCTGGTGGCTCTAAAGGACGTGGTTGCTATTGAATATGAAGCTGACCCATGTCAGAGGCAGCCTGCAGAGTAAAGGCACCTCCACGTCTGCTATTCTGACAATAGAGGCATCTCTGAGTTTTCCGAAATGCCAGCCATTCTTCAGGGATAAAAACAATAGTCTCTGATCCTGCCTGGATTACTCCAGTCACTGGATTGGTCTTGACAGTGAAACTGGAGGTAAACACGTAGGAGAGGGCTAAACTGTATTAGGGATGGAATCTGCACCTAAGAATACAGTAAACTAACAGGCTCACCAGCAACTGAACCCCTAACCATGTGTTTACAAGCTCAGAGCTTTAACCAGATAAGTGCTGTGTGAACAGGCAGTGCCTCAGCAATGGAAAAATGCTAAAACCCTGTTGGCTTTTTGTACAAGAGAGAAAATGCAGGCAGACTTTAGGCAAACAGTGGTAGAATCATTTAGGCCCTTAGTATTTTCGTTATTATAGTCTATCTTGAAGTGGATATACATCTTGGATTTTTTAGGGCAGTCCTGAAAAATGTCCTATCCAAATTCTCCCACAATCTTATAATTGTCAGAATAAAATGAGATTTAGAAAATAGAACTACCAGGACTGGTGCTGTGGTGTAGCATGTAAAATTGCCACCTGCAGTGATGGCATCCCATATGGGTGCTGGTTCGAGTTCTGACAGCTCCACTTCTAATCCAGTTCTCTGCTATAGCCTGGGAAAGCAATAGAGGATGGCCCAAGTCCTTGGGCCCTTGCACCCACATGGGAGACCCAGAAAAAGCTCCTGGATCCTGGCTTCTGATTGGACAAGCTCCCAAGCTCCACCGTTGCAGTCATTTGGGGAGTGAAGCAGCGAATGGAAGACTTTTCTCTCTCTCTGCCTCTGCCTATCTGTAACACTGCCTTTCGAATAAATAAATTAATCTTAAAAAAAAAAAAAAAGACAGCCTCATGGAACACCAAAGAAAAACATGAAAAATTGAACTAGATTTGAGTATGATTAGGACATAATAATAAATAAATAAATAAGTAAAAAAATAGAACTATCATATATGAAATACTCAACATTCAGGGCAGATGGTTGGCACAGTAGTGAGGGTGCTGCTTGGGAGGCCCACATCCCAGTGAGCTTTGAGTCCTGGCTCTGCTCCTGATTCCAGTTTCCTGTTGTAACATAACAATGGGCACCGTGGGAGGCCACAGGTAGTGGCCCACATGTTGGGTTCCTGCCACACACATGACTGAGTTCCCAACTCCCAGTTTCACCCAGGCCTAGCCCTGGCTATTGGGAACATCTGGGAACTGAAGCAGCCGATGAGAGCCTTCCCTAGTTCGCTCTTTCTCTCTCCCTCTCTTTAAGAAACAGGAAAACACTCAGTATTGGATGAGGTGGCTCTGATGGCCAGGATGGTTTGGGTTTTATCACTGCCCCTAAATTGGAAGCTGGAAATAAAAATTTGTTTTGGAAAAGAATTGTTCATGAGGTCTGCATTGCTTACAGCTTACACTTTGGCTTCAACTTTAGTGCATTTTTTTAAAAGAGCACAGAAGCATTTTAAGCAAAAGGGGGAAAAATGTGTGTTGGGGGGGAAAGTATAAAGTCTGCTCTTTGCTTAGCAAACAAATAGGAAAAATAAAACAAGAAATTAACATACAGCAAGATGTATTGCCAGTCTCCTTAACTTAGGCAGCAGGCTTGCAGAAGGTGCAACCCATGTCATCTAAGCTTCCCTAAACCTTTCTGTTACATTACAGGGCAAGAAACAAGCATCCCCTACAATCCTTAGGCATCCAGGGTCCAAAGCAGATTCCCCCACGAGCCCTATCCCGGGCCTGTGGGCCTCCTCCACCCAAGGGGCAGTCCTCCTCTAGAGAGCTTTTCTAAGTCTCCACCCTCCAGAGAAAACTGATGGGATTGAACTCTTAACCCTTCCGCAGAAAGGACTGAAATCAAGAAGAGGCCACTGACAAAATATTGACGTGGGAATACTGTTAAAAAAAAAAATAACAAGCTAAATATATGCCCAGCAGTTGCAGACTGGCCTGAGGACAGAGAAAGAAACTGAAATGGAGGGCAGTGTGTTTGAGTGATAGATGGAGATTCAAGATCTATTAAGAAAGAATTATACAATTTAGGAAGAACTGGGATTCCTATTGGCATTAGCAGTGGGCAAAGTTAAAAAGTGGTGTTGGGTGTGAGATCAAGAGGGAAAGAATGAAAAGAAGAAAAAAGAAATTGTACTGGTAAAGCTACTGGCAGGAATCCTTCTCTGCAGAAAAATCAAGAGGAAGATGAGACAGAAAAGGAGCTCCAGTGTAAAGAAACACCCTGTTGTCTGTCAGCTGGGAGGGGCTGGCAAGGACACAGACTAGAGGGGAAACCAGGATTCAGATTCAAGCTTGGCCACATACCTGTGGAACAGCCTGGGGCCCCTGGGCCTCTGTTTTCTTTTATGTCAAAGGTGGGGAGGGGGGGTAATGATACCTCTCCTTCCTGCCTGGAGAAGCCTGAAAGATCCGCTTGGTCATATAAATGACAGCCCCTGCATACTTCAAGGTACCACCCAAATGCCAAGATATCTTGGGTATGAGAGTGCTCATGAAAAATGCGGCTACCCAGGAAGCCCTTCACAAAGGGCTGGGAGGCTGGGAGCTGTGAGGAAGGTGGAGCTGGTTGACCAGAACAGGGACCAACAACAGAGGCCACTGGCATCAGATTTTCCAAGGATTTCATCATGTACTGAGGGCTCCAGTCATCAATAGACATTAGTTTGCTCATCATAAAATCTGGAAATCAAACTATTTCACCTCCAACAGATGTCTCTTTCAGGCACATCTACGGGTTGAGAGACAGATACACAAAGAGGTCAGCAGACAATGGAAAGGAATGGCTTAGTCTGCCCAGTAACCGCACTCTGAGAGTTCCTGGTCTCTACCACCCTCTGGGAAGTGAGGGAGAAAAAAGGAAGGAGAACCGAAGAAGAAAAGGAGGAAAAAAGTCTAACTCAGTAGAGAGATAAAAATGAAACAACTGAAGAAATGAGAATCTTACAAAAGTGTTAAGGTGACAATTTAGATCAGTTTCTTGGGTCCAGCACAGTGGGTTTAGCAGCTGCCTGTGATGTGAGCATCCCATATGGGCTCCACTTTGGATCCAGCTGCCTGCTAACACACCTGAGAAAGCAGTGGAAGAAGGTCCAAGTGCGTGGGCACCTGCCAGCCACGTGGGAGACCAGAATGGAGTTCCAGGCTCCTGGCTTTGGCCTGTCCCAGATAGGGGCCATAGTAGCCATTTTATGAGTGAACCAGCAGATGGAAGATCTCTTATTAACTTAATAGCTTTTTCTCAAAGGAAATGCTATGCCATTGGGAAATATATAAAACAAAGCAAAACAAAACCAGTAAGAACTCCTGTCTTATCCTGGAGCATGCCCTCACTGGGCCCCCAGGACTTCAAGGAACCCACCAGAATTCAGGTGGCCTTTGTGGAGTAAACCAACAGATGGAAGACTCTCTCTCTCTCTTCTTTCAAATAAATAATTCTGCTTTAAAATAAATAAATCTTAAAAAAAGAAATAATAACACCTAATTCCTAATATAGTGTGATATAGTCACAATTATCTCTCATATATAGGGTAACTGAAGCTAGAAAGTTAAATGCTACATTTGCAATCAGGATGAATGAAACAAAAGCTTCTGTCCAGAAGCAGGTACTCTTTCCACTAGATCCAACAACCTCCCATATCACAGGCAGCTTTGTGATAATAATGCTTAAAGTCATTAAAAATATGAATACAGCACAGTCGAAATATGTCATAGAAATGACAACCAATATTATTATGTCAACCAATAATATCTCCAGATACTGTCAAATGACTCTGGGGTGGGGGTAGGGATGGGGGATGCACAATTGCCCCTGGTTAGAATCACTTCTCCAGATGTGTGATTTGAAATTGCAGAAGCCTTCCTAAAGACCAGGCACAGAAAGAGTAACACGCATGCACAGAAGACCTAGAAAGCTTATGCACCATCGCAAGGAGGGGGCCTTTTTACCGTGCAGAAATGTAGCCCAGAATCCTCATCTGAGTTTGCAAAGATCTAAACACATATTGTTTTTCAATAGAGGACTCCAAAACTTTTGAGAGTGACCTTTCTACATAGTAAATATTTCAGGAACTTCTTAGTTGTTGGGGTTTTTTAAATAATTTTTTTTACATTGATTTATTTGATTGAAAGGTAGAGTTACAGAGAGACACAGTGAGAGATAAAAAGAGAGCCCTTCCATCTGCCAGTCTGGTTCACTCCCCAAATGGCTGCAACAGCCAGGGCTGGGCCAGGCTGAAACCAGGAGCCAGGAGCTTCCTCCCAGGGCCCAAGCACTTGGGTCGCCTTCCTCTGCTTTCCCAGGTGCATTAGCAGGGAGCTGGATCAGAGCAGAAAAGACTTGAACCAGTGCTGATAGGGATGCAGGTATTGCAGGCCGCACCTTAACCCACTATGCCACAATGCCGGCCTCACGCTTCTCAATTGTTAAAGCTATTTATTAATGAATTCAAATTAAAAATTGAGGAATCCCCAAAACAAAACCTGCATGCCAGTAAACTAAAACAAAACATATATACAACTTTTCCGTTGCATTTATTCTTTATAACTCATCCTAGCTGTAACATTGGATTCAACCAATGGACTTTCTTTTACTGGGAAATTCTACCTCCCATTTTTCTAATCTGCTCAGGGTGCCATGCTGGATTCCACTAAAGCCCCCAGAATGATAACCTTTGGAGCTATTTTGCCAGCTGTATTTCCCTAGAATGTATTTTTCTTAGCTAGCCCAGGCTAGGTGTCTCTTTCTGTCATTCTTTTCTTATGAGCCCATTTGGAAGGACAGAGTCTTATTCTGTGTTCTTTAGAGCACCTCTCATAGCATTGTTGATTAACACTAAATAATAATGATGTTTATAATAATGGCTGTCAATAATCATAACCATAGCCATCATCACTATAAATAAGATTTCCCACTGGCAGTTTCTTGAAGCCAGTGCATATACAATGATCATATCGGTTTGGAGATCGCCTCACTAAAAGCTAGCTGAGCTGGGTGGTGACAATGAGCGAATGAATTACAGATAACGTGCAAAAGTGGGGATTAATGGATGGCTCCTCTTCTCTACAAAAGAGGCTCCCACAGTCATCAGCCAGCCAGGTAACTGACCTTGTTTTCCATTAAGGCTGCTCAGGCTTAGCTTCAAGAGGCATCATTCATGTCATCCTCAACTGCTTTGCAGCCAGCTTGCCACCGCAGGACCATTACAGAAAACTGCTCTACTGGCACTGCCCACTTGGCTCACCAAAGCAATCTGCCAAGGGCTCCGCTGGTGCTTTCCAGGGATTTTTAGGGAGAACCACACCCAGCTCCGCAGGGTTGTGTGAAGGAAGCTCTGAGTGGCAAGGACTTCATTCCGTTTCACAGGGATGTAGCAAGGCAAAAGTTCCATGGTTTTTCACTTCCCCAAGAGCAAGGATATGCTTAGGAATCAGAAAGTTCTCTCTGCTGCTAGAAAAAAATACAGTATAGCCCTGGGGACAGACAGGATACTGTCTTAAAGTTAACAAGGAGCACTTTCTCCAAGCCCACACCATAGTGCATAAGAGGGGTAATGCAAAGCATGAGCAGAAGCCAGGTGCTTAAGTCTTCATGCTGAAGACAGCTGAGCAAACAGCTTATAATGCAAAAGACTGGGGAGAGAGATGTTTCCTTTCTACCACCTATGAGTTAATCAGAGTTCTGGGCCTCAGCATCCTGATCTACAAAATGAAACACTAGGCTAGATCTGCACTGTCCAATAAGGAAGCCACCAGCCAGCCACATGTGGCTATTGAACACTTAAAATGTGTCTGATCTAAATTGAGGTGGTGTACAAAACAGCACCAGATTTTGAAGACATAAAATAGCACTACCATTTTTGTGATTACCTTTGGAAAAATTATTTTTGTTTGCTTAGAATATATTTTGACAAATTAATTTCACCTGTTTGAGTTTCATGTGGCAATTAAAAATGGGAAAATTTCTATTCAAATGTAAAATGTGTCTCCCTCCCCTCAGTGTTGGACCAGATGACCCCTGCAGTTCCTGTGGCAGCTCTAAACATTGAGGTTTCATCTGCACTTCTGAGGCATCTTCCTTTTGCAAGTTGGAAGTGGAATAGAATTGAACTTCGTAGACTTTTCCCTTCCACAGAGACTCAACTTCCTTGCCTCTAAAATGGCTGACACTGTGGCAGGTGTTTGGCTCAGCAGGTTAAGCCTATGCTTGAGCTACCTCCACTCCGTATCAGAGTACTTGGGTTTGAGTCCCGGCTCTGCTTCCATTTTAGCTTCCTGCTAACGGCTCACCCTGGCAGGCAGCAGGTGATGGCTCAAGAACTTGGGTAACTGAGAGAACTAGACTGAGTTCCAGGCCCCTGGCCTCAGCTTGACCCAGCCATGGCTATTGCACGAATATGAGAAGTGACCCAATAGATGAGATCAACTGATCTCTCTCTCTTTAACTCTCTGCCTCTCAATTCAATTCAATTAGAAAATATAAAATGGGCAGTGCTACCTTTGATGTGAGGTGAAATAGAAAACTGATCTGAAGTTAACAAAGTCTTTCAAAAACTCTTGTTATAATAACCACACTATGCTATTAATTTCCAGGAAGTCCCACCAAGACACAAACATCTAGAATGGCAAGTGCGAAGGAAAGTGAATGGGGAGAGTGACGAGCCCTCCTCTAAAGGAAGAAAACACCAGCCTCACCTTGAAGTTCCTAAGGTCACAGGCATGAATGAACTCAGAGAATCCAGAGCTGATTCCCAGGGAGGCATGCAGAGGCCAGGAGAGGAGAAAACAACATTAAATGCCCAAACTGGGTGTGCATAGCACATTGGCCCCCAAAGCACAAGACACCTCATACTTCACAGGAAGCACATGACAGTGTTTTTCAACCTCATAAAAGCTAATAAGGCAGAAGAAACAGCAATGCTTGTGCAAAATTTTAATTAATCTTTCATTATTTTTCTAGCCCTTCCAACAACTTTGAGAGGTAAATCAAACATCCATTTCTTTACAGAATGAAACAGAGGTGCACATGAGTTAAGTAACTTTCCCTGGGTCAGGCAGCTGGAAGTCACCGAAACTGGAATTTACACCCATGTCTTCCAATCTGATTAATTCTTCCTATCAGGAAAAGGAGGACAGCATGTAAAGGAAGATATAACATTTCTAGCCAGTTAGAAAGTAGAAATAAAGTAGCCTCCGTGTCTGGGTTCACCTAACTTGCAAAATAGAAGTGCTGCCACAGCAACCCACCACCACCAGCAAAGTCCAATAATGTAATCGTCTCCAGACCTAAAAATAGGTAGGTTGGGTTTAAAACGAATGTAAGGATTGTGTGCCACAAATGCTGGGAAAGTTCAAGTTCCCAGTGTTGGGGGAAGGAGAGAGGAATGTCATCCTTGAGTGCTGTGGAAAGAGAATCCAAGGGGTAGTCTTCATTATCAGCAGCGTGAGCACTGGTGTGTCCCAGGAAGCAGCAGAGACTCTGCAGGACAGGGACTCCTAAGGACAGAATTCCAAGCCTGAGGGGTAAGAAGCCCTGAGCCCTGGCATAACACTTATGGCCACAGCTCCTATACTGCTCATCAGTGTACCATGTGGACAGGCCACCCCAATTCCGGAGGGCTATTCCCTTTTAGTCACCATGAACCAGGCTAGACCCTGCCCCAAACCCTCCATTGCCAGCTGCTGACCCTAAAGGATGAAGAGAAATGACAACCATAGCCATGGCCTCCACCTCTCCCCTTCCCTTCCTCAAAGGACTCCTGAGAATGAAATGACCAGCCAAGGAGATGCAAATTTTGGATGATTGGGCAGCTAGGTTCATTTTGAAGCAATGGAAGCTGCTTTGTGAACGCTCATAAACTCAACCAAAATGATTGACATAGAAGGCTACACGTTAAAGATAAGTGTTTCTGCTTCCTTTCCTAGGACACTGGGCTGAACTGGAGAAGGCTCCTGCAGACTCTCGCACTCAAGCCATGAGCCCCAAGAGGATCTAGGATGTACAGACCCCCTGCCGCTCTCCCTGAGCATCAGAGGCCTAGAGTGTAACTTGGTTTGAACAAAGACCCTCCTCCCCATCTCCCTCCAGCTTCCCTGCCCCCATCGCCTCCATCTGCCTACCCCCCCTCCCCGCCAGCCACATTAACTACTCAGAAACACAGTCACTCCACTCTAGAGTTACTCAGGAATCACATTCTTAGAATAACTCATCAATTATACCTGTCAACTTGCCAAAAGTGCCACAGGGGAGGAGGAAAGTCTAGACTGCTTCTCACTGCAGCAGCACAGCACCCCTGTTCATAGAGGGCCCCAACTTTGCAAATTGTCTTTATATGCTCACAGAAACAAGAACCCAGGGGAAGGCAGGAGCCCCCCTGCTCGGAATAGACACTATCACTAAGTCACTCTCCTGCCCAGGGCAGAGACTGGATCGCCCCAGGTCTCAGTGTGCAGGACAGGGAAACCCGCACAAGTCTGCTAACAGGATGTTCTGACACAAAAAGCCTGGGTTAGAAAACACTGAGAAGAAATGTCACTGTATTATTTAAATATGCACATAAACTCATCGTCAATAAAAGGGCTGCCAGGAAAGCAGTGCTATGACAGACATATTTTTTAATTAATTGGCAAGAATCATTAGTAATTAAAACATTTATTGTATGCAAATGTTGCTGCTAACTCTGAAAAGTTTACTCCCCTAAGCACGGTAAACATTCACAGGCACAGCATGCATGCTACTAATACAGTTAGAAAGCTCCTTTTCCCACCTATGAAAAGGTAGGTTTGCACTCAACTTAGTCTGAGATGAATCAGAAACCAGGTTACCCAAGATATGAAATAGTATGTGTTTTTTTTCCCTTATACCATGTATTTATTTCTTCTTTCTTTTTTTTTTTTCTGGTGAGTAAAGCTATTTGACAAAAATATTCTATCGGCAATGCACTGTATTTCCATGATAATACACCCAATTATTTACTAAACTGACCTGGGACAAGTTGATTCAATCACCTAGCACCTTAGTTTCCTCTTTTTTTTTTTTAACTTTTATTTAATGAATATAAATTTCCAAAGTACAGCTTAAGGATTACAATGGCTTCCCCCCCATCCTCTTTTGTTAAATGGCAACAGTTCTCATCGCATAGGTTGGAATGTGGATGAAATGACATAACATACATAAACACATATGAAATTTTCTGCACAGTGACCTACACAACCTATATACATGTCAAGAAGTAGAATCGGGTACTCAACATCCCTGCAGAGTATATTTTGCTCTTTATTTGCTTTATGGCTTATTAAACAAATCCATGATCAGAAGGACAAATGGAATCCAAGTGTCCTAACCCGCTGTTCACCCTAACAGCCCACACTCCTGCCCCCACGCCGAGGGGCTAGAAGTCCTATAGTCCACTGCAAAGAACAAAAACACAGCTCCTCTCAAAAACTTCAGTCACTTCCCACCAGCAGCTTCTTTACCTGATCCAGTGGACCTAACTTGGGGGGCACAAGGGCACACTGAGGACTAGGAGCCAGGGGCAGAGGCAGATGAAGCAAGCAGAAAGGGAGAGAGCACAACGCAAACAAGGGCTGGCGCTGGTTGCAGGATGGGGAGGGGGCCTCAGAGAGCCCTTAAACCTCCATGGAGTGTGGGACAACCAGGGAAGGGTCCTCCTGCTGAAGCATCCCCCTTCCCGGTTGGAGCTGGCCAAGCTGTTTCAGCCTCTCCAGCTGAGGCTCCCTGTGAGAGTTAGAAGACTGATTTTGCTGGAGAAACAAGAGCATCGCAATAGGAACTGAACTCTAATTCTGCCTCTGTTCTCGGCTCACTCAAAGACCTTGGCAAAGTCACTTCTCCTCCCTCCAGAGCAGCGGCTTCCTAGGAGCAGGAACCAGAGAGGTATTTATTTGTCAGCCCCTTCCCCACGGTGACAGGTAGACAATCTCACCTCCACCCCAAGTCCCTCGTGGGGATGCGGGGACGCGCGAGGATGGATGGTGCAGCGTCACAGCCAATATTCTCCTTTGCAGCCATAAAGCACTCACCTTTTGGAGGTGAACTGCTCTTCGCGGGGCACCAGGGGATCACTTAGCACTCTCATCGAAGTAATTTGCTCTATGGTCCTCTGGTGTCCTGAAAAGTGTAATCCACCTCCAAAAGGTGACCTTTCTATCCTGAGAATTTGTTTTCGCACAGCTGGATCTGAAAGCTTGAGTGTTTCCAGCTTCCGGAGAGAGAGCACCCCAGGTACCGCTTTCTGGTCTCTCCTCTGCCCCCTGCCAGCCCCTCTGTTCCCTGATCATCCTGTCCTCTCTTCTGCTCAAACACAAACCAGATGAAGCCATCTGCAAACAACTCGGGAACGCTCAGTGTGTGCCTGGGGAAACTTAAACAAAACTCCTTCTGGGGCCGCCACCCTCCTCCTCCTCCTCCTTCCCGCTAGGGAAGGGCCCGGCGAGTTCATGGGGGCTTTTCTCCTTTCTGCCCACCTCCCCCTCCACTCCCGGCCTGCTGGCGGCTGGGTCCGTAGCATTTGATTCCTGTCTGTCACTGAGTGATGAGGACAAAGGGTGAGGAGTCAGGAAAAGGTCTGCGCCACTTTGTTCAGAGTCTGGGTTCGAACTTTGGATGAACCCTTCATCGGGGAGGGGGCCGGGGAAGGAGAGGAGCCCAGCGAGGAGAAATGCTCTGGCGGCTCCAGCCTCAAAAAAGGGTGGGGGGGGGAGCATTCTCATTAAACAACAGAAAGGAGAAAAGGGGGTTAGGAGGGTAGAAGCAGCCTCCCTGGGCCCTGTTGCAAAGAAAGAGGGCATGGGGGTGGGAGGGGGGGCGGGGTAAGGGGCTGTGCTTAAGAAAACAGAAGGCCAGCTCTCCAGCTAGGCTGCAGGGCCCATGCTGTGGGCTGCCAGCCAACAGCTAGCTTTGTTTCTTCCCCCTCCAGCCTGTCTCTCCCTCTTATTATTTTTTTCCCCCTAAACCAAAGGGAATTCCTAATAAAGCCACAGTAGACTTGTAGAGAGCAAAGGGAAGGACACAGGAACCAGGGGCAGAGAAAACAGCAAACTCACTGCCTTCCGAAAGTTCAAATATACAGCAGGGCACACTTCCCCAACGGCTGCAAAGCCCCACATACTCAGTCCTGGGGTCTCTGTCCCTTCTCCTCCTCTGGTGGAACACATGTGCCTGCCCACACTGGCTGACCACTTGTACTGCATGGCTCCCCACCCCACCCCGCCTCCCCCAGCTCCTGCACCGTAGTTTTTTTTTTTTTTTAAAGTACCATTAATATCCAGTTGAAACCACTGCAAAAGTCAGTTTGTCTGCTTTGTGCTCAATAAAACCCAGCTAAAACTCTTTCACCTCCACTTACTATTGATTTTTCTATTGTACTCCACAGGCGCGTGTATCTCACTCACTCATCAGACTGCCTTTCATTCTGGGAACCTCTCTGACCGCATCTGGACGTGAGGGTTTGCAGCTCCAGCAACAGGGAGCCCTGCTCCACTCAATCACTTGGCGTCAGCACGCAATCCTGCAGCCACTTTTGGTCTGGCCTCTGGTCTTTGCCTCGGACTCTGCACTTCAGTCTCCCCAAAAACTCAGGTGTCCATCCCAGCACTGGAGACTAGAGTGGGCAAGGCCAAGGCACCCCTGCCTCCCTTGGCTCTTTCCCTTCTCTTCCTGAAGGGAGTTTTAGAAACTGGGTTAGAGATTCAGAAGAGGGCTGAGGGTGGAAGGGGGAGGGAGAAGTATTGCCACAACATCTGGCACCTCCTCTCTCCAGGGAACACCTCCTGATGTATAGTGTGAGAAGCTATTTGTAGCATGTACCCAAAGACTGCAAATGAGAGTTCTCGTGCCTCAACTCCACCAAAAAGCCACACAAAGACAGAGGCAGATAGATGGGTCAGCGAGATGACCATTCATTGATTTTTCTGGGGTTGGAAAGTGAATCTGTGTTTTTGAAACCTCTCGTTCTGCACTTCTAAGAATAACCGTGCATGACGTCCTTGCTCTAAGAATATCATAACACAGAGATCAACAACTAACAACACAAAAGGTAGATAAAATGCTGCGTGAGTATTCATCCTACAAAAAGAGCTCTTCACCTGCAACGGTGGTCAGTCAAGGACCCCTTGGGACGCCTGCATCCCATATCAATCTGCTTGGGTTCACATCCCAGCTCCAGTTCCTGTTCCAGCTTCTTGCTAATGTGCACCCTGGAAGGCACCAAGTGACGGCTCAAGTACTTGAGTCTCTGTCACCCACATGGAGGCTCAGGTTCAGTTTCCAGCTCCTGATTTCAGACTGGCCCAGTTCAGGCTGCTTGCTACAGACATTTAGGGAGTGAACTAATGAGTAGAAAATCTCTCTCTCTGCCTTTCAAAAACAAATAAGTAAACAGGTTTTAAATGGGGCAGGGAGGGATCTTATTCATCACTCCAGCTAACGCCTTCATTTAAAGAGGAGACATCCAAGCCTCCTTGTGCATAAGCAACAGGCCTAAGTCACTACTGTCCACAATGCCCACTGCATCACACTGCTTCCAGGAAGCAGGAAGGTACTGAAACACAGGACACGACTTAGTAAAGCCAGATGCATACACTGTTCAGGAACAAATGTTAGACAACTGTACACCTAACAGAAGATTCAGGAGTAGTCACACCAGGCTATGGCCAGGTGGTATGAAGCTGGGGAATGTGAAATAGGACCATACACTCTAACCACGCTCATACCTTGCCGCCGCAAGCACAAGTGTGCCTTCTCTCTTGGGCACCATGTCATACGGAGCTGGTCTAGAAATTGGGTGTGAGGCCCAGATTCAAATTTCAGTCTCCTTACAAGATCCCAGTGGGCCACTGTGCTGTTCTCACTGTGAGCAGGGAGCCTGCACTTTCCAGCTCCCTCTGTGGATAATGTTCCAATTCACCATCATCTCACTCCCGATCACACCTCTCTGTTCAACTCTCTCGGGACCTCCAGCTCCAGCCTCACAGCATGCCCCACCAATTCTGTGTCTAACAAGGTTTCTAAACCTATGCCATGTTCTAAACCGGCCCTCCATGTGCCTACCAATCTGTAACTTCTTTCCCTTGCTTCAGTTTCATAAACAGTCATCTTAAAGATGCATGGTGCTTCCTTTATACTTTACAAAGCACTTTGCACCCGTATCTCTGTGGAGATTCACAACCCACTGGAGATGGACAGAGCCTGCTGACTACCTTCCAGATAAACTGTCCTGAATGAGTGACCCTCTCGGCCCATTAACTCAACAGTATTGCAGGCCAGTAACAGCTTCCTGCATCACCATGCTGCTCCAAGCAGGCTTGGAGGTTTCTGTTTTGCCTTGGAAATGAAAAAGGAGAATCACGCATTTACCAAATACTCATCATATGCTGTGTCTGATGGTTGTTCCTGCAACAGGGATAACTTCAACACTGTCACCCATGAGCAGCTTCCTCTAGGACAGCACAAAATAGACACATGTAACTCCTATAGGTCTTCTGTAGATCACACATACCCCTTTGCTCTTAGTCCTATTTGAATACAGTAGAGCAGTAGTTCCACCAGTCTTACTCCCCAAACATAAGAAATGTTATCCTTTGAGGTGGATGCTGGTTCATTTTCCTCTGGTCTCATGTGCAGGGATGCCAGCAGAACTATGGCAGTCATTGCCTATGTTTGGTTCTTGCAACAGACTAAAAAATGCTCTCATTTCTAAGGGTGTGAGTGCTACACACATCTTCTCTGTGTACATCAGAGCTGGACTGTCAAGTCCTCCCTTTTCCTTAGCACTCTGGGGAAAGCCATGTGTGAAATACTTGAATGAATGAATGCCTATAAGCACTAGTTATTCAAGGGATGTTTAGAGAAGGGTTGCCTGTATACTGAAATAGATTTTGCTTATAATTGTACAAAGGAAAGGGGTCCCTATTTAAGAAAAAACTCCATATTAGCAGAAGATGCAAAGAAGAAAGTTTATAAGCCAAAATGCTAAAAGCTTCTTAGGTATACATATATTAGCATTAGCTGCTAGCATATCCAACCTAGGATGAGAGTCTTGGCTACTGAGAAGGGCATTGATAAGAAATCTTAACACACTGAGGTTCTGCACACAAAAGAAGCAGGGAAAAGAATAGGTTCTAGTGATATCCAAAGCAAGCCAAAGGAAATCTTGAGGATATTTTTATTTAAATGTATGGTCCTCAATGCCTGCCACCTCTCAAAGCCTACAGGGAGAACCTTTGCCTAAGACCCTCTCCCCAGGAGAAGGCTACATTACAAAGCCACTAAAGCAAAGGAAGGACCCAACAGAGGAGAGAAATTTGAAGGGAAAACTTAACTTCGTACTGCTCCTCACTCAGAAACATTAACACCGCCCTGGGATGGGGGAGGGGAGTCCCCAGGGAATGACCCTGAAAAGTGACAGCCAAGTTTGACATATCACAGACTCTGAGTCGGAATGTTCACCAAGGGAGGGAGGAGGGGATTAGAGGAAGGTGGGGACAATTCTCCCTTTACTCCTCCCCAGGGAGAAGTTTAAATTACACAGCTCTCAGTGCAAGGGCTTGGGGGAGGCTGTGGGTGTGTGGAGATAGCCTCCCATGCTTTTACTTCCCTTGCCTCAGATTCTATAACTTCTTGCACTTTCAAATAATAAAAGATAAATATGCAAATTCCTCCCCTTTCCACTTCTTGGGTTTATTGAGCTAGCATTATTAGATGGAGGTGTCTTTTTTTTTTTTTTTTTTTTTTTTTTTTTTTTTTTTTTGGACAGGCAGAGTTAGACAGAGACAGAGAGAAAGGTCTTCCTTCCGTTGGTTCACCCCTCAAATGGCTGCTATGGCCGATGCACTGTGCTGATCCGAAGCCAGGAGCCAGGTGCTTCCTCCTGGTCTCCCATGCGGGTGCAGGTTCCAAGGACTGGGGCCATCTCCAGAGAGCTGGACTGGAAGAGGAGCAACTGGGACAGAATCCGGCGCCCCAACTGGGACTAGAACCCGGGGTACCAGCGCCACAGGCTGAGGATTAACCTAGTGAGCTGCGGCACCAGCCAGGTGTCATTTTCTAGTAGTAACTGATCTGATAGGAGGAGAGCTGGGCAAAAGTCAAGCAGGCAGCCTAACTGTGGGTGAGGGAAGAGAAGGAAGAGGTGGCTCTGCAGATGGAGAAAGAAAGACCAAAGAGTGGATGGGCATAAACAGCAGCTGCCACTCCCTCCTCCACTTGTCCCACTGGAAGGCTGTGTCTAGCCAGCTTCTCCAACTCAAGGATCAATTCTTCACAGGGCTCTATCATGTGCTCCTTGCACACTTCCCAAACCCCCAACCTAGCCACTCCAAGATGCCCCTCTTGCTCTTCATAACCCCGAGTCTATGATCTTTTTTATGATTTATTTATTTTTTTGAGATATAGAGTTATAGATAGTGAGAGAGCAATTCAGAGAGGTCTTCCATCCTCTGGTCCATTCCCCAAATGGCTGCAATGGCTGGAGGTGAGCCGATCTGAAACCAGGAGCCAGGAGCTTCTTCTGGGTCTTCCTTGTGGGTGCTGGGGCCCACAGGCACTTGGGCCATTTTCTACTGGGCCATTAGCAGGGAGCTGGATGGGGAGTGGAGCAGATGGGACTTGAACCAGTGCCCCATGGGATGCTGGCACTTCAGGGGGAAGCTTAGCCCCCTGCGCTACAGTGCTATCCCCAAAGTCTATGACCCTAAGTCAGAAAACAGAGGAGCTATTTAAGAACTTTTCCCCATTCAATAACAGGTTGATGCATACCAGAAACTTTTCTCTTTCCGAGCACTTAAGAGAAGTGGTCCCACAGATCTAAAGTGTTTCTCTCCTATCTTCTTATTGTTCAACACATATCAGAACACACATAATATTTGCAAACTAGCATCCTTGAAGTAGACGGCACTAAGCATGGGAATAATCTACAATGAACAGCCTAAAATTATGACTGCACAGTAGACTTAGATGAATTAGCTGGTTCCTTCCTTACCTCTTTCAACTTTCCCTTCTTTCCTTTCATTCCTTTTCTCTTTCTTTTCTTCTACCAATAAACATATATTCCTACATACCAAGTGCTGTGCTAGGTATGCAAGGATGAGCAGGGCATGGCTCACCAGAGTGTGTCATCTGCAAGGGAAAGCTTACAGTCCTAGAGAAAACTGGGATCTCCGTCATTTTGTGCCATGTTCCAGGTTAAGCTCTGTGATACAGAGAGGTCACCTTCAAGGACCAGATCAAAAGCTGTTCTGAAGCTTCCTCTTCTTTCTCCCAAAGGGAAGCCATCCAAGGACATTTTTCTCTCTCTGCCAACCATAAGGATGTGTCCAGCCAATGCTGTTTAAATGGGAGAAGTGAGAAGAGAGAGAAGAGGAAGGGAGAGAAGAGGAGAGGAGAGGTAAGGAGAAAAGAGAGGAAGAAATGAGGGAGAAAGGGAACCAGGAGGGTAGTACATATAGTGGTAAACACCTAAGATTCACAACACTGGAAGAAAGCCGGCTGCAGAAATTATTTGCTTCCATCTCAGGGAGCATCTCCTTCCTGTCCCTCCCCAGTGCTTCTCTGAACTAGAGTCCCCGGAATCACAACGGCACCCACAATGCTGGCTGCCAGGAGAAATGAAACCCCAGCACTTCCTAGCCTAGGCTGCCAGGTGTAGACTGAAAGAGGGTCTTACTCCTTCTAGCCCAGTGACCTGGGGTCAGGGAGGCAGGGCTAATTAGTCAGGAATGGAAGGCTTTTTCCTAAAAGGGAAAGGAAATGAAAAGGGAAATCTACAAGACAATGGTCCCTCTCCACCCTCTCAGATGCCCTCAAGTCATTCTGGCTTTTTCCACTCTTGGCTTAAAGTTCTAAAGTCTAAAAGGACCTCAGTTGTATTGAGTATATTTTAGACAATTTTTACCTTATTTTGCAAAAGATAAAATATACACACTTTTATTCAAGAGATAAAAAAGTTCAAACCAGGCAAGAGGCCCGTGTATCTATTAATATGTGTTGGGGCCGGAGCTGTGGCATAGTGGGTAAAGCTGCCGCTTACAACACCAGTGCCAGCATTCCATCTGGGTGCTGGTTCAAGTCCCAGTTGCTCTGCTTCTGATCCAGCTCCCTGCTAATGGCCTGGGAATGCAGCAGAAGACGGCCCAAGTCCTTGGGTCCCTGCACCCATGTGGAAGACCTGGAAGAAGCTCCTGGCTCCTGGTTTCGGATCATTGCAGCTCTGGCCATTGCGGCCATCTGGGAGTGAACCAGTGGGTGGAAGACCTCTCTCTCTCTCTTTCTCTCTCTCTCTCAGCCTCTGCCTCTCTGTAACTCTGTCTTTGAAATAAATAAATACATCTTTAAAAAAAAATGTGTTTATGCCTAATAAACCTTAAGCACTCACTCAAGAGAATCTGAGTCAAGGGTAGCAAGAACTCGAACTCAATAAATGTTAATAAATGATTCTTCCCCTTTTGGGATAAGCAGATAAAGCAATGTTTCGATTCAGAAAATATTAAGGGAATGACATCATAAAGCAATAATCATAAAATCTGGTGAGTACTGTGGAGAGGTTATGTACAAAGGGCTATGGCAAAATATGAAATATAACACCACCATCTGGCCAGCTTACAAGCTAGAGGATGGGGAAGTTAGTCTAAGGGAGTTGTGAAAAGTGCCAGCCCCTCTACTCTGTCTCGGAACTCTGTCTCCTAACCGGCTTCTTGCCTCTGTTTCCCTGCATGTGCTCCAATAAGAATTAAATTCTTTCCCAGAGTGTCACAGGCTCCTTGGGTCTACTTAGTGGGCCACCAGGGTCCCTCTGACTATTGCTGAGGTTTTTAATCCTGGTGGAGGAGAGGTTTTTAATCAGGCCACCATTGTCCCCATTGTTGTAACTTTGCCTGGGGCTTTTAGGCAAGAATCTAGGCCCAACAACTTCAGATGCTATTGAATACATATGGATTAATCCAGATGATGAAGTCTTGGATTTGAGACACCTCCTGACCTGACTCCTCATCCCTGAGGCTGGTTTGACTGACAGACCCAAATCTCAAAAACAAAAAAACAAAACAAGAAAATATATGAAATGCTGTTAAGGACAATGTCCATCATATCACTTAGCATCTTCTCAATAGAAACAATGAAAGAAATGTGGTACAAGACCCAGTATATGGAAAAAAGAAGTCCTTTCTCAAGCAGCTGAGTGATTTTGAAGCCTAAATGCTTTGAAATTTGAAAATGATGCTGTTTCCTCTTTTGCTTTTGCTACCAGGAAGCACAGAGTTAAATCTAGAACTAACTTCTCTAGGATCTGGAGTGAATAAGGCCCTTGACTAATTTGATCCAAAGAGACAGGTAGCTATTACCTCATTAGCAAAAAGTTGGGATGTACACAGTGAGAAAGGACTTCATGCATGTAATTTTACACTCTAACATTCCTTCACATTTTATTTCATTGCTCTACCTGAATTTTCTCTTCCAATTTCCCCATTTATTTCATAAATCTCCTTGGTATCACTTGTACTTTTTGGTAAGCTGTTTGAATTCCTCTTTGAAATGAGAAAAGCAATAAATAAATAAGATACATAACAGGTTCTGTTTATAAATAGAAGAGAATCTCATCCCTGAATATGTAATCATCCTCAAGAAATGGAAAATTCCTATAGCCATAGGAAAATGACAGGGAGAATATATAAACACCAGGAAAACAAAAAATGGAAAACAGACTTTGAGCCAGGGTCCTACAATTAAAGGTGAATTTTATTCTACTTTTTTTGGTAAAATTTTCTTTTCTTTATTAAGGTTCTCTGGGTATTGGACTATTTTCTAAACAATAAATATACATGGGCCATGCTTTGGATTCTTTTTATGCCTTTCGCATCCAACACTCTGGTGATTTGAAGGTTAACAGATCTGGCAACAGCTCCCATCATCAGCAGTCGTCTCCACCCAGTTCCTGAACATCAGGCTGCTCTCTGGGCCTCCACCTCTCCTTGGGAAACCAATGTCCCCTCCTCAAAGTTGATACCACTCAGGGAGGTCTGCTGGCCTAGTGGTTACCATGCCCATGCCCCAGATCATAATGCCTAGGCTCAAGTCTTGACTCAGCTCCTGATTCCAGCTTCCTGCTAATGCACACCCTACAAGGCAGCAGCAATGGCTGAAACATCTGGGTCCAGGACACCCATGTGGTTTGAATTCCTAGCTCCTGATTTCAGTCTAGCCAGCCCCTGTCATTGCAGACACTGGGGGAGTGAACCCAAATAAGGGATCTTGTTCCCAAATAAATAAACTGAGGACACCCATTATCAAAAAGAGGAGCTGCTCAGTGTGTCATTCTAAGGACAGTGCTCTGTAACAGCAGGGATAAGACTTCTAGGTCTCACCAATAGAGCTTCCACCTGCACTACTCAGAATCATCTGAAGGCCCAGGAACTTGAGTCTGGCTGCACAGGAAAGTTTGGTGGAAGGATGGTGGGACCAGGAAGGGCATCCAAGAACAAGACTTGTACCCTGTGTTAGGATCCCATCCAATCACGGGCTTCCGAACAAGAATTAGAGAAGGTGACATATCTAACGAGCGAGGTCAAGCCTTGGCCCACCTGTGACCTTAAGTCAGGTGCCCTGCTAAAAAGAAATCAGATGGTTTCCAAAGAGAAAACAGAGGTCTATGCAAGCCAGGAAGCAGGCCCGAGGAGAAGATCGGACTTACCCTCTTTACCTGTATTTTGTAGCCACTTGCAGCCATTGCATAATAAGTCTCTGTACCTGAGAAACAGGACCAGAGATATCAGAGCCAAACAAAATGATATTTGGACAATCGAGAAGGATTACACTAAATTTTCTAGGAAGAATCACAACTTGAAAAGCTGTCCCTCAATGAGAATGAATATTTTTGTAGAAAAAAAATCTATACTTGGTAAATAACTGACCTAGTAAAACATGTCCCCTCTCAGCCTCTCAAGCAAGAGCTGCCTGACTTTGGGAAAATTCATTAAACTCTCAGTTTCTGGAGCTAAGAAACTGGAGTAACAGTAGAAGCTATGCATATAGGAAGTAGATTTTTTTTATGTGCATTTGGTGTTATTACGTGTGGACACAAGAATCCTCGGCTCTGTAGCGATGTAAGGACATCACTCCTGCTGACACTTTCTGCTAAGCTGCATTCCAGGAGGAACCACCACCACTCTTCCCCCCCGCCTGGGGCCCAGAGCACTCTTCCTTTCACATCACTTAGAGGACACCCGTATAAAGTAACAGCTTCGCCATTCACATCGCCTGTTCTGTTCCTCTGTTGACAGTCAGGACAGACAGACCTTGTGTCTGGGAGTTCCAAGAGTGAGAGAAGCCCCTGGGGCTTGCCTGTCCCTGTAACTGGACTGAACAAGCTCCTAGACCAGTCTGATCCAAAGAGACAGGCAGCTACTTCCTTACCAGCAGAAGGGCTGGGCAGGCCACAGTGAGAAAGCCGTCACCGGCGGTGTCATAAACCTTCAGGAGACAGGCAGTCTAGTGGCACAAGGTCTCCAAGAGCATTATGTTAACTCAATGTCTTCTACCAGCAGGGAGGGAGAGGAAGAAGAGAGAAGGGAGCTGTGGGGAGGGAGGGGATGAATGTGAAAGATGAAGCTAACCATGAAAATTTAATTTGTTAAAATAATGACTAGAGAATGACAGATAATGCACAAATTGTCTACATGCATTTATTGAATACATAATAAATGTGTGTATGACTATATAGATGTATAACTATATATGTGCACCGTGATAAAAATTCCTTCCCGCTTCTAGAAGGCATCATTGTTTGTCTCCGCGCTAGCAAGAACCCTGGAGCACAGAGGTAAATTTCACACTTCCTCTTTGCGCTCCTCCAAGGCAGCTGCAGACCATGTAGCTTAAGCTGCCCAGGTGAGCAAATGTCACAGAATGCCTATTCAGCGGGTGGTAAATTCCAGCCATCTCGGGGAAATGCCAAGTGGTCTCAGGTCACAAGTTTGGCAAATAGCAATTTGGGAGGGGAGTGGCGGGTGGCGGGGTGGGTAGGTCCCAGCAGAGAGGAGGAAGGGAACAAAAGAGAAGGAAAGGGAATGGCAGAAAGGAAATGACCAGGGTTACAGCATTCAAGAGGAGGCAAGAAGGCCAACTATGCAAGGACTCAACCCACGATATTTCTCGGGTCTCCTAAGTTTACAAACTAGAATGCTTTGATTCAGAGAAAACATATTCCTGTATGAACATCCAAGTGGCAATGAATTTAGTTCACAGTCATGACCCCGGCCTTAAGGAACAGTCCAGCCAAGGCGCAGGGCTTTGGGATCTGCTCAGCAGCCCATGGTACAATGATCATGACCATGATTCAGGCCCCCTACTGGGCCATAAGCTCCTTCAGGGTAAGGACCACGAATTACACACATTCACATTCCTCAGTCTGTTTATAGTACATTCACATATATGAGAAGTTTCATAAAGATTCACAAAAGCCATGAACACACCAAAACAGAAGACAGATTCTTCAGTCTCACCATGCCCCCAGAAGGTCTAAAACGAAAGTGGTTAACTGGTGCTTCTCAAATGCAAAACAACAAAAAATGAACCCAGCCAGGGCATCGTTCCACTCTGAACTTCTACGCTGGTCACCCTAGAAAGCACAAGAGTTTTTCCTCATGAGCTCCAGAAAGACAGAGCTCAAAAATACCCAGTGAACACTTCACTTTAGCTTCTGTAACCTCCCCTTAAGAAGGGCCACATTCACAAGGTCACATCATGGGTGAGATTCATTCAGCTGGGATCTTGACAAGACAACCAGTCATGTTTGAATACTGGAGCCCAAATGGAAGTGACTAGAAGCATCCCAATCCAAAACACCCCGTGGATCAGTGGGAGGGTGGGGTGCCCCAGTGAGCATCATTCCTATTCCTCATTAGCACCACTGTTGGTATTATTAGTGCTGCTTTTATATTTTAGTCCAATGTGTGCAACAGTCCAAGGCAGCAAGTGAACTCTCACCCTGCCTAACCCTTCCATTCTCTCCCCTCCAGGGAGCTCCTGAAATGAGAAATCATCCTGTGAAATTCATAATGGGCCTGGTTCTTGAGCTGGTGGATCAGAGCCGGGGCTGCGGGAAATTTATAGAGGAAATTAATTCATAGATTTTCCAAGAAATGAGGGAATTCAACCTTCCCGACTTGCAGCTCTCCCGCATTCATTCAACATAAAGTTTGTGGAGGGTCTGTCTGCCTTAGGAGCGGTGAGGCTGTAGCCGAGCAGTCAGAGAAAAGCTCAAGAATCCCTCTAAGAATAATAATCCCACATCAAGAACATCTTTCCTAGTGTAACTTTCTAAGAAGAAAAATAAAGGAATAGGGCTCAGTCAGGAGCATGATGACAGCCCCTTCCTGCCTGGCTCCAGCAGGCTGGGTGGGGGAGGGGAGGCAGTTTTCTGTGCACCGACAGGCGGGAGCAAGCTACCAAAATCCTCACTCTGTTCGTTGACGACTGGCTAGAACAAGGCCGCTTGAAGTTCCTTTCCACGTTCGTTAAAGACAAGACAAACCGCCGCAGAAGAAAGGAGGTACGTTGGAAGGCCCCGCACAGACTTCAAGCGTTCAAGAAATCAGACCGAGTTTAAGGAAAACAAACCTCAGTGCTGTTTAAAGTACATCAAGGCTCTCTGGGTTAAAACCTTCTCTCCCCAGGGGAAGATGAGCTGAGAGACAGAGGAGACCGGAGGTTTCTGCAGTAACTTCAGATTGCATGATTTCATTCATTTCAATACCACAAAGCCACAACTGGAACACTCACGGAAGACAGAGAACCGACACGGCGCCCACTGAGCAGGGAGCTGCACATTAACATGCGTGTGTGTGAGCGCGCGCGCGCGCACACACACACACACACTCACCCACGTGCTCACAAGCAGCCTCCTGGAATTCACTTCTGTATGCAAAACCACCACCACGGACGTCTGCACAGCACAGGCACTTTGCATACGGAAAGGAAAGCGCCGCTCGGGCGGCCCCGCGGAACAGGCCGTGCAGGCAGGAATGCGCCCTGGGCCCCGCTCCCCGCGGACAGCGCCCTCACGCCCTGCCTCAGAGGCGCCAGTTGGGTGCTCCGTGCTCGTCCTAGCCCATCTCCAGAGCTGGTCCCCTGGGGGTGCGGGGGGGCCCACCACAGAGTGAGGTCAGAGAGGAGCTGGGAGGCAGAGGGGATAGGAACAAGCCTGCAGCCGCGACCAAGGGCGGATCGCCTGCCACTGACCCAGTGTCAAGAGGAGGGGGAAGCATGAAAACTGGCCAAGCGCCCCCCTTCCCAGCCAAATCCCGGGACAGCACTCCCGCTGCCTGCCCCGGCTTCTTGATCCGCGCGGGCGGCCGGAGGAGGCAGACGCGTGGCCTGCGCCAGGCGCTTGGAGAACAGCGCTTCCCTGGAGCGAACAGGCTCTGGGTGCAGCCGCAGCGGAGGCCCGGGGCCCGGTGCGGCGCGGGCGGGCCGAGGGGGCCGAGCTGCTGGCGGGCGCTCCGGAGTGTCCCCAGTGCTGCGGCGCGTGAGCCCGCCACAGACTTGCGAGGGCTGGCGGCCTCCCTGGGCCTCTGCTTTG
This sequence comes from Oryctolagus cuniculus, assembly GCF_051225735.1. Classification (NCBI taxonomy): domain Eukaryota; kingdom Metazoa; phylum Chordata; class Mammalia; order Lagomorpha; family Leporidae; genus Oryctolagus; species Oryctolagus cuniculus. Next base: position 34,572,568 of record NC_142873.1, read on the forward strand.
AAAGGCTAATTGTGCCGGTCTTGCCGCCAAGACCCAGGCGCCCGGCTCCCAAGGCCCAGCTCTCTCGGGCATGAGGAGCCGGTCTAAAAAGGGCCTCTGGATTCAGCACATGGCCATGTGGTTTGCCACCCGACCCCCGCACGGAGCCTGACTTCGCAAAGTTTATTTTGTGATGCTGCTCCTCCAATTCCGTCTAAACAGCTCCGATGTTCCTCTTGCCCATCGCTCTGAGCGAACATACTCTCTGAAATCGGGTGTTTGCGTTAACGGGCTTTTTCTTTTTCTCTTTTTCCGCCCCCTTTTCCCGTCTCCCTTAATTGGCCTCAGGCCGAAGCCGCTTTACTTTATTCCGCACGTGACTTGGTTCCATCTCAGGCCTTCCTATTCCGCACACAGCACCAGGCATTTCCCTCGCAAGGGGTTGGGGATTACAGGCACCCTAGCAAGGAGACCACACAAAGCACAGCTGTGCCTGCACGGCCCGCTCTTTGTTTTTAAATGTTTATTAATGTAAGCAGGGTGCGAGGCCCTGGAGCCTCCACATGCAAATACAGTAGGGAGGAATTAAGGTCTACACCCTTCTATCCACAGAGCGGGTCTTTCCCGGGCGAGCTAGGCCTGGCTCATCTGGAGGGTCTCTGAAAGGCTGGCTTTGTCAGGTACAAAAGGGAAATGCAAAGTTTCCATTCCACTAATAATGGTCATGATTAGGAAGATTCTTGTCCAGTAGGAACAACACTGGACGTCTCCAAAGGCCTAAAGCCATCAGACAAAAAAAAAAAAAAGGGACTACACTCTCAGGGCCTCCCCCCAGGCCTATCGCCACAGGCCAGCAGGTAAATTTATTCCTTTAAACTACTGGCAGACTCAACTTGTCTCGAGGCAAGCCAAATGTATACACCTTCTCCCAAGTACTGACCATGCTTTCTTAAGGAACACCGAAACACCTCTTTAAATGTCCTCACTTTTAAGTTTCCAGAAACCTCACGTTTAGGTAGGTGGGAAACAAGTTATCAGTATTTCTGTGCAAGCAAATGGTGAACAAGTGGCACTCCAAGGATTCCAAGATTGAAAATCAAAGCCAAACTTCCTAACTTGGGTTCCACCGTAGGAACTCGAAGAGGCATCCTGCACTTGCACCCATAAATCTTCCCATTTTTTTTAAGCTCCAGTCTAACATTCGATTGGTATAAAAATACTACGCAAACATTATTTGCATTCAGTCCTGAAGTCAACAAAGTGGATTAACCTGGGACTGGACTCCAACCAGTCTTGTAAATGTGATGCTGAATGCTTCCATAATATAAATTTTTTAAATTCCACTAATTTTTCCCCTCCCAGTGTGCCTTCTCCAATTCAGCTTGATTGATGGAGGAAGCTTTAACACCACCACAACCAGTTTTATGTGACTGTCTAGAGAAGATACAAGGACTCAAGGATAAGTCAGAACTGCCCGAATGATGAAAGAGAACTTTTATAAATGCTCCACCTGCCTCCCCTCCTGAATCTAGGCCTTGGCAGGGACCATGTTGGGGCTGATGACCCAAGGAACATGAGGTCAGATTAATGGCACCATAGAGACACCCATTCCATGGACGTGGAAACCTGAGACCAGGATGTTAAACGGTGTTCTCAAAACAACTTATTAACTTGGGAGCAGTCCGCAACAGGCCTCAGAACTCCCCATGCAGGGTCCAGCAAGCAAAACCTTTTGTCACCACCTCCCTGGCCCCCAGGGAGTCCTCTGTCCTTGTTTCACTGTATTCTAACTGAAGACAGCCCGCTCACTCTATTTTAGGAAACATTTTAGATTCTGCTATGGATAAGGAAACAAAGCAGAAAATCAGGAGTCATGGAAATACAGTAGAAAAAAACAGATTGGGTGATGTAGGGGAGCCACCCCATCCTGGCTCCCAGTAGTGACCTCAGAGGATGCAGTGCCAGTAAGAGATGCCTCAGATAATGCTTTATTCTGGAACATGGCTATCCATCAGGAACCAATTTCCATTGCTACAGATCTACCAGATTAAGTCTGAGTAGAGAACAACCATGTGTCTTCCTCAGAGTGCAAAATCGCTGCCAAAAAAAAGGAACAAAACAAAGACTTGTGCCAAAACAACCATTGACGGCTGTGTAGTCCAATATGGCGGCGACTCATCCCATGTGGCTACTGAGCACACAAAGCATGACTTGTCCACATCAAGATGTGCTGGGAATGAGAAACACACGATGACTTTCAACATCTAATTTAAAAAAAAATGTAAAATAACTCATTGATGATTTTTTTTTGACAGGCAGAGTTAGAGAGAGAGACAGAGAGAAAGGTCTTCCTTTAACGTTGGTTCACCCCCCAAATGGCTGCCACGGCCGGCACTGCGCCGATCCAAAGCCAGGAGCCAGGTGCTTCCTCCTGGTCTCCCATGTGGGTGCAGGACCCAAGCACTTGGGCCATCCTCCACTGCCTTCCTGGGCCACAGCAGAGAGCTGGCCTGGAAGAGGGGCAACCGGGACAGAATCCGGCACACCCAACCGGGGTGCCAGCGCCACAGGCGGAGGATTAGCCTAGTGAGCCACAGCGCTGGCCTCATTGATGATTTTTACGTTGATTAGATGAAGGAAATGTTTTAGTTCATTTTGGTTCAGTAAGATGTATAATAAAGTTAATCCTACCTTGTTTCTTTTTACTTTTTTGAATTTGAAATTACCAGTGTGTTCACTGAGCAACACCACTGTTGTATTGGGTTCTCTCCTGAACTCCAGGATAATGGGAGGAGGCTGTGAGAGTGTGAAGGTGCATTTTGAGCTTTTTCTAAAACCTTTTTTCTCCCACGCAGAAACCTAGTTAACATAAAGTGGGGTCAGCAAGCAGTTTGGTGAACCACCGAAATTACTCAGCAGTTAGGAAGAAATCCAACCTGCACAAGGCCAATTTGATAAGAGAGGTAGTCAGTCCTTTGCTATGTGGTTTAAAAACAATAACAGTAGTTGCCACACACTGAGCAACTCATTCAACCATGTGCTTTATATTACTGTCTTTTTAAAGCAACCCTATATAGTAGGTATTATTATCTTCTCTACGCGGAAGAGGAAACTGAAGCCCTGTTAAATCAAGTAACTTAGGAATGTTATACAACAAGCTAAGATCTGACCTAGGCTGGTTTGACTGGAAGTCCATGTGCTGTCTCTGTCATACTAGACTGCTATCCAGAAAATTCTCTCATCTTTTTCAAAAGTGTCTTTTTCTCCAGGAACCTGATCACTGAAATTCTAGTGTTATGAGAGTCATTCCTTTGACTTGTTTTTCTTTCTCTTTAAAATGCTAATTGTTCTGAGAGGTTTCAAAATAAGTCCTAATTATGCATTTTTCAAGTCAAATAAGTTTATCAAGTTTCTTTTTTCTTATAATATGTACTGACCAAAGAAGACAAAAAACAAAGTAAAGTCCCAAACATGGTGAAAAATGGAGTCCTGGCAGTAACTTATTGGCATTTACAATATGACTTAAGATTGCACTTGCTGCACTAATCAAACTTTTTACATTAAATATGTACAGGGTTTTTCTTTCCTTTTGTGATATGGAGGTATCAATTACACCTCCAAAAAAAAATAAATAAATAAAAGAAAGAAAGGAAAGGAAAGGAATGCACACGGCAATGATGAAAAGTTCCACAGTTCCTCAATATCTAAACACAAATTAACGATGCAGCATATGCATCCTATATCCGGAGGAATGTCCACACACAAAAGCTGCCTGCAAATATTCATAGCAGCATTACTCATAATAACCAAAAAGTGGAGACAACCTCATGATTCAGCAACGATGAACGCCTAAGCAAAATGTGGTATATCCACTACAATGGAATATTATGTGGCCACAAAAAGGAATAAAGAACTGATATGTGGCACAGCATGGATGACCCTTTAAAACATGCTAAGTGAGAGAAGCTACTCTCACAATGCCATAGGTAGTATGATTCTATTTGTGAAATGCCCAGAATAGGCAAAATTCATAGAAACAGAAAGTAGATGAGCAATACCAGGTGGTAGTCAAGGAGGGGAGGAGGAACTGATGTAAGGGGTACCAGGTTTGGGGTGGAGGGTATGTAAAGGTCCAAAAATCAGACTGATCAGTGCAGAGCTTTGTAAGATACTAAAAACCTGTAAGTGGGTAAACTTCATGGTATAGGAGATACAACTCAAGAAAGTTATAAAAAACATAAAGAAAAAGTCTGCTATGTATCAAGACTGTCCTTATGACAAAGGTAGTATTTTTCCTGAATAAGAAAGAAATTAGGAAGGCAGAAAAGGTCAAGTAGTCCTCAACTCACGTGAGGCTGCTTTTCCTGCTTTGAGGCACTGTAAGTTGAATGGATGAGCCCATGTATTTCCAGAAAGAAAATATTTTTAACTATGATTGCACAATGACCACAGTTGCTGATGGTAAGAAAAATGCTGTTGCTAATATATGCAAGTCTAGCTTTTCAGGTGGATGTTGTCCTATTTGTGGATAATTAAAAACCTTTGTCTCTGCTCTTACCCATTTTCTTCTTCCCTCCTCTTCCAACCTAGTCCCAGCCTTTTGGTCAGATACAGCTAATTCTCACTTTAAGAGAATGGTGAGAGAAACAAAAGAAAGCAATTCTTAAAATCAGCATTTTTTTGTCTCTTTTCAGCACAGAATCACAGAGACTTGGAGTTGGCTGGGTCTTTAGGGACCATCTGGTGTAAGCTTCTCTTTTTCATGTAAGAAAACAAAGCCAGGAATAATAAAAGCTAACAGTTATTGACTATTTACTCAATGCCAGGCCTAGTAATTTACATGTATTACCTTATTTAAACAACCCTCTAAGATAGGCCCCACCATGATCTCCGGTTTTTATAGATAAGGAAAATGAGGCAGAGAGAGGTTTAGGAACTTGTATAGGGCCACACAGTTAAAAGGTAGCAGATCTGGGATGCACACACAGGGAGTCTACACTTAGAGACTAAGTCTTAACCTATAATACAGTTCCTCCTAAAATTATTTAAGCAATTTGTCTATGGTTTTATAGCTACTTAGTGGTAGGTCTAGAACTAGCATGGGTTTGAGACATCCACCTCAATTCCCACTCTAATGACAAAAGCTTCAATGGGAGATATAGTTAAAACTATAGCTTAAACCAAAAAGGGTGAATTCTCCAGACATCACGATCTTGATTTTTACCAGTAACTGAGATGGAAAGAGAGCTGTCAGAGGTTGGAGAACCTTTGGGTGAGTCACTTCTGACCTTATTCGGCCAATAATGGGAGATAGATTTTATAATCTTATCCTATGGCTGCATTTTCCTCACTGGGAATCAACCTGCCAGGTTCTGAGAAGGAACAGCCCTGAGAGGCAGATGGGACAAAAACTGTCATCACAGCAACAACTCATGAGAGATGAAGATATGTGTTTCTTTGACCTGAAAGAGTTAATGCAACAACACGCTAAGAAGTGGAATGGGATATGCATCCTGAGATAATTGTTATAGAAAATAAGGCATCTTTTATTTATATAGCCCAGGGAGCATAATGCACTTGCAAACAACTTATTAATCTTCTATTTATTTATCAAGTATTGCATTCCTTAAATCTCACCACACCATTTCGGGTAGGGGGCAGGGATGATGGCAGAATTATTATATTCCGCTAAACCAGGTTAAGACAAATCAATGGAGTCACAGGCAAACAGGTAAAACCACCTTTGAAGCTGGACCGGACACTGCCTCTATCATGTGGTACTTTAGATGCTTTTTCATTTTAAGGAAAAGCAATAAAAATATATTTGGATTCACCTCACCAAGTTCAAACATGACAGCATCCATCCAGAAGACGTTTGAAACCAAAATTATGGAGAGTTTCCTAAGGCACACACGTAACCTATGTCTTAAAGGAAGCCAGAGTTATTCTTTAAATTAAAATGCTTTTCCTACTTAAATATGCTCAAAATTGAGAGTTTGGATTTGTTTGCTTGTTTGTGGTGGTGGGGGCATTTTTGTAACTATGCCAACAACAACAACAACAGAAAGTTCATGAATGTCAACAGAATACAAAGCTAAAGCAGTGGAAAAGGCCTGGCCCCCGCAGGGAGCAAAGTACATCAGCTACCGCCCCCCTGGCGGCCCAGAGCGCAGCCTGCAGCCCGGCCTGGGAGGCACAGGCTCACACCTCAACTCTTAAGCCCTTAAGCTCCCGCTTTTCACATTTCTCTCGGTCTTGACCCTCCAAAAGTCCTCTTCCAGATTCCTCAGCATAAACCAAGTCTCTCTCTCCCCTGTCCAAGCCCTGCAGACAGTCTTACTATATGTATCAATGACAACAGGTTTCCAAAAAGCTAACTTCTGGTGGCTGTGAGGAACTGCTCATTGCAACATCTTCTCCGCTTTTCAGAAGCTGGCATTTTCCTGAACTCATTTCTGAAACTGGGGTACACAATAGTGACCAGAGAGAAGGGACATTTCTCATCACTAACTCATCTCACATTGCGATCTCTCGGAGTCACGTTATTGTAGGTCTACAGCTTGCATCCAGATTATAATAAATAATAGAAATGAACCACATTATTCCTCTTTAACACACTGCTTAGCCTGAAAGGTGGCAATCAAAGAAATCTGCCTTGAAACTTCATTTTAGTGCATCCCCCTTTCTCTGCTCAGCCCCTTCCACCATAAAAAAAAAAAAAAAAAAAAAAAAGGACCGAGTTCTACAGCAAGAAACTTTTTGCATTTGCCTGCTATACAAGGGCTTTTAGGAAAAGTCACTCCTGCCCTTTATCCCAAAAAGAATCTGATCAGAAAGTGCCCTAAATTGTCTAAAGTCATTTCGCTCCTATTCTAGTCAAGGCCAACTGATACTATAGAATTATTCCTCTGCAATATATGGGTTCCCTCCATACTAATCCCCATATACACAGATATATATAGATACAGACACACACACACACACACACACAGGAACACACAAATTATTCTCCAGTGCTTTAGAGAGGAAAAGCGTAGAAGTCCCATAAAATAACTGCTATATTAAAAAGCAGCAGCAAATAAGAATAAGGGAAGGTGTCATTCGTGAAATACGGTAGTAGACTTAGACACACACACACACAGACACTACAGTTCTGTGATGGGGGTGTTAATTGAACACAGAGAGAAAAAGAAAGAACAAAAGGGTGTTAAAGAAGCAAAAATAATTTTAACCTCCTCCAGTTATTTAACTTCAGTATAGACAATATGCAGAGGAAAACTGGCTGAAAAGTGCCATTTATAGCCATTTAATTCTAAAATTAAAAACTATTCACAACAATTGCAGCTATTCATTGCTATCTATAAATATTCTTCTTAGTAAGTGATATCTAATTTTTTTATGTTTTTCCAATTCTTAAACTCACATGACTTTGACACAGAAGTGAAAAAAAATTAAGAGTGTTCAAAAGTATGTTTAAGGTCTTTTCAAGAAATGCAGTAAGTTTGACTCATTTTTTTCCTTTTCTTCCATCCCGCCAATTCCATTACCACCATATATAGATGTATATATGTAACATAGCCAATTGCTAGTATATCAGAAGACAAGGAATGGTCCTTAAAAACAAAAGAAAATGCGATATTAAGTGGTTCAAAATTCTCTAAAAGTCTCTATGTTCTCACAAGAAGCAGCAGATAAAAGCCACATCTGAAATGCACATTGCTATATGTCTTAAAGGATTTTTCTTGCTGTGGTTTGAGTTTTGGCACCCAAGTAATTTGCTAGCATTCTTTTTTCTTGGCATTTAGTTTTTTAAAAAGCAACAAAGTATCAAAATAAAAACTTACCCACACTCTGAAGCAAGAAGACACATGGGTTTTTTTTTTTTTTAATATCCCACAGTAATTTCTGATTTAAATACCCATCAATCAACTGTAATTTACACGGTGCTGCCTACTTTGGGTTTTATGCACATGTGTTGTTGTTTTTTTTAAGTTCCAAAATGTTAGTGAGACAACTTAGCTAGCTTTCCTATTTACTTTTGAGTCTTCCAACTAAAATCGTTAATAAAAACCAAAAGTAAAAGCAGCAACTGAATGCAATTAGCAAGCCCCTCTCCAGAGCTCTACCTAGGTGAGCCAAACATGTGAACTTCCAACAGGAATACACAGAGCACACCCTCAACGGAGTCACCTCAACAATACTTGATGTGGAAGTTCAGAAACCATCGTTAAATGCCAGGGGGCTTGAAAGTAAGAGGAAAAGTCCCAAACAACAAAGGAACTTAGGTGAGCTGATCACTCAAGCGATCTTTTCACTAACTCTGTAGCAAGAGGGGAAAAAAAAAAAGTGCCTGCAACTTTGCAGACACATTCACTGCCTGCAAGTTTTTTAAGCTATGCTGGCACAGAGAAGGAGCATTGGGCAGATCCTGAGTAACCGAGCAATCGTGCTGTAAAATCAAAGGGTTCTTTTCAACATAGCACTGTTGACTCCTACCTTTAATGCAACACGCAACATGCTGGGAGAGGTTTCTTCCGTCCCTCAGTCCTTCCAACTCACAAGTTGAAAAGGGAAGAAGGCTTTTTTTTCTTTTTATCTTTTTTTGCTTTCACCCAAAGGTGCCCTCTCAATGCAAAATTCTGGGATGGGGGGAGGGGGTGTGCAGTTACCCCATAAGACATAGGGCAATGATCCTTATTGTTTCAATTTACATTATTTGATAAACTTCCTAAAAAAAATTAGCCTAGAAACAGCACACAAAACCCTTAGGTATTTAAAAAAATATATCAAAACATTAAATGTGTTGACACAGAATTTTAAAAACAAAATGTTATCCAAACACATATGAAACCTTCAGAGTATTGTTTTGACCAATGCAATTGCTGCACATCACCATGCTTTAGCCAATATGAACAAGGAGCAAACTCTTTAACCCACACCTGAACCGGATCTCCATTCACACCCACCCACTTTGATCTACTGCCTCAGTAGGTTTTAATTAGGAGACTAGAATTAAACACTTTGGCCACAATGTACATTGAAGTGTCCTGACAGGCTTCCTTTCAGCAAAAACCTTACAAAGTGTCTTCAAAAAAAATAGATTCTCCTTAGTCCAAACGATCACATATGCCTTTATATTTTGAGTCCTCATTTTACGAGCCACAGATCAGCAGGAGCTCATACTGTATTAGACACAAATTCCAACAAACCAAATATTCAAAGTAAAAAAGCATCAGAAAGCAAAGAAGAAAATGAGAAGAAAGAAAGAAAGGAGAGAAGAGGAAAAGAACATGTATACACACTTGGGTCTCCTCTGCGCTAATAGAAAAAGACCCTAAAAAGTGTGACAAACTGAAAAAAGCTCTTTTGATATCTGAAAGCACAATCCATAAATCTCTTAAAAGGTGTCTCACAGCTAAAATAATGCAATTAATAGCTTGGCAATAAGGGTAGGCTCTGACAAGGCAACCTGGAAGGCTTAAAGGGCTGACCACCACTACTCAGGTGCTTTGTGTAAAACGTAAGGAGCAACACAAACAACGTTCAACAAAGGAGCTGCTCACTAATTTTACCTACATTTCAAGTCCCAAATAATTACATAGTCAATCAACAGTCACATCTTGAAACTATTTATTTTTGCAAAGGAAAAAGCTCTCAAAAAGAAAGCCTGTCTGTGTTCTCCTCCCCCCTTTTATGTGTAACTATCAATGTATATCAACCGGGCATGCAATCATATTTATTGTCACTTTCATTCATGTCATGCCCTTGCTTATATGGTTTAGATATGAATTATTGACTGTTACACTCCTTGTTGTAAAAAATAAATAAATAAATAGAATGGCAGGTCCTTTGCACTGCCTTGAAGCCAGTAAGTCAGAGCCCAGCAGAAGCTCCGCTTTCTCTAACCACCCCCTCATCTTTATGCCTTGGTTTCAGATTGCCTCCTTAACTCTTTCTTCTTACAAGGGAGAGATTTACCCACTTTGGAAAATTAAGGATTAAAGTAAACAAACAAGAGGATGTTGCTAAATGTCCTTCCCAGAGCATCTGTTGTTTAAGAACACCTCTGATTGATGACTGCTATTTTTTAATTGTTGCTTTAAAATTTAAATGCCCTCCTGGGATGTGTTATAAGTGTGTTAGTCCATGATATGAGGTCTAGAAAGTAGAAAGACAACAGAGGGAGTGATCTCCTGGCAGTATACTCTCCTAAACCAGCGATTCCCCTAGCAATAAAATCACAGGCCACGCACATACCGATAACCTAAGGTTGTATAGCGCTTTCTACAAAGGTATTGGACAGCAGTCTCTGTGGAGAAACCTCTAGTCTGCTGCTTTGTGTAATTACAAGGGAGAAAGGAAAGGAAACTTTACACAGTTTACCATCCCCATGCCCAACTCCAAAAACACTAAGGTTTAAAATATGGGCCAAAACATATTCCTTCTGGAAGTGGACTTTTACTTTCATATTTTTCTGCACAGGTAAAGCACCCTATAAGTTTCCTTTCAGAAACTGTATTTTAGGCCCAGTTTTAAAAAGGCTAGGAAAAGAGTTAAGGGAAATAAACCAATAATCCATGACAATAACTGTCAAAGTAAGGACTTCTACTGAACATGCGATCAATCCTGGTAACACTTTTATTCTGAAATTGTAATATTTAAATAGGAATGAGACTGCTGGTCGAATGATTCAGTGGCCAAAGAAAATGCTAAAATGTTGGAATGTCATTCCTACCTGTTTTTTCTTTGATTTCACACAACACATTAAACAAGGCGGGCTTCATTCTGTGGCAGTTTAATGCATGTTTTCTGCAAGAAAAAACAACAACATGATAGCTTAGGTGGACTCTCAAGATCAAACTGCTGATGATGTACAGGAGGGCAAATCTGAACATTTAGCCAAAATTATATACCCAGCAAACTCTGTGACACGCTTCAATTGTTTTTATGACTTAATATACAGAGTCCCGCCGTAGAAAAAGAAATAATGTTAATTAGCAGAGAGAGAGCAGGGATTTAACTACAGAACAGAACTAACCTAAATTATGCTCATTTAGGGACAGTTTTTTTTTTTTTAAGTAGTTTAATCAAAGTGCGATTCTTAAGCCAATAATCCTACCCAGGACAATGAACACAGCAAAGCCAAATGCATAGGTTAACAGTTTTGTATAATCTATGCAACGACCACAGCCTAGGAGCTGTCTGCCTCTCGGTCTGTGTGTTTTCAAATTTAATTCATCCATGTGTTCGAATTCATTCCGCAGATGCCCCTGTATTCTCATAAACACAAGATGCTTGAAAGGTCTTCTGAGTAGAACTGTCAATTTATAAAATTTCAGTCCCCAAGTTAAAGAGTATGGAAATGCATTGCCAGGGGGCAAACATACCCATATGGGGAATAAATTCATTTCTCTGTGTTCACATTACGCCTCTTGTGCACACACCGCTTATTTGCAGGTGTTGAAATTCAATTATTTACAATTAGGATCTTGCACCCATTGGGGAAAAAATAAATACAATTTTGCCTTTTAGATTAGTGATTTACCTGGTGTGTGTCTGTGTGTGTGCGTGTGTGCGCGCGTGTGTTTGTATTCGGACTGATCTTGAGGAACAAAACAATATCTTTCCTTCTGTTTTATTATGGAATCACTTAATAGAATGATACTATTTTGGAAACAAAATACTGATCATATCAGCTATCTGTTAAAGGAATTCTGTTTACTAAGTAAAATTAATATCCAGAGATAACTGGAAACCCCTGGCACTCAAAACACATGTAATTCTGGTTTTGAAATCCCTTTGAAAGTTAAATAGAAAAAAAAACAAAAATACACACACATCCTCTTGAAGAACAGAGATCAGAAGCATGTTGTATATGCTGTGTAACAGGGGAGTCTAAACTCAAAATTCAAGAGTATCAAAATGAACACATACATTGTATCTAAAATACTAACAGCTTACTTTATAAACAATAAATATACATTTCTGAGGTGCAACTAGGAAAAGATGAAAAGTACACCCTTTATATTGTTTAACCTAAAAGAAGGCTGAGTGCCATTAAGTCAGTTCTCATATGGGGTGAAAAAAGGTGGGAAAGACTGGGTCTTTTAAAATAGTTTTCATTAATTGTATTCTAACACACAGGCCCAAATGCACACAAAAATTCCCACAGAGCTAGATGAAAATATTGCATGGCTACAGCACACTAATGGGGTTACAGAGGGAGAACTGAAAATTTCGCCAACCCCAAATTGCATCTGCTCTCTCTCAATATCTCAGCCATTAAAAGGGGGGCACCCAGTGAGCTCTGGGGAGCCCTCAGTTTCACAAGAAAGAGACGGACTACATATCACAGAAGTAGGGGCATCTATTCCTCCTGGCCACTTCCACTTCATAAACTTAATATTAAACCAGTTTATTGCTGTATCTGAGTGATTTTTTTCTGGAACAATATAATGCAGAAATCTATTCTAATTCAAAAGAAGTGCCAGGGGGAAATCTTATATTTAACATACCTAATAGCTTTTCTTCAGATAATAAAATTCAGAAAGAACATCAATTATTAAAAAAAATCTTTTCCTCTCTATTTAAAAAATATAATAATAAACTAGTCCCCAAGTCTTTGAAGCTTTCCAAGTTTTCAGACACCCATGAACCTCAGTACTTCTGAGTTTACATGTTGCATGTGCTTGTAGCTAAAATAAGAGTGCAATTCACAACATCTAGGCTCTGTGCTGCTTCCTCTCCTTTTCTCAGCACAAATTCCTATTTCCCATGGACAAAAATCACATATGATGATGTCTTCTCCACATCATGAAGTCACTGAAGGTACAAGAATTTTATATACACATGTAAAAAATTTTCAAAGCAAAAAAAAAAAAAGAACCACTGTGGAGATTTAACCCAGCCGGGTAATTGTACAGACATTTGTAGCATTTTGATATTTAAAATGCTTGCTTTTGAGTTTGGCCTTGGGTGAGCAGTTAGTGGGGGTGGCCCTGAGCCTGTGTTTTATTTTGAAAGGGAATGGACTGTGAAATCCTAGAGAAGAGAGCTGTATACCTGGAAGTGGACTAAGTTAAGAAGCTACACAGTTCCTTTATTACGAGTTCTTAATGAAGATCTTCATGTCCTATGGTACTGGAAGACATGAAATTCACACAGGCTTTCATTTCTGTTCTGTTGCATACTAAGTGGTCCAGAAAGGAGCATGGAGAAGAGAGCATGCTTGAATGCTGGGGCCCCTCTCCCCTTTTTAAAGGACCGTGCATAGCTGTCTCTGTCCGGGAAGGTCAGCAGAGCGACTCCAATTAGGAGACAATAAAGTTAAACTAAAAATCCGAGTCTCCCCAAACTAACAAATACGCCTGGAAACAAAATCGTCTTTTCTTCTTCTCCATTAGCGGCTGCTTTTTTTTTTCTTTTCTTCTTTTTATTTTTGAAAACAGAATTAAGTGAATGCAAAAATATTTTCTGGATAGCTGACAACTACTGACAAAGAAATATCCTGCTTTTGTTTTGTTTTGATTCGGTCTGAGAGGGTAGGAGAGAATCGAGAAAAGACAAAAAATTTATTCGGAGGGGTAAGTCGAGAAAGAAAATTAAAGTCGCCGAGTTAGGTAAGGAGGCAACTCAATTTGCAAAAAAAAAAAAAAAAAAAGTGTTGTCGGGACATTGCATTTTGTATCGCGTCGGAGCCCCTGGCCAGGAAGCTGGGGCGCCGGGCTGGGAACTTGACAACCGTGCTGTGCCTCCTACTTTGGCGAGCGGCGCCCAGCGCGGAGGGCCGGCCGCTCTCGGCGTGCCTGGGCGTGTGCGGGTCCCTGCGGCGGCCGCTGCCCTCGCGCTCGCACGCGCACACACGCACCCTGCACAGCCCCAGCCCCGCGCGGCCGCCACACTTTCGATAACAACGCGCCGGCCGCCGATCCTGCTCCTCCGCCCCGCGCTCGCTTGTCAAAACGGTTAGAGAAAGAACATTTAGCAAGGAAGCGCCGCGCGGATTCGGTCCCTATTGTTTGCCCCCGCGAGAGGCAGAAACACACCACACACACACACACACACACACAGGAAAAAAAAAAAAAGGAGAAGAAAAGCCTCCATCTCACCTGGCCTGCGCCTCATCCAAACTCTGGTCTGTGATGGTCATGATCTGCTGTAAGATGTCTCCAATGTCCTGCTTCCTCCCGCCCTCCCCCTCGGTCCCGCCGGCCCCGTCCTGCAAGTGCTGGGACAGGCCGGGGTGCCCGGCCATCCCGACCCCAGCGTGGGAATGCATCAGCCTGGGCTGCTCGTCCATCTCCGAAGGCTGCGGCAGCCCCGGGCGCTTCCTCCTCTGCTCCTCGGCTCGGCTCCCGGGAAGCACCGAGGCTTTTTATGCTTCAGGCTGTCTTCAGATCCTTGGCAGGATAAACAGGGAAGGGGAGAGAAGAAGACCAAAAGAAGAAGAAGAAGCAGAAGAAGAAGAAAAAAAAATCCCTTTGCCTCTTTGGAGGATGGTGGGGGGATGGGGAGCGGGGGGTGGGGGGCGTGGAGGGGTTGCGGGGTGAGGGTGGGGGTAAGGGCTGGTTGGGGAAAGGGTGTTGACTCCGAAAAAAAGCGAGAAAAAATAAACCACCTTCCCACTTGGCGAAAAGAAATCAGAGCTGGCTTTTGGTTTTGCAGTCCGGTCTCCTTTGCGAGGCAGCAATGGGCTCCCGGCGCTTAAATCTGTGGCTTAATCCTTTTGCAAATAGGCATTGATCGGGAGAAAGGAGAGGAAGGCAGGGGGATTGCAATGCAAACTTTCCCCCCCGCCCCCCGCGGCCCCCCACCCCCACTCCGGGCCGGAGCGAGCTCAAAGGGGGTGGGCTGTTGCCAGCGCCAGATCTCCCCCAGCCGCGGCGGCAGGCAACGCACAGGCGCTCTCCTCCTCCGCGCTCGGCAAACTCCGGCAGCCCCGGCAGCCTCCTGCTTTTGTTTAGCTCGGGCTCAGGACTCCAGAAACATATACAGAAAAACCACAGCCTGCGAGGAGGAGGAGGAGGAGGAGGGGGAGGAGGGGGAGGAGGAGGAGGACGAGAAGGAGGAGAGGGGAGGGGGCCGAGGCGAGGGGGGAGGGGCGGGGAGGAGGAGGGAGGAGGGCGCGGGGCCACGCCCCCGATCCCTGATTGGCTAGCCTGGCCAAGACGGGCCCCTCCTCCCCTACTTTGCGGGCTGCGCCGCCTCCTCGGCCTCCTTCTGCTCCTCCTCGCCCGGCGCCCTGTCAATCAGAGTCCAGAGGAGGGCCGGGGAGAAGGCCGAGCTAATACCCGGGCTCCAGTCCTTAAAGGTGCCGCGGTGCCGCCGCTCCGGCTCCATGAGTCACTTTCCACTTTTCTCGCCTGCCTCGCTCAGGTTGCGTCCTTGAGGAAAACGTGGCTCCGCTTAGATGCGGACGTTGGAAATGAGCACGAGACGGCACAGACGGTGCGGGTCTCCCCTCCCCTTCCCTGGTTTCTTTAGTTGCAACAGTGCCATTTAGAACTGGACTCTGAAATCCTGACACCTCGGGGCGGCTGCTAAGAGCCAAAGTTAGGAAACACAGTCAAACTCCAGATAATTAATTATGACCTGTAATAAGTGGCAGATGTAACAATAGGTGACTTAAAAAAAAACTATCATTGTAGAGTTGAAAACAAGAGCATGCTGAGTTATGAATTATGAAACAAAATAATGCTGAAGGAAAAAAAGATTAATAAGTAAGTTCACCAAACGAAACTCATGCAGCATTTCTGTCTCTTCCCCCTGAGGGAAATTAGTTATTCACGTAATAAAGAAATGCATTATCAGAATCTAGTTCTAGTTTTTAATATAATCTTATAAGCATTAGTAACCAGGAGACGTGAACAGACATTTATTGAGTGCCTACTATGCACCAAGTAATTTACATGAGTTATTTAATCTCCAAG
Organism: Oryctolagus cuniculus; assembly: GCF_051225735.1. Classification (NCBI taxonomy): domain Eukaryota; kingdom Metazoa; phylum Chordata; class Mammalia; order Lagomorpha; family Leporidae; genus Oryctolagus; species Oryctolagus cuniculus. Next base: position 34,588,476 of record NC_142873.1, read on the forward strand.
ACATCTCTGGGAGTTATGGATAATTATTTCCATTTTACAGGAAGGGAACTCAGAAAGGTTAAATAACTTGTCCAAGGTCCACGGTTATTAAGTGTCGAAGTGGGAATTCAAACCCAAGTGTGGCTTCCTCCAAAGGCCTGAGGTTTTAGCTGTGCACCTTCACCAGTCTGTTACAAGTGCTCAACTGGTGAAATGAGTTTTGGACATGTTGGCCATCTAGAAACTTAAGGTGCTTGAAGGTTTCCTATTTCTGAACTGGCATACTGGTGCAGCAGGTTAAGCTGCATCCCATCTTAGCACCAATTGGCCTCCCAGTTGCTCCCCTTTAGATTCAGCTCCCTGCTAATGCACCTGAGAAAGCAGCCAAAGATGACCCAAGTGCTTGGCCCTCTGATCCATGTGGTATACCCTGATGGAGTTCTGGGCTCGTGGCTTTGGCCGGAACAACCATGGCAGTTGAGGGCATTTGGGCAGTGAACCAGTGGATATAATCTATCTGTCTCTCACTCTCCCTGCCTTGAACAGTAACTCTACCTTTTAAACAAATAGGCCTTTCTAAACGCAATTGAAGGTTTGATATTTGAACAAAAGGACTCAAATTAAAAATGGATAGGAAAAATAAAAATAAATAAATAAATAATTGCAATCAGGAAAAAAGCCACCAAGAAACTCTTAGCTGAAGTCCAAAACTATAGCTCCTGGTGGACTACTAATTTGTCTCCAGTCATTAAATTAGTTAAGGAAAGAGGGAAAATCTGGGCACATAGTCACAAGGGCTGTAAGATAAAATAGCAGGCCAACAAATTAGGAAAAGCCCAGAATATTTTGCAACATAAAATATACTATTGTATAAGCCTCAATGTAACCAATCTGCAAAGTGGAAGGCAGTTTCAATGTTATTATTTTCATCAATCATTATGCAAAACAAGTTTGGCAAGGTAAGAGGCACTTCTTAAAAGCATATCAAAGTGGCTTTTAACAAGTTATATGCCACTTGTTGGCATGAGGGTATACAATAGAAATGCCACGATGTCAAATTATTTAACAAGTATTTTTTTAACTTGCCATGGTACTCCAAATCCCATTAAGTTGGCAGGTTCCAATACCATCTTACTAGTTAAAGTGATCAGTTTAAGTTCATAACTGATCATAAAGATAGGATTAAGTGTCAAAAAGATTACATAAATAAGACCAAGTGTCTGCTAATAATGATTGATAGAATTAAGAAGGCGAGAACAATCCAACACGGGAAACAGGACACACAGCAGACTCATTGAATGACAAATGCCCTAGACAGCATTCTGGCCTCAGAATCAGCCCTTAAGGTATTTGGATCTGGCTAAAAAGCCCATGAGAGTTTCTTAGGCATGGAAAGCCAAGAAAGACACTTTGGCAAAAAATTACTTACATGAAAGTTATCTGTGAGTGAGATCCCGGTGTAAAGAAGGGGCCATGAAAGAAGGAGGTACTTTTCTCTGAAGGGAGGAGAGAACTTCCACTTTGATTATGGCCTTGTCTAAATAATGTCAAAGTTTGTGGACTCAAGAGGCTTCCACAGTCTTGGCAGCTCATGACAAGAGCCTCGGGTGATCACTGACGCCATAAACAAGAGTGTCAATTGTTAAGTCAACAACAGGAGTCACAGTGCATTTGCTCCCCATGTGGGACCTCTGTCCTTAATGTGTTGTACTATGTGAATTAATGGTAAAACTAGTCTTCAAACAGTACTTTATACTTTGTGTTTCTGTGTGGGTGCAAACTGTTGAAATCTTACTTAGTATAGTATATACTTCTGTATATAAAGCTAATTAATAATGAATCTTAATGAAGAATGGGATGGGAGAGGTAGTAGGAGGTGGAATGGTTTGGGGGTGGGAGGGTGGATATGGTGGGAAGAATCTCTATAATCCAAAAGATGTATTTATGAAATTTATATTTATTAAATAAAAGGTTTCTATAAAAGAGTATGGTTTTTTTCACATATATACTCTGACCTGTAAACTGGGATTTTTTTTTTTTTAATCAACACTAACCACAATTTCAACACAGGAGTATAAAAACTCAAATCACATTACAGGGAGTGTGAGAAGTGGTCTACCCAGAACCTGTAAGAAACCAGTTTGTGAGCAACTCTTTTTTTTTTCTCTAAGATTTATCTATTTATTTGTTTGTTTATTGTAGAGTCAGAGAGAGAGAGAGGAGAGAAATCTTCCAACTGCTGGTTCACTTCATAAATGGCTGCAATAACCAGGGCTGCACCAGATGGAGGTCAGGAGCAAAAAGCTTCTTTCTGGTCTCCCATGTAGGTGCTGGGGCCCAAGCACTTGAGTCATCCTCCACTGCTTTCACAGGCGCCTTTGCAGATACTTGGATCGGAAGTGGAGCATCCAGTACTCGAACCAGTTCCCACATGGAATGCCAGCATCACAGACAGGGTGTTTACTCACTATGTCATAATGCCAGCCCCAATTAATTCCTTTTTATAAGATTTATTATTTGAAAGAGTGAAAGAGAGAGAGAGAGAAAGAGGGAGAGAGAGAGAATGAATCACTCATCTGCTGGTTCACTCCCCAGCACAAATGGTCACAATGGCTTGGCCAGGATAAAGCCAGGAACTGGTAACTCCATTTGAGAGATGCCCACAAATTTGGGCCTTCATCTGCTGCTTTGCAGGTGCATTATCAGGCAGCTGGCTCAGAAGCAGAGGAGCCAAGCATCTGACCCAGTATTGGCTCTCAGATACCAAATGTGGACGTTTCAAGCAGTGGTTTAACCCGCTGCACCATAGCATCCATCCCATGAGCAATTAATCCTAATTGCAAACCCAGTAAAAGTTCACCAGGCAAAGTTTTGGAAAAAGTACTATCGAAACCAGATTATTGTCTTCTAAGAACATTTGAGTAAGGAGATAAGAATTGCACACAACAGTAATACTGAGGCTAGTTAATGTTTATTGAGCACTTATTATGAGTAGGTGTTCAATCAAAGGTACTTTGTTAATTTAATTATCACACTGTGTGACCTCAAAATAACTGTGCTTTCTTTTTTTTATTATTAATTTATTTGACAGGAAGAGTTAGACAGTGAGAGAGAGAGAGACAGAGAGAAGGGTCTTCCTTCTGTTGGTTCACCCCCCAAATGGCTGCTATGACCGGCACTGCGCTGATCCAAAGCCAGGAGCCAGGTGCTTCCTTCTGCTCTCCCATGCGGGTGCAGGGGCCCAAGCACTTGGGCCATCCTCCACTGCCTTTCTGGGCCACAGCAGAGAGCTGGACTGAAGAGGAGCAACAGGGAGTAGAACCTGGCTCCCATATAGGATGCCGGTGCCACAGATGGAGGATTAACCAACTGAGCCACAGTGCCTGCCCAATACCTGTGCTTTCAAATACTACTCCATACTTTTTCTGTGTTAACCAGCTTTTCATCACTAGAAGGAAATACCAATGACAGAGGAAGAAGGTTTATTTTTACTCATAGGTCTGGAGGTTCCCAGATCAATATCAAGCAGCTCTATTGGTTCAGTATCTGGTGATGGGGTTCAGCACAGAGAATCATATGGCAAGGGATAGTGAATGTTTATCTAGATCTCTCCTTACAACAGCACTGTTATTTGATTCTGGAGACTCCATCCTAACAACCTAGTCCAACCCAATCACCACTCAAAGTCCTCGCCTCTAAACACCATAATTAAGTTTCCACCCCCTCACTCAGTACCATTAATGTAAGTCTTTAATACATAAACCTTTGGAGACATCCAAACTAATACCAAAACCACAGCAATTGCCCAAATATATTCACTGTGTTATTCATACTGTAAATGTGATTGCATGCCCTAAATATTCTGTAGGAGATGAGACAGAGGTAATCTGTTTAGAGTTAATGGAAGTAGGCTTTGAGGTGGATCCAATAGATGAATTGGATCTGGACAGAAAGGTTAATGTATTTGTCACAGGTACAGGCTTTCGCTTTGGGCACAATGAGGTGACATTAGAAGGGCAGGGTCAGGAAGACTTTGAACAAAAGCACTTATGCCTCGTTCATGGGACATTGGAGAAGCATTTAAGTTATTTGTTTCTTTTAAACAAGGGATCTGAAAAACCTGTTCAGGAAGAATTATCTGCTTACCCAACACCTTGGAAAATTATCTTATTGCCCAAATCATTTGAGAAGGGAAGATTAAATTAGAAGATGAATTAGAGAATTATAGTAGAAACAGAAAGGAGAGGACTACAATGAGAATATGTTCAAGACAGAGGTGACAAAATTTGATGACTAATTTTATTTGGGTGGGAGGGATGAAGATGTTTTCAAGTTTGGATGAGAAGGCAGTGCATTAATACAGTATTGAATATAGCTATAGATATGATTTGCTATTGTGTTTTCTTTTCTTTCTTTTTTTTTTTTTTTTTTTTTTTTTTATAGGCAGAGTTAGACAGTGAGAGAGAGAGACAGAGAGAAAGGTCTTCCTTCCATTGGTTCACCCGCTTAATGGCTGCTACAGCTGGTGCGCTGCACCGATCCAAAGCCAGGAGCCAGGTGCTTCTTCCTGGTCTCCCATGAAGGTGCAGGGCCCAAGCACCTGGGCCATCCTCCACTGCCTTCCCGGGCCACAGCAGAGAGCTGGAAAGGAAGAGGAGCCACCGGGACAGAACCGGTGTCCCAACCAGGACTAGAACCTGGAGTGCCGGCCCTGCAGGCGGAGGATTAGCCTAGTGAGCCGCGGCACCAGCCTGCTATTGTGTTTTGAGCACTGGCTTTATTTTACCACTTTCAGCAATTTAACACTTCATTTTAACAACTTCTGTGTGAGGCTATACTCTGCATTTTATGATGAACAAACCAAGGTTCCTAGGCGCTGCATTACCAGATGAGATATAATGTGAAACTCTATGTTTAATACATACAGGGAATAAAGGGACAAATACCATATGTTCTCCCTGATCGGTGACGACTGACTGAACACCAAGAGGGAAACCTGTTGGAGTGAGGTGGACACTATGGGAAATGGTGGCTTGATCAGCATAGCCCTGACTGTTAATGAACAACTTAATACATTAACCCTCTTAGTAGTTTTTTTTATCTGTTCTACTTAATATGACTGGTTTAGATCTGTAATTGATGCACAGTTATTCTTAAGTGTTGAAAATTAACTGAAATATGATCCCTGTTGAACATGGTGGTGGGAATGGGAGAGGGAAGAGATGTATAATTTGGGACATGCTCAGGCTGACTTGCCCCAAGTGGTGGAGTTGGAAGCATACCAGGGGATTCCAATTCAATCCCATCGAGGTGGCATGTACCAATGCCATCTCACTGTTCCAGGTGATCAGTTTCAGTTCACAGTTGGTCATGGTGGAGGGACTGGGAGTCAAAGGGAGCACATAGACAAGTCTAGTACCTGCTAACGCTAACCGATGGAGTAAATAAAGGGGAGAGTGATCCAACATGGGAAGTGAGATACTCAGCAGACTCATAGAATGGCAGATGTCCTAAATAGCACTCTGGCCTCAGAATCATCCCTAAAGGCATTCGGAGCTGGCTGAAAAGCTCATGAGAGTATTTCAGGCATGGAAAGCCAAGACACTCTGGCAAAAGATCTCTGTGAGTGAGATCCCAGTGGAAAGAACAGGTCATCAAAGAAGGAGGTACCTTTCTCTGAAGGGAGGAGAGAACCTCCACTTCGACTATGACCTTGTCTAAACAAATAAGAGTCGGAGAACTCAGAGGGCTTCCATAGCCTTGGAAACTCATGACTGGAGCATAGGGAGATTACTGATGCCATAGACAGGAGTGTCAATTGGTAAAGTCAACAACAGGAGTCACTGTGCACTTACTCCTCATGTAGGATCTCTATCCTTAATGTGCTGTACATTGAGATTTAATGCTATAACGAGTACCCAAACAATATATTTCACTTTGTGTTTCTATGGGGGTGCAAACTGTTGAAATCCTTACTTAATGCATACTAAACTGATCCTCTGTAAAAAAAAAAAAAAAAGAAATTATCGATTCCCAACTTGACTCTCACTGGGATTAAACATGACAATAGGTTTGCTCTGATTTCATCATCATTTAAAAAAAATCATCTATTATTTTTCACTTTATGTTTCTGTGTGGGAGCAAACTGTTGAAATCCATACTTGATGTATACTAAGCTGATCTTCTGTATATTAAGATAATCAAAAATGAATCTTGATGTGAATGGAAGGGGAGAGGGAGTGGGAAAGGGGAGGGTTGTGGGTGGGAGGGACGGTATGGGGGGGAAAGCCATTGTAACCCATGAGTCGTACTTTGGAAATTTATATGCATTAAATAAAAGTTAAAAAAAATACATACAGGGAATAAAGGACGCCAGGAGGAGAAGCTGTCAGAGATGGGGGAGAATAAAAATTAAGATCTGTTTGGATTAAAAAATGTCTAAATGTAGGTTCTCAGGAGAAACTTAAACATGCAGTATCCATACCTCATGTGACAAGATTGTGATTAGGTATGGGTAACACTTTTCCGTACCTTTCATATCACAGCAGGGGTTTAGTTGTAATGGATATTTAATAAATTGTCATTAAAATAATTAGTGATGTTTGTAATCAGGCTGTATTTCTTCAGAAGAATAATCGAAGCCCACTGAATCATGTTTGGAGGATATGAGCCACACTTAGAAGTTGCCCTGTGGCATAGTAGGCTAAGTGTCTACCTGCGGTGCTGGAATTTCATATGGGCACCTGTTTGAGACCTGGCTGCTCCTCTTCCAATCCAGCTCTCTGCTGATGGCCTGTAAAAGCAGCAGAGGGTAGCCCAAGTGTTTGGGCCCTACACCCATGTGGGAGACCAGGAAGAAACTCTTGGCTCCCGGCTTCAGGTTGACTCAGCTCTGGCCGTTGCAGCCATTTGGGGAGTGAACTAACAAATGAAGACCTTTCTCTGTCAATAACTCTGTCTCTCAAATAAATAAATAAAATCTATATTTTAAAAAAGTGGACCAGTTAGCAAAGTAGTTCTCAGTGTAACCTTATTCCAACATGTCTACAACATCATTTTACCATGTCTACTTTGATGGGAACAATCCATTGACACTGAGGATTCTCTTTCAAACTTCATTAGCAGCCCACTAGTACTTGGTCTCATCTGCACTAAGCAGCCAAGAGCAGGGATCAATAAGTGTGTGCAAGGGCTCCAATGCATTTCTCAGCAAACAAAATGGTGGCAATGGGGGATGGGTCTCTTGGCATGGTCTCAGAAAAACATCCAACTACCACATAATGTTATATCATCGAAGCAGACACTCATCTGTGTGTATGTGGGATTATATTTGAATTGGCCTCTAGGTTTCTGTAACACTTTTATTTATATGGGAAAAGGAATTCTTCTCTGCCCATGAGACTCAGGTCCAAAGACAGTGCCTTATGAAGTAGATAACATCTTTTCTCCTGACAACCGAGTCTTTTCTTTCTCTTTCACATATTCTCTTACCCCTTACTCTTTGCTTTTCTTAAACCTTCCCACCCACTTTCCATCCCCATTCCTCTAGCTCTTCCTTTGCTTCTATCCAGCCTCATCTGTTTTTCTAACAGATATCTCCCCTCCCCCCCAGCTGGGTTCTGTCTCCTGGCCTAATTGGGCAGGCCTTGAGGAAATGCTGAGACCATTGCAGGTGACACTGAGGTTGTATATTAGAGCAGGGAGATCTTAGAACAGAGACTTTGAGCCCAAGGCCATGAATGAGCTTCAGAAGTTTTATGAGCTTCCAGAAATTATATAAAAATTACACAAAAAATCTGGTGAAATGTACTATTTTATATTATTCTTACATCAGGAACCATTACATTTATCAAAAACTCAAGGGAGTTCAAGACTCAAAAAAAGATAACATCTACTACCTTAGATTCTTAAGTACAACAACTTTACCCTGCTGGACTGCAGAAAACCATATAATGCTTTATTTTTATTTTTTAAAGATTTACTTGTTTATTAGAAAGGCAGAGTTACAGAGAGGCAGAGAGAGAGAGGGAGAGGGAGAATCTTCCATCTGCTGGTTTACTCTCCAAATGGCTGCAATGGTCAGAGCTGGGCCAATCCAAAGCCAGGAGCCAGGAGCTTTGTCTGGGTTTCCCATGTGGGTGCAAGTCTTCAAAGACTTGGGCCATCTTCCACTGTTTTCCCTGGGCCATAGCAGAGAGCTGGATCAGAAGTGGAGCAGCCGAGAGCTGAACCAGCACCCATGTAGGATGCTGGCATTGCAGGTGGAAGTTTTACCCACTGTGCCATAGTTGCAGCCCCCCATGTAACTCTCAGAAGATGAGATTTTCTAGGAAATATCAGGTTCTATTTCCAAAATAGAGCAAGCCCATACACTGCCAACAACCCATACACATTGACTATTGAATGATAGTCAATCAAATATCAATATCAGGACTAAACTGCAACAGGTATGGGTCATTGAAAGCATATCAAAGGGAATGGAGTGGGGTTGTGCAGCTAAACACTGACCTCACTATATTGTTCAGGATACTGAGAATGTAGTAGTGATGAGACAAACTGGATTCCTTGATTTCATCAAGCTTGCAATCTAGTGTAGGAAATAAATGAATCTGTATATATACATACATTTGTATATACATATATATATACATATTCAAAGACTCTTTTTGCTATGAATAAGATAATGTAGGGTGATACAACATGGAGTTTGGAAGGCAGTATTAGCTCGGGTGGTCAGGAAAGCTGTCTTCAAAGCCGACAGTTAGGTTTAGTTTTGAATGATTAGAAGTCAAATATGCACAGATCCTGGCAGAGAGGAGGGAGGAGCAAGAAGGAGGGAGAAATATACACAAAGGACCTGAGCTTAGATAATCTGAAAGAAAGGAGGCCAGAGGACAAGAGCATACAAAGCAAAAGTAAGATAGATAAAGGTGAAATAAGAGAGGGAAGCACAGACTAGATAACATATGGGCTTTTAGGCTATGGTGAAGGTTTTGGATTTTATTCGAATTACATTTGAAATCCACTGGAAATTGCAAAGCAAGGGAATGACATTGAACATTGACCCAACGTAGATTCATTGTCATTGTTATATAGTAGGTACTTTCTAGGTACTGGTGAACCTGCCAGCTGTGGATATGCCAGGCACAGCACCTCTCTCGGGAATTTACACTCTAGTGAAACAATTATAGAAGCAAACTTCAGGGAATGGTAAGTTTTATAAAGAATAAATGAGGTACATGGTATGATGGAAAGTGATCTGGGAGCTGTTTTCGATTGAATGGTCATGACGGACACCTTGAAAAGGGACATGTAAGTTCTGACATGAGAGAATAAGCCCTCTCATAAGCTCTATGAGGCCAGGCAGAAGAAACAGCCAAGTCAGTTGCCCTAAGTCAAGAGTGAATGTGCCTAGAATGTTTGAGGGGGAAGAACAAAAGTCAGTATGTCAAGAGAGGAAAGTAAGTTTCAGATTAATGAGCAGGGAAAGCATTGGAGAATTTTAAACAGAATGTCTTGTTCTAAAAATATTATGTGCCTGATTCCAGGGAATGGACTGCAGGGATAGGAGTGGGGATACGTGGAAGTAGGACGACTACTTCAGGACTGCTGTGGTGGCTTTGGCCTGTAGTTATGAATCCTTTGGCAAGGACAATAGGACTAGATATGGAAAAAAAAGCTTATATTCAGGATATTTTTTTGGAAGGAAAGTTAACAGGTCTCACTAGAGTCTGAGATGCGGACGGAGGAGGAGAAAAAGGAATGAGAGCTCCCTTCTGGATTTTGGTTTTTACCAGTTACATATGAGATGTTGCCATTACTGAGGATGGAGAAGGCATTCACTCTAAGATAAATATTGCATTCCCATTTTACAGATGAGTAAACAAAGGACCAACAAATATAATTCCAAAGTGCATGCCTTATCTACTACAGCCTCTTTGATAGGAATGATGGTGACTTCAATTTGATGGTTTAGAATAAAGAACATATACGAAAAAGTCAAGGAAGCAGTCTTACAGGGTATTTGTAGTGTGTGTCTTTGTGTTCCAATAATCTTGTTTAGGAAGACATTAGAAACAACTATCTTTCTGTATCATTTCTGATATCTTCTCTCTCTATGATGGGAAATGATAGTAGAAAAAGAGAACTTGGACTTCATCCCAGTTTGTGCTGGTGATACTAGAACGAACTCTGATTGACTGAGGCTGACAATGTAACAAGAAGTTTTGATTTCGTTACCCAAATATCATCTGTGATCCGAGTGCAGCACTACCATCAGAATCCTAGGCTCAAATCTGAGGAACAGAGCCCCATGCTTGAAGAACAAGGAGATCCTGGCTTTGGAACTCATGAAGATTTTTACTCTGACCAAATAAGTTAATTTACCTAAAGCCTCATTTTCACAACTTTTGAGATTATAGATAGGTTGAAATCAGATCACAATTTATTTTATGGTATAAATAGAAGTGTAAATACCTGAGATTATTGTAAGTATCCCAAAGGTCTCTTTATTTTAAATAATCCCAGTTGTCATGATATCAGCTATGCATTGTTGTGCATTTAATCATCCCCATGTCACTAACTTGAAACCATAACCACTTTTTATTTCTTGTAATTCTATAGCTCACAACTCTAGGGTGATTCTGCTAAACTGGGATCTGTTTAGCTGAATTTAACTGGGTTCATAAAGACAACTGGAAGATTTGATGAGACCTGCCTGGTTTACAATGGCCTTATTCACATGTTTTATGTTGGCTAGCTATGATTTGGGGCAACAAGAGTAATTGGGTCTTGCATTTCTCCTCAGCAACTGGTCTAGTTCACATCTGCTTACTTGATGGAGACAGGGTTCCAAGAGATAAAATGCAAGTGCATGAAGTCTTTTGTGTCCTTGGAATTGAAACATATGCATAGCATTCTATTGGTGAAAATAAGTCCCAAGACCAGTCTATACTCACAGGCTGGGAAATTGACATGATCTAAACCATTTTTTGATGGTAGCAGCTGGAGTCATGTTGCAAAGAAAAGGGTGAAGAATGGAGAACATGTTTGGAATTTTAGATTAAGAAACAGGATGGCTCCTTGATCTGGGGAATTCTGATTTTCTTTGCTTACCCTCAGTATCCCTCACTGCTTACCTAGTCAGTCATTGGGATTTGGCTTGCTTCTCATTGCTCTAGTAATACCAGTCTAGGCTATACTATTCACTACAAGTCTCCTCTTTCTGGAGCAGTTTGGTTTTGGGGCCCTAAGCACTTCTTTTTCCCTATGAAAGGGAGAAATTGAAATGGAAAAAGGAAGATATCAAAGGCTCTGAGATTAGGACACCTGCATCTCACATTAGAGTACTTAGGCTCAATTCCTAGCTCTGACTCCTGATTCTAGCCTCCTGCTAATACAGACCCTGGGAGGCAGTGGCGTTGGCCCAAGTGGTTGGGTTCCTGCCACTAGTGTAAGAGGGCTGGATTGAGTTCCAAGCTCTCAGCCCTGACCATTGTGGACATTTGATAATTGAACCAGTGAATGAGAACTTTTTCTGTCTTTCTCTCTATGCCTCTTATATTACAAAGAAAAAAAGTTTTATGTATAAGTTTTTAAATTTAAGATTGAAAGAAGGTTGTTGAGCTGCTATATTGGCAGATGATTCCATTTATCTGGACATTGGAGATAAAATGGTAAACAAGAAAGACAAGCCCCTTGCATTTGTTTTAGGTAGAAAAGACAGACAATAAGCAGACAGATATGGGGCTGGTGCTGTGGCATAATAGGCTAAGCCTCTGCCTGTGGTCAGCATCCTATATCCATGTCAGTTCATGTTCAGCTGCTCCTCTTCCAATCCAGCTCTCTGCTATGGCCTGGGAAAGCTGTGGAGGATGGCCCAAGTGCTTGGGCCCCTACACCCACGTGGGAAACCTAGAAGTTCCTGGCTCCTGGCTTCGGATAGGTTCAGCTCCAGCAGTTGCAGCCATCTGGGGAGTGAACCAGCTGATGCAAGACTTTCTCTCTGTCTCGCCCTCACTCTGTCTGTAACTCTACCTCTCAAATAAATAAATAAAAATCTTTTTTTTTAAAAAAAGCAGAGAGATATGAACAGAAAGACTTCTAGTGGTTATAGTCAAAGATGTCTTGAAAGAAATACTAAATGGCAATTGGTGGGGGATAGAGACTCTTCTAATTAGGTGTTCAGGGAGGGCATTGTGGTTTGAATCAAGGTTGAATGACAGAGACCACAGGAATGATGGAGTGCAGAGTATTTCAGGTGGAAGGAACAGTAATTGAAAGATCCAAAAATGAGCATGGATTTACTGTGTTCTAAGAAGAAAGTTAACGAGATTTAAATGTAGTGAGGTAAGTGACTATCAAGAAATATTTGAAGAGGGGACTTTTCCTGTCGGGCCATGGTGAAGAGCATAGACTTTCCTCAAAGGAAGCCACCGAGAGGCTTTGAACATGGGTGAGGTGATGGGATAGGTATTGTGATGTCAAAGTACTGTAGACTGGTGGCAGATTTGGTCAGAGTTTGGCATATTTGAATTATCAGTGTTTAAGATATAGCACATGTGAGTGTAAGATATTCTGCCCAGACATATTTAGTTTGGCCAAACTACTTTTAAAAATTGATTTATTTGCCCAAATCATGAGATTCTTCATACAAATTGTATTTCTGTCTTATCTTGTGAGGTACAAGATCTAATAAATCTCAGAATGGTATTCCTGAAATCCTAAATGGCAGCCTCCTCTGGTGCTGGGTGGCAACTGCCCCTTTAGAAAGGAGGACTCTGGGGTGGACTTTGGGTTCCCACCATTCCTTATCTGATTATCAATTGATTAATCAGATTACCTAATCAGATTACCAATCTGATTACCTTACCTCATTCCCTCACTCTGTCTTCCCTACTTGGCTTCTGCAGCTAAGTGTGAGCTTGTGATCAGCTGTGGCTCTCAAGGGTGTTTGGGAATGAGTGGCTAAGGGAACAAGAACAATGAACAATGAGGTGAGGTGGTTGCAGAGCTGCAAGGCCAGGCTTGTCCAAGTGGGTGTCCATGTGCACACTGGCCCTTGAGTAAAGAGGAAACCATAGAATGCAAGGAAAGAGGCTTGAGGGTGCTGTCCACATGCTGTGTGTGTGTCATTGTCCAGTAGAGGAGTTAGTGACAAAGGCATGTGGTCATATCTCAATAGAACAAGGTTCAGAAGAGAACAGTGGAAGTGGTGGCAGAAAGCCAGAGGACTTTACTCAGGCTTTCTTGCATTTAGGTATGATCATGATTGTTATAGTTTGGGGCACTGAGATATAAGAAGAAATTTCTTGGATTGAACTTGTGGAAAAGCTATTTATTTTATTGTTAAAAATGGGCAAGAAGTGGGCAATGGTCTACTTCTTAAGATCCTGGTTAAGATGTCTGTTCTGTGTCTGATTCCTGGCCCTGACTCCAGCTTCCTGGTCATGGAGACCCTGGAGGCGGCAGAAAATGTCTCATATTCTCAGACACTTGGGTCCCTGACACCCATATAGGAGACCTGGATGGAGTTCTCAGCTCCCGGCTTTGGCCTGACCCAGTCACAGCCATTGTGGGCATTTGGGGAATGAACCAGTGGATAGAAACTGTTTCTCTCTTTCTGTTTCTCTCTACCTCTCTCCCTCCTTCTCTCCTTCTTGAATACAAGTTGTTTTTTTTTTTTTTTAAGATGGACAAACACAAAATGTTCAAGCCTTTTGTCCTTTCCTTTCTTATTACTGTCTAGGACATAGATGTAATACCTAGAAACAGAATAGTCATTTTTAGATCATGAGAATGTAAGGCATTTCCAACTCCTTTTAAAAACTTTTTAAAAAAAGTTTTATTTGGAAGCTAGAAAGCAACTAATAGAGACAGAGAAACAGAGATTGTCCATCTGCTGGATCACTCCCTAAATTCCTGCAACAGCCAGGGCTAGGCCAAGCCAAAGTCAGGAGCCCAGAACTTAATATGGATCATTCATATGCATGACAGGGACCCAAGTACTTGAGCTATCACCTGCTGCTTCACAGGGTGTGCATTAGCAGGAAGCTAGATGTAGAATAGAGGTGCTAAGACTCAAATCAAGCACTCCAATATGTAGGAAATCCCAAGCAGTCACTTTACTGCATGAAATACCTGTCCTCATTCATCCCCTTGTGGATGATAGAAGAGGTAACTAGAAATTGTCTGTATCCTTGGTGATTTCCTTGGAAATTATATCAGTCCTTGATCACCCACTTCTGTGTTTCTTATTATACAAGGGGACTTCAAAAAGTTGATGGGTAGAATTTATAACATTTTCCATGAACTTTTTGAAGCAACCCTGTATCAGAAACATAATTCCATATTTGCTAAAGTTGCTATCATTGTTTCATTGATACATATAGGCAAACATTATGTTAACAAACACAACTGAAATAAATCATGAAAGGACAAATTAATGTTAGCAAAACATCACTCAGATAAGAAATAAAGGGCCATTTTCCTCCTTCCACACAAGCTATTATCAAGTGTGTGGCATCTTCCTGGATCATCAACTCTGGCTGGACCCCAGGGTGACAGGTAGGGGATGGGAATCATGTAAAAGTAAGGCAAATCTTCCAGTAGCTACATGGAGTGGACAGGGTGAGAATCCAAGAGAAAGAAAGTATAGGTGACCCAGTCAATAGACGGCCACCGTCTCACAAGTTTTCTGAATGTTAGACTAAAAAGCCAATGGAGAGCTGACTGAACTCATCATTCCTCTCTTGTACTTTTTCATATTGTCTTATTTTCTAAGTTAGGGGCAGCATCACCTACTCATTATCCTTAGACAAAAAGAAAAAAGGTTTTCTTCTCTTCCAGACCCAGAGCCGCTTGACTCCCGAATCCTCATGAATACACTTTTTGACATTTGCCCCTCTGTGTATGTGGATGGGGAAGACAGATGTGTAATGATCATTATACATCATCTTCGTCTCTCACCTGGGCAATTGCATCAGCCACAAGCATGTCCTCATTCTCATCTTCAATATGAAATACTGGCACAGTTGTATTTCTAAAAACCAAAATGCAACCTGTCACTCCCTGGCTTTAGGGTTATCAGAAGTTTCATGTTTGGATAATGTTCACATTCCTTTGCATAGTGTATTAGGACTTCCAAATTCTATCCACTGGCTATGTCTCCAGCCTTATTTCTTATTGTTGCCCATGCACTGAACTTCTGCTTCCCAAGTGTGCCATGTACTTTTTTTTTTTTTGCCATGTACTTTCATAATTCTACAAGAACTATCCTTCTGTCTCCTTTCATTGGCTAAATCTAACTCAAATTCTTTTCTGACTTCTCCAGGCAAAATTAATTATTAATTATTTTGGTCCCCCTGTGTGCTATTCACAAAACTGTTTTTAGGTAACTCTCTGCCGGTGGATGGTGAGTGCCTTGAGGGTAGCTGCAGAGCCTGGTTGGTTGGTAGATGGAAACATCTTCATATACCTGCAAAAGAGAAAAGGAGGGGAGAGTTCACATTACACATTTTCTTTTTGTTTGTTTTTGCTTGTTTCTTTTAATTAACATTAACTTGTGTCTATATCATGATATCTGAAGTGAAATTATTTCAGATGAACAGAGATTCCTGCTGCAGAGAAGGGTTGAATTAGAGACATCTAATTAAATATAAATTAATATTTATAAGTATTATAAAATAAAAAAATTAGAACTCAATTATAGTCATGTGACTAGTGATAGAAAATGTTCCTTGTACTTTGAAGATACACATATATTGAATATCTGTATAAAATATATATATATAGAATCTATCTCTTTCTATATATATAAACTAAAGAGAAATTAAAAAGCTTTACATTCCTGAATTACTACTTGGAATTTCACAAATTTCAACAAATTCCAAATTAAACAGCTTAATAGAGTAAATAATGATGACAAAGCAATGGACAATTTTGTTTCTCTTCATTGCCTTATATACATGAAATATATATGTTAATAATCATTATCTTTTATAAATCAGTATAAGTACCTACATTAGCTGTGAATAAAGAATTATTTTCATCTGACACTCCCCCAGTAATGATGTAGCTGACAGTGAGACACGACTCATCCATCAGGAACAGAGAGTCTAGTAGCACTTCACGATTTTTTTTCTGGATCTACTTCTTCCTGTTTGAACAAACCAGGAGTCAACCAGAGATGTGAGCTGCAATAAGTATATACCTCGCCCCTATGGCCTCCCATGCAAAGGTGGTACCTCTTTCATCTTGTGCCCACAAGTGGAAGCTCACTCTCTAGAATGGAGGCTTATTATATGAACACAAGGACTGAAATTTATTTCTTCTTTTCATTATAAAACAAAATCTGTCAAGCTCAATTCTCTGAGGTTACAAAAAGAAAGCAGTTCCGGATTTCCACTTCTGACCATAGCATACTATCTTGTATCAGATAAATACTCCTGACAATAACAAGGAGAGATAGTTAGATAAAAAAAAACAATCTGTTTGAAGGCACTTGAGAACTGCTAAGACTCCAAGATCCAGGAGACAAGAGAATTTGGGAGAGACAAGCCCAAGTTTCAAATCTGTTTTTCTCTTTGGATCATTTGCTGATTATTTTTTAAATATTTATTTATTTGAAAGGCAGAATGTTAGAGAGGCAGAAGCAGAGAGAGAGAGATAGATAGAAAAGGTCTTCCATCCGCTGGTTCACTCCCCAGATGGCTGCAATGACTGGAGCCAGGTTGATCTGAAGCCAGGAGCTTCCTCCGTGTCCCCCAAGTGAGTGTAGGGGCACAAGCACTTGGGCCATCTTCCACTGCTTTCCCAGGCCGTAGCAGAGAGCTGGATCAGAAGTGGAGCAGCTGGGACTGGAAACGGCATCCATATGGGATGATGGCATTTCAGGCAGCAGCCCCACCCACTGTGCTACAGTGCCAGACCCTGCTGATTTTTTTTAATAAAGGTTTGTTTATTTATTTGAAAGTCAGAGTTACAGAAAGAGAGACAGAGAGAGATCTTCCATCTGCTGATTCACTCCCCAGAAGGCTGCAACAGTTAGAGCTGAGCCAGGCAGGAGCCAAGAGCTTCATTTAGGTCTCCCACATGGGTAGCAGGGGCCTAGATACTTGGATCATCCTCTGTTGCTTTTCCCAGGCCATTAGCAGGGATCTGGCTCAGAAGTGAAGACGGAACATGAACTGCGCCCATATGGGATGCCAGCATCACAGTAGTGACTTTACCCATCACTCCACCACGCCAATCCCATTTGCTGATTATTTAAAAATCTGATTGGAGGGAGATACAAATAGAGACAGAAAGAGCTCCTATTCACTGATTCATTCCCCAAATGTGGGTACAGACTAAGTGGTACAGACTAAGCTAGTCCAAAGCCAAGAGCTAGGATTTCTTTTTTTTTTTTTTTAAGATTTTATTTATATTATTTGAGAGAGTTATAGACAGTAAGAGGGAGAGACAGAGAGAGAGGTCTTCCGTCCGCTGGTTCACTCCCCAAATGGCCGCAACGGCCAGAGCTGTGCTGATCCGAAGCCAGGAGCCAGGAGCTTCTTCCAGATCTCCCACATGGGTGCAGGGGCCCAAGGACTTGGGCCATCCTCCACTGCTCTCCCAGGCCACAGCAGAGAGCTGGATCAGAAGAAGGGCAGCCGGGACTAGAACCGGTGCCATATGGGATGCTGGCACCATAGGCAGAGGATTAACCTACTGCGTTACGGTGCTGGCCCCAAAAGCTAGGATTTCAATCCAGGTCTCTGACATGAGTGTTGTGGACCAAACTACTTGAGCCATCACCTGCTGCCTGAATCTGCTCTGGCAGGAGCCTGGAATCAGAAGCCTGACCTGGGAATTGAATACATGTGCATCAATATGGGACATGGCTGACTTAACCTGCATCTTATCTGCTAGGCCAATTTCCTACTTCAATTTGCTGATTTTTAAGTAGCTGTCTAGAGGCTGAGAAACTTTACAAATAGTATCACTATGCAAGGGCAATAAAAATTATACTTCAGGAGCTCTTTAAGGAGGATTTTATCTAGCTATCCATGTATACAAGGAATAGAGAGGTGAACTGAAAAGAAAATAGCTGGACTGCCTGGGTTTGAGGCCTGGTTCTGCTCCTGATTCCAGCTTCCTGTTAATGTTCATTCTGGGAGGCAACAGGTGATGGTGGGCATTTGGGGAGTGAATCAGCAGATGGGATGGAGGTCTCTGTCTTTTTCTCCTTCTCCTCTCTCTCTATTTCAAATAAAATAAATCAAATTTAAAAAATAAAATTGCCCTCACAAAATCTAAAATGCTGATTCTAATTCTAGACTGGATTCCATCAGTGTGACCTTATCAATCTGTGACTTAGAAGTGAAAGAACATCCTCTCTAGAAGTAGATAATCTGAATCTCAAATTATTTCTACACATTTTCCTATGCAACATTCTTCACTATTAAAAAATAACAAGCATATTAGTAAAAAAAAACCGTATGAACAAAACTTAAGAGGAAAAATAGACAATAGTATCAGAACCACACACAGGAGAGTGTGTGAATTCTTACACAGAACTTTAAAATAATTATACTTAGGAAAATAGAAAAATATGGAGAATTTTAGCAGAGAATTATAATTGATAAATCAAGAAAAAGAAGAAAGAGCTAAAGGAAGGACTAGTAAGAGAGATAGGTCAGAAGAAAATAGACAGACTGAAGCTAGAAAGATAAGAAGATGACAATTACAAGAAAGACTCTGTGAGATAAATGGAGCGCAGTGACAATATCCAATGCACATGTGATTGGAGTCCTGGACGAGAAGAGAGAGAGGAATTAGGGCAAGAATATTTATAAAGAAATTTGTGAATTTTTCTAAAGCTGATAAAAGGCATGAAGAATATCATGAAGTAGAAGAATACCTATGAACTCCAAGCAGGATAAATTAAATGAAAGCTATACTTAGGCGCATGAGGGTATAACTGCTGAAAATCAATGGGGAAAAAATGTCAAGAGCAGTCAGAGAAAAAACACACATTGCTTTCAAAAACAAGAGACTAACGGCTAACTAACTTTTTCTTTGAATGTCACATTTCTTTTTCTTTTTTCTTTTTTTAAAAATTTATTTATTTGAAAGGTAGAGTTACACAGATAGAGAGTGAGAGAGAGAGAGAGATCTTCCATACTCTGGTTCACTCCCCACATGGCCCCAATGTTCAGGTCTGAGCCAGGTCAAAGTCAGGAGCCTGGAAGCCCATCTGGGTATTCCATATGGCTGGCAGGGACCCAAATACTTGGGCCATCTCCCTCTGCTTTCCCAAGTGTATTAGTTGGGAGCTGGATCAGAAATGGTGCAGCGAGACACCAACCAGTGCTCATATGGGATACTAGCAGTGCAGGCAGCAGTTTAGTCCCCTGTGCTACTCCACTAGTCCCGACAGCTAACTTCCTAATAAAAACAATTTAAGCCAGAAAACAGGAATAGTAATTGTGAACTGTTCAAAGAAAATAAGGCAAAACTAGGTGTTAAGCCCTAGGGGAAAAAAAGCTTTCTGGTGATAGCAAGGCAAGTAGATTGGGCAATAATGTTATCTTATTCCTGAGGAAAGAATTCTTCCTCATGAAGGAAAGTGAGCTGTGGAGATCATATCATGGCCTTTATAATCGTAGAGTGTATCAGGACTTAAAGACCTTTGTAGAACACACGAAACATTTGTAGCGCTTGTGCTTTTATCAGTTGTTCAACTTAGTACACCTGGGCTGAATTGAAGCTGACTCAATGCTCAGGTTTAATGAAAGATTTTAGGATCGGCCTCACTCCTTCTTGGTTGTGTGATACAGACAGATTATTTAACACCTTGTATTAACTTCCTAGGTTGGCCACAACAAATTACCACAAACAGGGTGCTGTAAACAACAGACGTTTAGGCTTTTGATTCTTTTTTTTTTTTTTTTTTTTTTTTTTTTTTTTTTTGACAGGCAGAGTGGACAGTGAGAGAGAGAGACAGAGAGAAAGGTCTTCCTTTGCCGTTGGTTCACCCTCCAATGGCCGCCAATGGCCGGCGCACCGCGCTGATCCGATTGCAGGAGCCAGGTACTTATCCTGGTCTCCCATGGAGTGCAGGGCCCAAGGACTTGGGCCATCCTCCACTGCACTCCCTGGCCACAGCAGAGAGCTGGCCTGGAAGAGGGGCAACCAGGACTAGAACCCGGTGTGCCGGCGTCGCAAAGTGGAGGATTAGCCTAGTGAGCCATGGCGCCGGCCTAGGCTTTTGATTCTAAAGCCTAGAAGTTTGAAATCAAAGTGTTGCCAAGGCAATGCTCCTTCTGAAGGCTTGCAAGACACTTCTTAGACTTCCCATAACTTTTGGAGATTGCTGGAAAAATTCTTGGCATTCCTTGGCTTGCAGCCACATCACTCCAATTTCTGCCTTTGTTTTCACATGGCTGTCTTCACTCTGAGTGTATTGCTGTGTCTTCAAATCTTTCTCTTTAGTTCTTGACTTTAGGGCCCACCTTAATCCAGTATGACTTCATTTTAACATGTTTATCTCTGCAAACACCCTATCTCCAAATTAGGTCACATTTGTAGATACTGGGAGTAAGATATCCTGTATTTGGAGACTCAACTCAACACACTGTGTCTCTAAATCTCACTTTTCTATGAAATAAGCATTATAACATCAGCTTTGAGGGATAATCATGAACAATAATCAAATGACGTCCCAGATCCATACAAATGACTAATACATTTTCAAGGCAGGCTTTTACAACTAGTAGGTAAAAGAATGATATATGAACACTTATTGATAGACTCAAAAAGGGGCAGTTGGATGATTGAAAGCTCCTGCTAACTCTACATTTTAATAAGGTTCTGTCAACTAGGAAGCTTCATTTTTCTTTAAGAAACTGTACTATTAAGTCAAGTATCAAATGAATCGCTAAGAAAATATAAGGGCCAAAGGGACACAATCAAAGGATTTTTTTCACCCTATTTTTCCTGTATGTCAAAGTTTGATACATTCCTTTTTGACTCTACCCTATTTCTGCCATCAACAAGATGTTTCAACTTTGGCTATGCTGTTTAATCCTCACCTTCATTTCCCCATCTATAAGTCAAGAGATTCCTGTTCTATTTTAATTAGAAGTCGAGTAATAGAAAAATCTAACTATGAGTAGCTTATACACATATGAGTTTTATCTTCCTTATGAAACAAAACCAAAGAATGACTGTTGCTGGCTTTGAGTAAGATGTTCATGGATGCCTTTAGACACTGAGATCCTTGTGTTTTTCTATTCAACTAACCCTTGAATTTTGGCTTCTACTATGACAATGATACACCTAATAGAGATCTAGCCTTTACATCCATATTTAACGCAAAAAGTAAGTCTGGATCAGGAGCTCTTAATCATGTCTGTCTTCCCTCCTCAATAACACAAAGGTTTCTCACAACTCATCCTGAGCAGAACTGGTAATGAGCAGAACTAGTACTGTGACCACTCTTATCTGCATTGGCTGAAGCACAATTGCCACAATGGCTAAGCAAAAACTACAATCTCTCTCCCATTGTGACTGCAAGGTCAGCCTGCTCTTAGCGAGGAAAAATCAGAGGATGGAAGTTAGAAATGGATATGAATAGATAACTAAAAGGTTTGTTACATTCTCATCTGTAAAAAGGCTTTATTTTTATTTTTATTTATTTGAGAGGGAGGGGGAGGAGGAGAGAGAGAGAGAGAGTGCACTCCCATCCACTGGTCCGCTTCCCAAATGCCTACAACAGCCAGAGGGCCAAAACTAGGAGCCAGGACCTCCTTCTAGGTCCTTGCAAGGGTGGCAGGAACCTAACGAATGGCGTCATCACCACTGATTCCCAGGGTTACCATCAGCAGTATCCTGGAATCAGAACCTGGAGCTGGGAAAGAAATCCAGGCACTGTAGTGTAAAACACAGGTATGCTCACCAGTGTCCCACCAAGTTGACCAAATGCCACTCCAAAATCTATATTTTAAAATCTCAAACAGTGAGACACCTAGAAACCTCTCAGGTTTCTATGACAAACTTAGATGTTCAAGCCACAATTTGGGAATGTCTCAAATATTTGCAGCGACCTAGAGAAATCAATCCTGGAGTTACTAATATCCCTGGACACTGGTCATGTGATTAGATTCTCTTTTTTTTAACTTTTATTTAATGAATATAAATTTCCAAAGTACAGTTTATGGATTACAATGGCTTCCCTCACCCCATGACTTCCCTCCCACCTGCAAACCTCCCATCTCCTGCTCCCTCTCCCCTTCCATTCACATCAGGATTCATTTTCAATTCTCTTTATATACAGAAGATCAGTTTAGTATATATTAAGTAAAGATTTCAACAGTTTGCACCCACACAGAAACACAAAGTGAAAAACACTGTTTGAGTACTAGTTATAGCTTTAAATCACAATGTACAGCACATTAAGGACAGAGATCTTACATGGGGAGTAAGTGCGCAGTGACTCCTGTTGTTGACTTAACAAATTGACACTCTTGTTTATGGCATCAGTAATCACCCTAGGCTCTTGTCATGAGTTGCCAAGGCTATGGAAGCCCCCTGAGTTCACTGACTCTGATCATATTCAGACAAGGTCATAGTCAAATGACAAGGTCATAGTCTCCCTTCAGAGAAAGGTACCTCCTTCTTTGATGAAGAACTTCTTTTAATTTTCCTTTCTTCAGAAAAACAATATACCTTAATCTTTCATAAACCCTATGGTATACAGTCCTGTAGTAGTCCAGTTGTTAAAATCTGGTTTCACTGGCTAGGAGATGCACATTGGTTGCAATGCTGTCCTGTAAATGTTCTGTGATGATGGGAATGCTCCATGCTGTTCAATAAAACAGCCAATAAACTAAAACACGTAGATAGTTAAAGAGAAATTGAGGCTTACATTTTATTTAATTTTAATTTAGGCAATTACGTGCAGGTAGAGGCAACAATACCGAGCAGCACAGATCTACAGGCTGTAACTTCTCCTTCTGGAAAACTTTCAGTCATATTCTGAATTGTATCCTCTAAGTCCATCTTTAGATATAACCATGTCTTCCATGCTGAGCCTTTATGGTTTCTGCTTGAAAAACCACCTGGGGCAGCTGTGGCACCGGCATCCCATATGGGCACTGGTTCGAGTCCTGGTTGCTCCTCTTCTGGTCCAGCTCTCTGTATATGGCCTGGGAAAGCAGTGGAGCATGGCCTGAGTGCTTGAGCCCCTGCACCTGCGTGGGAGACCCGGAAGAAACTCCTGGCTCCTGGCTTCGGATGGGCCCAGCTCTGGTGGTTGCATCTATTTGGGGGTGAATCAGTGTATGGAAGACCTTTCTCTCTGTGTCTTTTTCTCTCTGTCTGTGACTCTGCCTCCCAAATAAATAAATTAAATCTTAAAAAGAAAAAAGACGAAGAAAAACCACATACCTTTTGTTGGCCTGCACTGACCGTTGCCCTCACCATCTAGGCACATTCAATAGAATGGATAAACCTGATGTGAAGGTGAGACAGCACTGATCCAGGCACTTTCCGTCCTCTGTAACATTCAACTGTTCCCATTTGCTATTATCTTCCTTCCAACTCTGTCATAGTTTATTTTTTTTTAATTTTTGAATTTTTTTTTGACAGGCAGAGTGGACAGTGAGAGAGAGAGAGACAAGAGAGAAAGGTCTTCCTTTGCCGTTGGTTCACCCTCCAATGGCTGCCGTGGCTGGTGCACTGCGCTGATCCGATGGCAGGAGCCAGGTACTTATCCTGGTCTCCCATGGGGTGCAGGGCCCAAGCACTTGGGCCATCCTCCACTGCACTCCCAGGCCATAGCAGAGAGCTGGCCTGGAACAAACAGGGGCACCCGGGACAGAATCCAGTGCCCTGACCGGGACTAGAACCCAGTGTGCCGGCGCCGCAAGGCGGAGGGTTAGCCTAGTGAGCCGCGGCGCCGGCCCCAACTCTGTCATAGTTTATGCATATCCTTTCCTCCTATAATCCCTTTAGAGTAAAATTAGCTCAGTTTTCAGAGATCCATTGGAAAATCAGAATGTAATTTTCGAATTAAAATTATATGTATATATTACTTAGTTCTCATGTAGGTTTATTATCATTTGAATTCAAAAACAGTTCTAGAATTTCTATACATGTAAGGTAAAGGAGGGGATTTTTGGGAGTTGGAAGAGAAGCCTGGGATTTTGTCTTGAAGTTGAGTTTGCACAGCAAGCATAGGTATGTGCTTATATGAGCTGACTGAACAGTATATGCTGATGGAAATTATAGAGGGGTTAAAGTGTTCCCTAAATCACACCTTTCATGCTCCACTATTAATTGCTATTTTTAAATTTTATTTATTATACATCAGTGGGTTGTAATTGTTTTTCAGAATAATAAAGCATAAAAATAAATAGAAAATTTGGAATAAGGCTATATTTTTTTTGCTGTGTTTTCAAATTTATTTATGTATTTGAGAAGCAGAGAGAGACAGGTAGATGGAGAGAGCATTCATCTAATGATTCACTTCCCAAATGCCTTCAAGGAACCAAGATCCTGAAGCCAGGAGCCAGGAAACTAATCCAGGTCTCTTCTGTTGGTGGCAGGGGACCCAATGACTTGAACCGTCACTGTTGCCTCTCAAGGTGAGCATTGGCAGGAAGCTAGACTTGGAAGTGGAGCCAGGACATGAAAACAAGAACTCTGGTACTAGAATCAGCTGTCCTCACCAATGTGTTAGCCACCAGGCCAAACCCTCCCCCCAACTTTTTTTTATGTGAAATGAATATGTATATTTGTATGTGCTGGGTCAGGATGCAGGATGCATTTCTCAGTGTTTGTCAAGTTCATGAATGTTTTAAAGCCACAGGTTTTAATTGCTTTACAGTGTATAAAATTTCATATTTGTTTCAACAGTGTTTGTGACATATATATTTCTGTTAATTGTTCTTTAGGACATGGAACATCATTAATGCAATTATGAATCATCCAAAATTTCATTGGCAAAGAGGAAGCATACATAATAGTCTTCAAGGGGCTGGCACTGTGGCACAACGAGTTAAAGCCCTGGCCTGAAGCGCTGGCATCCCATGTGGGCACCGGTTCTAGTCCCGGCTGCTCTGTTTCTGATCCAGCTCTCTGCTATGGCCTGGGAAAGCAGTAGAAGATGGCCCAAGTCCTTGGACCCCTGCACCCATGTGGGAGACCTGGAAGAAGCTCCTGGCTCCTGGCTTTGGATCGGCGCAGCTCCGGCCGTTGCAGCCATGTGGGGAATGAACCAGCGGATGGAAGAATTCTCTCTCTCTCTGTCTCTACTTCTCTCTGTAACTCTGTCTTTCAAATAAATAAAATAAATCTTTAGAAAAAATAATAGCCTTCAATTTTTTCTATAGTAATTGTTTCTTGTTATCACAAAATCAATTTTCCTCACAGAAAGTGAGAATGGGTGAAGCAGATAAGCCTAACAAAAGCTTTTGAGGGTAACTGTTTGAAGTCTGTGAATTTTTATTTTTTTGAACATCAAATTATTTATATAGTTCAGCTCTTTAAAGGTAGAAAACAGTATGCAGTGAAAAATCTTCCTCCCTGTCCCCCCAATTCCCTTGTCATTTAGGGAATCTTGGACTGCCATAAGTAGACACTATTCTTATGGGTTTCTTGTGCATACATTCTAACATACATGGTATATTTTAGTATATTAGCAAAGTGTTCATATTATCCTATCTTTTTTTACACAGTAGTAGCATATCTTCTACACTGTTGTGACTTTGTTGATCTTACTTAACTATACACATGTATACTTGTTTTATTACCAGTATGCCATGTTTCCCACTTTTCTTATAGTCACAGAACATTCTGTCGTCAGAGGAAAGCATAGTAGCTTAATCAGCCCCTTACTAGGTTGCATTACATTTCTTTATATCAGTGCTGCAGTAAAGTCTCTTTTTTTAGGGGCTACAGGAGAGCCTGGGGATGGAGTTGATGCCAGAAGGGCTCTCAACTGGGTAAGTCACTTCACTTATTGGAGTCTCATTTTTCTTACCTGTAAACATTAGAAAACGACAATAGAATATGGACTACTTCAGAACTTTGTGTGTCATCCCTGTGCGGGGGCCATGACAATCTTCTCTTTATCTTTCCAAGTTTAGTATATGCACAGGAAACAAGCAAGGGATACCTCTTATACACGTTATTGTGTATATGTGCAGGTGTGTTTGATAAATTCTTAGGTTTGAGAGTATTGGGTAAAAAGGTATTAAATAAACATTGATAAATGTTATTGTCCTCTATGGATGTTGTATCATTTTTTAATTTTACAATCAATATGTAAGAGTTTCTATTTTCCTCTCCACTCAACAAATCAGTGATGTATCAATGTTGACAATCTATGCCAAATTGATGATGAAAGAAATTATATCTCAGTGTAAATTAATTTTGAATTTTTCATATTATGAATGGCCTATCATACCATAGGCTTAACCTACTTGTGTTGCCTTTTGATTGAACTACTTATTAATACTCTGTCTATTTTGTTTTATACTATTATTGATTTGTACAGTTTTTTTACAGTTTTTTTTTTATTTTGGAAAAATGAATGTGTTCCTTGTGATCTGATTTGAAAATGTTTTCCAGTTTGTCATTTATTTTTGGATTTTACTTGCTGTATTTTTCCAAACAGAAAACTTTTATTTTATATAGGCAAATTTATCAACATTTTATTTTAGGAATTCTAAGTTTTCTGAAATAAAAAAATCACCGTATAACCAGCATATCTTTGTATCAGTAGTCAAGAAGAGCATTATGAGAAAGAAAAATGATAGACTTGTTTCTCTTTTGAACACACATGCCAAAATCCTAAACAAACAATTACTAAAACAAATTCTGTAATCCATAAACAAGGCATATACCATCACCAAACTGAGTTTATTTCATTAATACAATTGGTTTAGCATTAAAATAGCAACATAATTCGACATGTTAGCAGAATACAGGAGAAAGATAATAGTATCCTTTCAAAACAAGTGGTAAAGACATGTAGAAAGTCAAACCTTTATTTAAAATAATTTTTTTTATAAACTAGGTACAGAAAGGAGTGTTATTAGTGTGGTAAATATTATCCCCCAAACACCTAAAATAATGTAATTCTTTAATTTTTTTAAAAAAGTTACATTTTAAAAGTTAGTTTTATTTGAAAGGCAGAGAGACAGATAGAAGCATCCTATCTGCTGGTTTACTCCCCAGACGCCCACACAACCCAGGAAAAGCCAGACCAAAACTGGGAACAAAGAACTCAATCTGGGTCTCCCATGTGTCTGGCGGGGAACCCAAGTACCTGAGCCATCGCCTAACGCCTCTGCAAGTGTACATTTGCAGGAAGCTAGAATAGTGAATGCAGCCAGGTGTTAAGTCCACTCATTCTGATAAGGGATGTGGGCATCCCAAGCAGCAACTTAACCAGTGAATCAAATGCTGCCCTCTCCACTTCTGTTAACTTTTGTTTATTTTTTTGAAAGGAGAGAAAGTTGGGGGGAGGAGAGAGTGTGTTTCCATTCCCTGGTTCACTTCTCAACTCCGACACTTGTTAGTGAGGCAGCCTTAGACAAGTCACTAAAACTTGTGGTCTTTCTCTTTTATAAAATAAAGAAATACAGTCTACCAGGATGGGTCATTTTTAGGATTTAGTGTAAGATTAAAATCTATATGAGGGGCCGGCACTGTGGCGCAGCGGGTTAATGCCTTGGCCTGACATCACATATGGGCGCCGGTTCAAGATCTGGCTGCTTCACTTCCGATCCAGCTCTCTGCTATGGTCTGGGAAAGCAGTAGAAGATGACCCAAGTCCTTGGGCCCCTGCACCTGCATGGGAGACCTGGAAGAAGCTCCAAGCTCCTGGCTCCTGGCTTCGGATCAGCGCAGCTCCCATCGTTGCGGCCAGTTGGGGAGTGAACCATCGGATGGAAGACCTCTCTCTCTCTCTGCCTCTCCTCTCTATGTGTAACTCTGACTTTCAAATAAATAAATCTTAAAAAAAAAAATCTATGTGAAGTATGTTCTTATGTGTGTGTGTATGTACATTGATTTAGCAAATGCTAAACCACTACTCCCGGGGGTTCAGTATTCATAGAGGGCTCTTCAAAATGTTCATGGAGAAAATGTATTGTGAAAAATTATACATGGATTTAAAAATGTTTTGTACCAAAGTAAACATTTTAATTACACTTTCCAGGAACTTTAAAAAAAGTTCTTATTTATCACTTAATTTTTTTTCCTAGATTTCCTCTAAAATGAGTACTACACAGTGAAGAAAAAGATTACGTACAAAAGTGAGATTGAAATTCCATTTACAACTGGAGTTTATTTTTTAAAAACTATTTTTAATTTTTTTTTGAGAGAGAGGTATCATTCTTTCATTTTCATCCACTGGTTCATTCCCCAACTGTCCTCAACAGCCAAGGGGTGGGACAGGTCCAGGTCAAGAGCCTGGAATTCAATCTAGGTCTCCCAGGAGGGTGGCAGTACTTGAGTCATCATGTTTTTATTAACAGAAAGCTAGAATTAGAAGTAAAGCTGGGGCTTGAACCCAGGAACTTTAATATGGGATGCGGGCATCCCAGGCAGCTTTTTAACTGCTGTACCAAACACTTATCCAGAATTGGAGTCTCCTCCCTTCCCTCCCCTTTAAAAAAATGCTGGTAATAAAGATTAACTGACCAAATAATTAACAGAATAAAAACACTCATCTTGACCATTAAGAACCTTGTGGGATTCTTGTCTAGTGCTTGGGAATTTCAACTGGAGTCAGAAATGACCATTCCTCTATGTGAGCAGGATTTCTCAATGTCAGTATTATCGACATGTGGGACTGGATAACTCTTTGTTGTGGAGGACTTTCCCGGATAATGAAGGGCATTATGCCCTGCCCCTGGCCTCTACTCACCAGTAGTACCCAGCCACCCTCTCCAGTCATGATGACCTAAAATATGCACAGACATTTGCCTAGGCGACAATGTCACATCTGTTGAGAAGTACTTCTTCAGAAGGTTTTTAACTTTCAAAGTGAGGACATGTCTTTATGAATAATCCTTAAATGAGCATTTCTCAAGCCCGTTAGGATCACCTGCATATTCTATGAAGATGGTCTACCTTCTTGTGATTCCATTCAGATGTTTCTAAGGATCACACTTTGAGAAAACTTCCCCTGAGATGACTTGCTATCTGGAATGAAATCTCCCTAGGATCTATTAGAACACTCCAGATAAATTTAGAAATCAGTGGATAGATGAATGTATTGAGAGGATGAAGAGGTATTTACTGGGTAAGAAATCATATAAGGGGCCAGCACTATGGTGTAGCAGGTAAAATCCACCATCTGAAGTGCCAGGATCCAATATGGGCGCCAGTTTGAGACCTAGCTGTTCCACTTCTGATCCAGCTCTCTGCTACAGCTTGGGAAACCAGCAGAAGACATCCCAAGTCCTTGGGCTTCTGCACCCCTGTGGGAGACCTAGAGGAAGCTCCTGGGTCCTGGGTCCTGGGTCCTGGGTCCTGGGTCCTGTGTCCTGGCTTCGGATCAGCCCAGCTTTGGCCGTTGCAGCCATTTGCAGAGTGAACCAGCAGATGAAAGAACTTTCTCTCTCTGCCTCTCTGTAGTTCCACCTTTCAAATGAATAAATAAATCTTAAAAAGAAAAAAAGAAATCACATAAAACATCCAGCAGTGCTTTATGGTGCAAATCTAGTATAGTACAAATACTAATGTACTGGCAATAGTCAATTTTTTTTTTTTATAATCACTCTCTGGGACATTTTCAGAGATGAGAAGGTGAGTGTTGGGGAACTGAAGAAACTGAGTCTGACCTTTGTGAGCCCATGATTTTCAGAAAGCTCGTTTTTCAGAATGAAACAGAATCCTCAGCGAAGATGCTGCTGTGGCATTGCCAATTACTTCATGCCTGATAGAGAAGCTGAAATGCCTCCCCATACTTCAGGACTTTTTTTCTTTGCAGTTAATTGTTCTTACTAAATTGAATGATCTATTTTTGGAACTAAAAGAGATGCAGTGTTGAGAGAAAGGAACTGACAGAGCCGAAGGCAGAGCAAAGAGGTAGACAGAGGAAATTGAGAAAGGAGCAGGGGTACTGTCTGATCCATCTTCCACATGAAGTGAGAAGGAAGAGCATCTTGTCTTCCTGGGAGCAGTTGCATGAGGCCTTAGGGGCAGGAGATTTTGCTTGTGAAACAACAAACACATGAAATGGAAAAATGTAAAATTCTGAAAATAGTTGTGACCTGAAGACTGAGGTCTTAAAGTCTACTGGGCTCTACCTTTAAGCTCCACAGGTGGCCCACATGTTCACATCAGTGAATCAGAAGAAGAGAAACCTACTTCTTTATATTTCTTGATATAAATTTATTTGACTCTCAACAAAGAAAAGCCCAGAACTAGATGACTTCACTGCTGAATTCTACCAGACTTTTAAAGAAGAATTAATTCTAATTCTTCTCAAGCTATTCAAAACAATTGAAAGGGAGGGAATCTTCACAAACTCCTTCTATGAGGCCAGCATCACCTTAATTCCTAAACCAGAAAAAGATACAACAGAGTAAGCAAACTATAGATCAATATCCTTGATGAACATAGATGCAAAAATCTGCAACAAAATACTAGTTAATCTAATCCAACAACACATCAGAAAGATCATTCACCCAGACTAAGTGGTATTTATCCCTGGTGTGCAGGGATGGTTCAACATTTGCAAATCAATAAATGTGATACATCACATTAACAAACTGAAGAACAAAGGCCATATGCTTATCTCAATAGATGCAGAGCAAGCATTTGATAGAATACAGCATCCTTTCCTGAAGAAGACTGTAAGCAAATTGGGTATAGAAGGAACATTCCTCAACACAATCAAGACAATATATGACAAACTCACAGTCAGCATCTTATTGAATGGGGAAAAGTTAGTAGCACATCCACTAAGATCTTGAACCAGACAAGGATACCCACTTTCACCATTGCTATTCAATACAATCCTGGAAGTTTTAGCCAGAGTCATTAGGCAAGAAAAAGGAATCAAAGGGCTACAGTTTGGAAAGGAGGAAGTCAAATTATCCCTACTTGCAGATGACATGATATAGAGGAGGACCAAAAGACTCCACCAAGGGACTATTGTAAATCATAAAAGAGTTTGGTAAAGTGGAGAATATAAAACTAACAAACGAAATCAACAACCTTTGTATACACAGACAATGCCATGGCTGAGAAAGAACTTCTAAGATCAATCCCATTCATAATAGCTACATAAAAAATTAATAGCTTAGAATACATTTAACCAAAGAGGTGAAAGATCTCTACAATGAAAATTACAGAACATTAAAGAAAGAAATAGAAGAACACACACAAAAAATAACAATCTTCCATGCTTGTGGATTGTAAGTATTAATGTAATCAAAATGTCCATACTACCAAAAACAGTTTACAACTTCATTGTGATCACAATCAAAATACCAAGGACATTTTTCTCAGATCTAGAAAATTGATGCTGAAATTCATTTGGCAACATCAGAGATCCTGAGGAACTAAAGAAATCTTAAACAAAAAAAGCAAAGATGGAGGCATCACAATAGCAGATTTCAAGACACACTACAGGGCAGTTATATTTAAAAAGGCTTGTTACTGGCACAAAAATAGGCATGTAGACCAATGGAACAGAATAAAATTCCAGAAAGCAATCCATACATCTACAACCAACTAATC
Source organism: Oryctolagus cuniculus (assembly GCF_051225735.1). NCBI lineage: Eukaryota > Metazoa > Chordata > Mammalia > Lagomorpha > Leporidae > Oryctolagus > Oryctolagus cuniculus. The sequence continues at coordinate 34,620,201 of NC_142873.1, forward strand.
TTCGACAAAGGAGCTAAAATCAATCCCTGGAAAAGGACAGTCTCTTCAACAAATGATGCTGGGAAAAGTGGATCTCCACATGTAGAAGAATGAAACAAGACCCCAAACTTACACCTTATATAAAAATCAATTCAAAATGGATCAAAGATCTAAATCTACACCTTGATGCCATCAAATTAATAGAGGACCCCAGAAGCACAGGCAATCAAAGCCAAAGTAGACAAATGGGATTACATTAAGCTAAGTAGCTTCTACACTACAAAAGAAACACTCAGCAAAGTGAAGAGGCAACAGACAGAATGGGAGAAAATATTTACAAACTTTTAAACTGATAAAGGATTAATATCCAGAATCTATAAAGTGTTCAATAAACTCAACAACAACAAAATAAACAATCTAGTTAAGAAATGAATAAAGTACTTGAATAGCATTTTTCAAAAGAAGAAATTCAAATGGCCAATAGACACATTTAAAAATTCTCAGGCTCACTAGCTATCCAGGAAATGCAAATCAAAAACACCACGAGGCCTCATCTCAGCTAGAATGGCTCTCATATAGAAATCAACAAGTGATAAATGCTGGCAAGGATGTGGAGAAAAGGTTAACCTAATTCATTGCTGTTGGAAATGTAAACTGGTACAGCCACTGTGGAAGACAGTGTGGAGATACCTCAGAAATCTGAATATAGACCCACCATATGACCCAGCCATTGCATTTTTGAGAATTTATCCAAACTAAAAGAAATTCCCATATGAAAGAGTTATCTGTACCCCCATGTTTAGTGCAGTTCAATTCACAATAGCTAAGATATGGAATCAATCCAGATGTCCTTCAACTGATGACTGGATAAAGAGATTATGGTAGGGGGCAGCACTGTGGCATAGTGGGTAAAGTTGCCACCTGCAGTGCTGGCATCCCATATGGGCGCTGGTTCGAGTCCTGGCTGTTCCACTTATGATCCGACTCTGCTATGGCCTGGGAAAGCTGTAGTAGATTGCTCAAGTCCTTGGGCCCTTGCACCTATGTGGGAGATTTGGAAGAAGCTCCTGGCTCCTGGCTTCAGATTGGCACAGCTCTGGATGTTGCAGCCAACTGGGGAGTGAACCATCGGATGGAAGACCTCTCTCTCTCTCTGCTTCTCCTTCTCTCTGTTTAACTCTGACTTTCAAATAAGTAAATAAATTTTTTTTTTAAAATTGTGGTGGGGCCGGTGTAGTGGCTCACTTGGTTAATCCTCCACCTGCGGCTCTGGCATCCCTTATAGGCACTGGTTCTAGTCCTGGTTGCTCCTCTTCCAGTCCAGCTCTCTGCTGTGGCCCAGGAGGGCAGTGAAGGATGGCCCAAGTGCTTGGGCCCTGCACCCACATGGGAGACCAGGAAGAAGCACCTGATTCCTGGTTTCGGATCAGTGTAGCACCGGCCGTAGCGGCCATTTGGGGAGTGAACCAACAGAAGGAAGACCTTTCTCTCTGTCTCTCGCTCTTACTGTCTATAACTCTGTCAAATAGAAAAAATTATGGTATATATACACTCTGGAATACTACTTTGCCATAAAAAAGAATAAAATCCTGTGTTTTGCAACAAAATAGATGCAACTGGAAACTACTCTGCTTACTGAAATAAACCAGTCCTAAAAAGACAAATATATATTTTCCCTGATATGTGGTAACTACTAGAGTAAAAGTATGTAATGTATGGGAGTGAAATTGACATTTTGAGCTTCAGTGATTGTTCATAGCCCTTGTCTCTACTGTTGAGGAATAGTGCTTTTTCTTTTTACTATTTATTGAACTCGTTACTTAGTGTTGGGTTAATCTTATGAGTATATTATAAACTGAATATAGATCATTGTAAAAAATTAAGAGAGAGAATAGGAATGGAAGGAGGAGAAAGGATGGGAATGTGGACAGAAGGAAGGTCAGGGTGGGAAAAATCACTATATTCATTAACTGTATGCCTTAAATAAAATTAAAAAGAAAAAATAAAAAGTAAAGAAAGAAATGCAACAAACAGAAAAGTAAAAAAAATTGAAAAACATCATGGTCTTAGTCATGAAATTTTTGAGTCTATTTAGCAGGACATTTTTAAAAAGTTTTATTTATTGTTTATTTTCATTTTATTTGAAAAGCAAAGAGAGATCCTACATCTGTTAGTTAACTTTCCAAATGACCACAACAGTTGGGGCTGAACCACAGGGAATCCAGTAGCCAGGAAACCAATTCAGGTCCCCCACAAGGGTGGCAGGCATCCAAGTACTTGAGCCATCACTTGCTGCCTCCTAGGATGCACATTAGCAGGGAGCTGGAGTTGGATTCAGCTGTGACATGAACATGAACTCAGGGACATTGGTACAAAATGCAGATGTTCCAAGCAGCATATTAACTGCTGCACCAAAGTCTTGCCTGTAGCAGGATTTTTGATGTGCTTAGTTCATCACACACATGTCTGATGAAGCACATATGTACACATACACATGTGTGCACTTTCAATTAACTCAGACCTGAAAGTAACGTTCACCTCTCCCAGATTGTTTGGTAGTACTAACACACATTTGAAAGAAGAGTCAGCAAACGTTTGCTGCTTTTGTAGCTAGTGCTTTTGTTAACTTCTGTGAGTTTTCTGATCCTCCTTCAGACTGAACATCATGCTAAAAGCCTTAGAGCTTGCCTATCCTTGCCTTTTCTGCCACTTCTGTTCTCCAGGCATTTCAACTGCAGCTACATTTTGAAAGGACTTTTGTGTTTAAATGGTTAGCAAAACTACAAAGCAGAGCACACATCATTTTCTTCAAAACACATAAAAATTTGCCATGTAAAGGAAACCACACCAAAGACAGCCAGCTGAACTTTAAAATGCACTAAAAAAGCAGAGACCTTTCAAACGCCATAGGATTGTGCTGTTCTTTTCACCCCCACTGGATATTTCAACAATGCATCTAGTTCACTCTTGAAATGACTCAACTAAGGCAGGAAAAGACTTGCAAAGATTGTGCTCACATCCCTTTCACTTCCATGAGGTGTCAGGAGAGGAGCCCCTTGACTGTCCATAGTGTCAATTTTTCCCATTCCTCTGCCATTTGAGTGTCAGCATCTGGTGGATAGCACATTCTTAGTTTTCTATGTGTCTGAGTATTGAATTCCAGCTATCCTAGTAGTAGACTATTTAAGGTGGTAGAGAATAGGGCATAGGGAGACAGAAAGGAAAGATCATGGAATGACCATCTCCATCCAAACATGGTCTGCATGTGTAAGGTTATAAAACAAAAATTGTAGGGTTAGAAAATCATTACTTTTCTCATCATGTGTGTAAATGTGTAGGTTAATCAAACAATTCCCTGTTTGATCCTGCATAGTTTCTACCAAACTCAAACTCTGTAAGCAGAGATAAAGAATGTAAGCCTTCCGGTTAACCAGTCTTTTCCAAAATCTGGCTCCTTATGGTTTTGTGCAACCTTAGGAAAACTGATTGACCTTGAGTCAATGACTCAACCTCTGCATCCATCTTTACTCATCTGAAAAATTGGGGTAGTAGTAGAACATGCCTGAAGGCCTTTTGTGAGCATGACATATGTGATTGTATGTGAAAACAATTAGAATAGCTCTTGTCTATTAATTTTAAAAAACAGGAGTTATTAGAATTGCCTTTTCTATAAAAAATCACTGACAATAATGTGATAGTAGGGTAGGTGATAGTCTAGCAAATTTTCAAGGGAAATATCACCAGTAAGAAGCGGGTACGGCCGGCGCCGCGGCTCAATAGGCTAATCCTATGCCTAGCAGCGCCGGCACACCAGGTTCTAGTCCCGGTCGGGGCGCCAGATCCTGTCCCGGTTGCCCCTCTTCCGGGCCAGCTCTCTCCTATAGCCCGGGAGTGCAGTGGAGGATGGCCCAGGTGCTTGGGCCCTGCACGCCATGGGAGACCAGGAGGGGCGCCTGGCTCCTGGCTTTGGATCAGCGCGGTGCGCCGGCCGCAGCGCGCTGGCCGTGGCCGCCATTGGAGGGTGAACCAACGGCAAAGGAAGACCTTTCTCTCTCTCTCTCTCACTGTCCACTCTGCCTGTAATAAAAAAAAAAAAAAAAAAAAAAAAAAAAGCGGGCACTGCCCCTGTCCAGCATACAGAGACGGACAGCTCAGAGCTTTGAGCAACCCTGTCAAATCCTCCCAGAAGCTCTCTGGATTTTTCTACTTCCAGAAAGAGCGAAGTGGTGTAGTTATAACAAGACCTGTCTGGAATGCACAATAGAATTTTCTCCCAGAATTTCTTGATGGCATTCCGTTTTAATGATTCTTTCTGAGGAGTCTTATTGAAGAAAGAAATGGTCAAGAGCACTTCTGATTATTTGGATACAGTTCAGATAGTGTGGTATCATTGTTTATTTCTGTTATATTCTGGGATGTGCTTTTTGGCCCAGGAGTTCAATGATGCTTGTGACACTTACATTGTCACATCTACCATTAATTGAATAATGTACTTCATCCTGTTTTTTTGGTCCTACACATGGTTCTAGTGCCTAAATCTCTATTTTCATACCATTTTAATTTTAGATGTAGGAAAAAGCTACACTAAAACCATCCCAATACCCTATGCTTACCAAAAACTCTGATCTGGGAAGCTCACTGGATTATTCTTTATTAAAATGAGCAGATGAGCATAAAGATTGTCTTCCTTCTTTGAACATGTATTTGCTGATTCAATATTTAATCAGCACTTACTATGTGCATAAGTTACTGTGCTTACTACTGAGAATACAACTTTGAAAAAGATAGGTCCAGTATCTACCATCATGGGCACATTCTGGTGACAGATATTAAATAAAGAATTCAAAGATTTTTGTTTAATTATAATTGTTAAAATTAGGGGAGGAAGTTATGAATTGCTTAGTGAGTGTATAAGTAAGATGGCATGTACTTCATCTGAGGGGTCAAAGTTCCTTGGAAGAGTGACACTGAGCCAAGGCTGAACGATTGAATAGGAATTAGTTAGATGAGGATGAAGGGAAGGTAGGCTATTCTAGATGGCAGAAATAGCAGGTGCCTTGGGCCCTAAGGATGCGGAAATAGGGCATTTAGCGAAGTGTGAGCAGGTAAATGCTGCCAGAATGCAGAGAGAAGGGAAGATGGATGTGAGAAGGGAGTGAGAAAGGCAAAGTCTGCCAGATAAGGGCTCATGGCCATGTTAAGGCCCAAAAATGTCAGAGCTGAGAGAGAGAGAGAGAGAGAGAGAGAGAGATCAGAACTGTGTTATTGAATACACTGGCGGCTATGCAAGAGAAGGTACTGGGGTGCTGGAGTGGAGGTAGTGGTATGTAGGAAAACCAATTTGTAGGCTATTGGTTTTGTGAATGTAGAAGAGTGGTGATGGCAGGATGGAGATGGATGGATACAAATAAAAATAACTGAGAAATATTTAGGTAGTGGAAACAGAACCAGTGAGAGAGTGTAAGCCTAGTTATGAAGTGAATTTCTGATGGCATTATTCACCAAGATGGGGATTACTGCAGAAGAACCAAGTTAGGTAAAGAAAGGACAGTGTGCTTTCAGTTCCAAACTACTGGACTTGTGGAGCCTTAGCAATGGTTTTTGGAAACAATTAACAGTGATTCTTCAAAAAGAGGAAAAGGCAAAGCTGAATTTGTATCACTTGGCAATTTTTGTGGTGTAAAAAGTCTCATCATGGGGGCCGGTGCTGTGGCGCAGCGGATAAAGCTGCCGCCTGCAGTGCCAGCATCCTGTATGGGTGCCAGTTTGAGTCCTGGCTGCTCCACTTCCAGTGCAGCTCTGTGCTATGGCCTAGGAAAGCTGTAGAAGATAACCCAAGTCCTTGGGCCCCTGCACCTTTGTGGGAGACCTGGAAGAAATTCCTGGCTCCCGAATTCTGGCTTTGGACTTGCGCAGCTCCGGCCGTTGCAGCCAATTGAGGAGTGAAGCAGTGGATGGAAGACTTCTCTCTCTCTCTCTCTCTCTCTCTCTCCCCCTTTCTCTCTCTCTCTCTTTCTCTCTCTCTGCCTCTCCTTCTCTCTCTAACTCTGACTTTCAAATAAATAAATAAATCTTTTTTTTTTTTTTTTTTTGACAGAGTGGACAGTGAGAGAGAGAGACAGAGAGAAAGGTCTTCCTTTGCCGTTGGTTCACCCTCCAATGGCCGCCGCGGCCGGCGCGCTGCGGCCGGCGCACCGCGCTGATCCGATGGCAGGAGCCAGGAGCCAGGAGCCAGGTGCTTTTCCTGGTCTCCCATGGGGTGCAGGGCCCAAGCACCTGGGCCATCCTCCACTGCACTCCCTGGCCACAGCAGAGGGCTGGCCTGGAAGAGGGGCAACCGGGACAGAATCTGGCGCCCCGACCGGAACTAGAACCCGGTGTGCCGGCGCCGCTAGGCAGAGGATTAGCCTAGTGAGCCGCGGCGCCGGCCAAATAAATCTTTTAAAAAAAAGTCTCATCATGGCATATTCCAACTTATCAATATGATGGTGATGAACATGAAATTGTAAAGAAATGCATGCAATTGGCTGTCATAATCCAATGTAAACTGGATGCAGCACACCACTGATTTTGAGATATGTAAGGGGAGATGTCAAGAAGTTAATGGATATGTAAGTTAGATATGTAAATATTGGGCTTAAAGGAGTGGTCCAGGCTGGAGTTTGGAGTCATCAGTGTATAAATAAATGATAACCATTTGGATGAGACTGCTGAGAAAGTGTACTAAGTGAAAAGAGGAAATAACTGAGGACTGAGATTTTACAAAATAGAGATTTCGGAGTTCATTAAAAGTGGGCTAGAAAAAAAAAACCAGTAATTCTCCCTTAGGTTGATTATGTCTCCTAATAACTTCCCCAACCTCTTTTTTTTTTTTTTTTTTTACAGGCAGAGTGGACAGTGAGAGAGAGAGAGACAGAGAGAAAGATCTTCTGTTTGCTGTTGGTTCACCCTTCAATGGCTGGCGCTGCCGGCGCGCTGAGGCTGGCGCACCGCGCTGATCCGAAGGCAGGAGCCAGGTGCCTCTCCTGGTCTCCCATGGGGTGCAGGGCCCAAGCACTTGGGCCATCCTCCATTGCACTCCCTGGCCACAGCAGAGAGCTGGCCTGGAAGAGGGGCAACCGGGACAGAATCCGGCGCCTCGACCGGGACTAGAACCCGGTGTGCCGGCGCCGCAAAGTGAAGGCTTAGCCTATTGAGCCATGGCGCCGGCCAACTTCCCCAACCTTTGATCTATCACATGGGCCTTGCAAATTCTAGTCTCTGACTGGTGGCTGTGTGATCTTGAATCAATTATCTAAACTCTCTGGAACTGAAATTTCATCTTGATAATACTAGATTGTGCTAGAGAAATTCTGAAGACTTTCCTGGACCTAGTGATCTTCTTTTGTAAATTCTAAAATTTTCAGTCTTCTTTCATATCTTATTTCTTTTACCTTCTAAATTCATTTAGATTTCAATTTTTATCAGTGTTGCCTCCACAATCTCTCTCATGCCTAACTTCTGTCAATCCTGCTCTATCACCTTTTTAGAAATTCCTCTAATTAGTTTTTCTTCAGTTATGACATCTACCATCAGATCTTTGGCCATTGAAGTGACTCTCTAGTCACTTTTCCTATTTCTCTGCTGTTTCTTCTTTTAGTACATTTTGTGATCGCTTCTCAGCCTTTTGGCTAAGATCAAGTGCAGTACATTTTATGCAGTACCAATTAAATTATCCACATTTTCACTTAATTTTTATTCTTATCCTTTGTCCAAACCATACTCTTCTTTCCAGGCTAATCCAAATAATAGACTGTTCTTTAGTTTAGCTTTTGATTTTTTAAAAGATTTATTTATTTATTTGGAAATCAGAGTTATACAGAGAGAGGAGAGGTAGAAATAGAGAGAGGTCTTCCATCCGATGGTTCACTCCCCAATTGGCAGCAGTGGCTGGAGCTGCGTCAATCCGAAGCCAGGAGCCAGGAACTTCTTCCAGGACTCCCACGCAGGTGCAGGGGCCCAAGGACTTAGTCCATCTTGCACTGCTTTCCAAGGCCATAGCAGAGAGCTGTATCGAAAGTGGAGCAGCCGGGTCTCGAACCGGTGCCTATATGGGATGTCGGCGCTTCAGGCCAGGGCGTTAACCCGCTGTGCCACAGCACCAGACCCTAGCTTTTGATTGTTTTCTGTGGAAAAATTTAGTAAGTCATGTCAATAAACAGCATCATCACACCATTTTGCTTCAATTCAAAGTTCATAAAAAATATTGGTGCTTTTGTCAGGATGGTTGATATATATGGAACTAGAGTGTTCATAGGTCAATTTTCTATTTTTAGAGAGACTGTTTTCTATATACACACAAATTTGAATGAATTTATTAGTTAATTTCTTTGTGAAGGATGCTAATAAAAATGTATTATTTGGTGACCTGATATTTTTTCCATCACATACACATAGTCATTTTTTAAAATGTAGTTTAATTCATCTGGTGAGTTTATGCATTTACCAGGTATATCTGTTATATTTTTCCATAAGGTTTGTAAACACACAATCAATAATTAAGGAATAGCTATCAATATGTTTTCAAGTAAACTGCTGATTTTGTGTTACCGTGTCATTTAAATATCTGAGTTGCAGTTCTGGATCTTACTTACTTGTTTCTTCTTTGACCAAAAGATTGATTTTGTAAAAGTAATTTAGGTGGAATCAAAATCCAATTAGCTTGGCAGTTCTATGAACCATAACATTATTTCAGCCAATGACTTGAGTATTAAAAACTCAAGTCCTTGCTTTCTCTCTTTAGTAGTAGTAGAGAGAATGATTTTAAAGAAAAGAAAATGGAAGGAAGAAAGTATTTCCAAGCATCTATCCTTCCAGGTATTAGACAGAGTATTGGATAAGACAGCTGGAGATGGATACAGTCTTTAAGATGTCATATGATTTCTGTGCAATGATTTCCATGTTCTACGTGGCAAGGAGAGTAGTAGATAAGACGCCCATGTGCTTTTGGTGAGCTTTAGTGATACCACATTCTGCAAAGTGAAGATACCATTCACTTTTTCTGATGCTGTTGTTGTCTAATAGTATGCCACATTTTAGTATACAATATTTTTCTGTTATTCTATTTACTGACCTAATTGTAACAATCTGGTAAGCCATTTAAAAATGTGTCTTGAAATATTTGAGTTCAGGTCCTTGTTTCATTGTTTATATATTTGTTTTATATACATATAAATGTGTGTGTATGTGTGTATGTAAATACAGGTATGTGTGTGATACTATAATGAAAGCAATGATTTTTCTGGGAGAGATGAATTTCTCTAACACATTTATAAGCAATTGCATTCTCTCTATGAGGTATAATATGAAATCTATTTGGTGAAATCAAACTCTGTCATAACCCTTGAATAACAAATGTTGACTTGCTACCGGACTGCTGAGTACCAGAAGGTGCTGAGAGGGTGGCACAAACAGGGAGGATGGGGAAGTTCAGTAGCCCTTTCTCCTATCCCTTGGTACGCCTTCCATTTGGCTGCTCATTTGTATCCTTTTTAGTATCCTTCATGACAAGCAAACAGATGTAAGTAACTATTTCCTGAGTTCTCAGAGCCTCTCAAGATTAATTGAACCCATGAAGGGGTAATGGGTAGCTCTAATGTATAGACGGTTGCTCAGAAGAATAGGTGACAACCCATTGCTTGTGATTGGCATCTGAAGTGGGGGGGTTGTCTTTGGGTCTGAGCCTGTAACCCATGGATCTGACATTATATCCAGGTTGACAGTATCAGTACTGAATTGAATCAGAGGACACCCAGCTTGTGTCCATTGGAGGACTGCTCCTCCTATCCAGTCACAAAGGTGTGCTGTGAGTGTGTGAGCAGAACAGGAGAAAGCAGTTTGTATTTTCTTCTCATTGTGTGCCTCTCATTGGCCTCAACATCCTCATGGTTCTTCAAGCAGTGCATTGCTCAGTGAACTTTAAAGCAAACAAATAAAACAAAACAAAATTATGCCTGTTGTCAATAGTAGTGCTAAAATAGGACCATGGATTAGGATACTTTTTTTAGTCTGTAAAAATATTTATACAAGAATTAAATACTTTCTAACTATATAATTTCCTGACTTGTACACATATTTTTTAGTTTTTTTTTTTAAAAAACTTGAATGTTTTTAAAGGGATCTTTCACATTTTTAACATTGATTATTAATTTCTCCTTTCCTGTAAAAATCAAAGATCATTGACTTTGTTTGGTTACTAATCTGGATGTGGCAGAATTTGGCATAACATAATGGTATTTGGATACTTAAAAATAAAGGCTCTTAAATAATATTTAATTAAACAAATCTTAAGAATAAGAATTTAATTTGGAATAAATTATGTAATGAGAGGGAACTAATACTTGGGAATAAGAAGTGTTTCTCATTTAATGTGAAAGAGAAGCAGAGTTGGCAGAACTGACAGTAAGAAGGTAGGTACAGACAGGATGGTCACATGGGATTCCAATACATTGCATTCCATGCTGTTGCTTTCAATGAAAAATTTGTGACTTAATGAATTTTCTGTGGAATTATATAGATTGCATTTCTACTTAAGAAGAATTATATGGCTTGCATAATAAAAATGGCAAAATAACATGATCATAGTTATAGTGTATTGTTTGTGGTCTTAGTACATATTTATAAGGCTAAGATTAAGTCTTATTCATTGAGGATGTGTAGATAGATGCCAAACACCTTACTTTTCTTATCTCATTCAATTCTCAAGACTATTTTATCACACAGACACAATTTTTCATCCTGCCTGTCGGCCCCGGCAGTGGCCTTGCCCCTCCACCACTCTTCTCCATGCATGCTACCTGGCTGCCCATCAGCAGCCCCTTGTTCCCAGGCTCATCCTTTGTGCAGAGGAGCTTTAAGGCACCTTAGTCCTGTAGCATGATTTCTTTCATGCACATCCGTTGAGTTTTCCATGACATAACTGTGAAGACCAGCCCTGCTCTTAGTATCAGAGAATGGCTCCTTTGCACAAAGTCTTGATTTTGCTTCTTTCTGGCATTGCTTGGCTGTGTTAAAGCATGTCCAGGGACTTTTGCACATGTCAGTCTGAACATACCATAGGCATCTCTAAAAAATACAGTCAGAGAAAACTCCTTATTTTCCCTAGGATCCCTCCACTCTAGCCACAACAACTACATATAAAAATTCCTTTGCCCTTTATGGATTCCTTGATCTCTGATGGTTATCACTGTCTAGGACATCATCCAACATAGTAGCATTTCCATTGACCACCATATCGTCATAGCTCTAATGTCATTAGAATCAATAAATGTTATCTCTGAAATGTCTCATATCAAGGCTATAGACATAAGCCCTGACTTCAATTCCACCTTCCCTACCCCCAAATGCACCCATTCTTCACAATATAGCTAGGTTGATTTTCCTAAAATACAGGTCCGATGATGTCATTCCCTTGACTTAAAATCTTCATTATTGGTTGTAGAACAGAGTAAGGCTGACTCAGTTTTCACAATTCACCTATGTGGCTGCATACTATGACCCCATGCTTTGAATGTGGGCACACATTGATAGTCATGCCTTGTTCTTTCCTACTCTCTGCCACTGTTCTGCTTCCTAAGAGCATGTGGGTGAACCACCACCCAACTTTCTGGACTCCAATGTCACTTCCTCTGTGAAGCATCCCTGGGTCTTACTTTCTCTTTTGTTTCCCTGGTAGGGTTGATCAGACCACAATTATATTTCTAATGTTTCACCTTATTAGATATTTTGGTGTCACCTTTTTCAGGGCCCAGTAGTTTCATGTTTAATACATGATTAGATGAGCTAAACATCTCATGAGAGTGGCTTTATCTTATCACACAAGACAAGGCAGGGGCTAGTAGTAATAGCAGTTAAGCCCCAGCTTGTGACACCAGCATCCAATATCAAAGTGACGCTTCAATTCCTGGCTGCTGTGCTTCTGATCCAGCTCACTGCTAATGTACCTTGGAAGGCACCAGAAGATGGCTCACGTAGACCCCTGCCACCCACGTGGGAAAGCTGGATGGAGTTTCAGGCTTCTAGCTTTGGCCTAGCCCAGCCCTGGCGATTGTGGCCATATGGGCAGTGAACCAGTACATAAAAGAGCTCTCTCTCTATCTCTCCTTCTCTGTCTCTCCCTCTCTGTCACCTGCCTTTTAAATAAATACATACATAAATACATACATACATAAATATTTAAAAAGAAGGAACATGTGAATAATTTAAAGAGACACAAGGCAGAAGTGGTGAGTATGGCACTCAAGATATTCATTAAACTCACTCCTAATGCAAAAGACTTTGAAACTCTAGATGTGGTAAAGCACAACTGTGATGCTGTTTTCTCTTATACTGAACAAATAGACATTGTAAGGATTAATTTTTTTATTTTACCAAAAGATGGGACACAGAGTTATTTAATCAAGCAGCTTTCATCCTGTCTTTTTAAAATCAAGTATATAATCTCCCCTCTCTGGCTGAATGAACTGCTTGAGAGAAATTTACACAACATAAAGTGTCTAGTGCAGTATGTGGCACCAAGTGGGTGTGGCAAAGTGGAGTTCACAGGGAGTGAGAGTGGAGAGGGAGACAGAGACATAACAGCACCCAGCGAGAGCCTTGATGCTTGATGAAGGCCCATCAACGATGAGGATAAACCATTCTGAAATGTGCTGTTATTCAATAGCAAATATGTAATTTATTTTAGAAATAACTCACCAGGGAATTCATTCTGAAAAGTGAATTATGTCCGTACATGTTTTGGCATCATTATTTCCAGGCTTCATTGTTTTCACAGAAACACTCGGCTGTGTTTGGTGCAGTGATTTCGGCAGAAGGGCCCAGGAGGTCCCTGGCAGGGGCAGTCTTTGGTTGGTGGGTGATGCAGCCTTACAGTCACATGGCATGCTCTGTCTTTCACCCAAGAACTTCTACTTCACCTGTGTTATAAAAGGAGGTTTCTATGTATTTGTTTGAAGAAAGTCTCCTAACTTTCAAAAGTTTTTGAGATCCCTGATTTACTGCTTATATCTCATTTTATTTTTATAGATGAGGAAAATGAGGCTTAGAAACTTCAGGTGACTTGTTCCAGACCAAACACCTATTAATGCAGTAGCAACTACTTAGCAAATTAGTCTCATTTCCTTTTTGTGAGTGTTGTTGGCTCAGTCTGGACAAGGATACGGCAAGTTACAACCACAAGGGGAACAGTGAGAGGAAGAGAGTGATATGTTAAGAACTACATTAGAGAGTGTATGACAAGGGCTTGTGCTTTTTATGCAAAATGTGAAAACAAATTAAGAGCTCTTCCTCCACTTTGTCCCTACTAGAAGGCCGCTCTTAAATATATGAACTGCATTTCCTTCCTAGAATGCTCCCACAGGCTAAAATTGAAGTACTTGCATTGTTATACACTTTTATATATATAATATATATTATGGCTTATATATTATATAGGTTTGTATATTATGTATGAAAATACTATATATGAAAAAATACATATGAGAGCACTTCAATAAGTTCCTTGGTGACAGAATTAAAAGATGTTTGTTTTGTAGCAAAAGAGCTTAAAATCCATGCATAATCTTTTATAATACACATTTTCCATGAAGGCCTCTCATACTATTTTGATGGTGAGATTGATATAACATTTGAATGGTTTATAAAATATGATCATGGAATTTGGAGAAGATTCTTTGCAGAAAATGTCCAAAGGTTCATTAAGCACAGGCTTTATAGATTGGATTTGCCTTGGGGAAAGAGTTCTTTCACCTCTATGATTCAATTATTCTATCATTGCTGGAGGGCTGGGTGTGACCAATAGCACAATAGAGATAGTGGACAGTAAAAAGTTTCAAAGATCATTAAGTCACTTGGTTATGATCAAAAAATTAGAAAATTAGTTTTAGATGAAAGATCAACACATTTAAAAGAGGGAGAAAGACACTACAGTGATCATCAGTGAGTGAATGGGAGGAGACAGGTTACAATGTAGAGACAGAATAGGAGATTCTGGGGCATCTTGCCAAGGGGAGCTGGTCCCATTCAACATCAGAGACTAAACAAAGTGACATAATGGTCTAATCTGAAGTTCAGGAATTAAAAAATAAATTAGAGAATTAAAGTAGGAAATTCAGACAAAAGAAGCAACATTAAAGAAAGACTAGATTCTACAATAGGAAAAAGATTAACAATAGACCAAACAAGAATAAGGAGATGCAATTATGATTGAACAAACTTCCGAAAATGTTAAGAGGGAAAGACTATTGCAAAGGAGAAGATATTGAAAAGCAGAGTAGAAAACTCATGGGTGTTTAATGGAAAATGAACACAGAATAATATTATCAGAGGAAGTTGTCCATGAAGATGTCCTAGGCAGCTTACCAGGTGATGGCAGAGGAGTAAATAATACAGTCATTAATATTGCAAGATTAAGCTTCTCTCTTGTTTTGGGGGGAATTAGAACGAGTTCATGCAGAATAAAGCAATTACCACACATGAGCTCAAGTTAAGGTTTCCTGCCTCCCGATGGCATGCATGGCTTTGTGCCATGAAATCAGAGTAGACAAGACTCAGGCGTGTCATTGGAATTCCAGCAACTTGTGAGCTATGCAATTCAGGGCAGAATCATGCTTTTTCAACTTGAGGAATGAATTCATGAAGGCTTAGATTTAACATAATGGGGATTCTCACATAAAATAAAACAAATTGGAAATGGTTATACTTATGAAAAAATGTTTAATATCTGTGTGTATGTGTGTGTGTGTGTGCACATGCACTCTGGTGCAATAAAAATGGACTGGAGCATGAAGTAATTTAACCGTTTAAGGATACAATTGTTTCATTAATATTTAGGTATATCTGATTAAATATTCATGATGCCTTGCCTTTCCTCCTTGTCTAACAATGTTGCATTCATTGCCATCTGCACCAGCTCAGCACACGGGAGGTCTCAATTAGCCATTCAGACTCACAGAGGACTCTCAGCCAAGGGGCCCTTACCCTGCAATGGACTGAAAACAGAAAACGAGTTTGTCCATTGGCATAAGCAACAGTGAAACAGACTTGCCCTGGGCTGGGATTACAGTAGATAAGAGGCTAAAGGACTATAGCCCTGTCAGGAGCACCGAGAGGATGGTTTCAGAACTGTCTACAGAGATACACAGAAGGCTAGTGAAAAATCCCTGCCTAAGGTCCACGATTCTGTAGGGAACAGTACTCAAGGTATGAAGAAGACTAGAATCAAGGCCCTTGACACCTAGCCCCATGCTCCTATATGCTACTATTAGTCAGGGCAACAGATAAGCTAGCTTGCTATCCTAATGAAGAAATCTCTAAGGTAGGACTGGAAGAATGTGCTGCAAAGGCAGTTACATGTCCCAGCACTGCTAGTTATTGAGTCTCTTACTTTTCTCTCTTTTGAAAATTTATTTATTTGAAAGTTGGAGAGACACAAAAAGAGATATAATGACAGAAAGAGATCTTCCATCAACTGGTTCACTCTCCAAATGCCCACAACAGCCAGGACTGGACCAGGATGAAGCCAGAATTTTGTTACTCAATGCAAGTCTCCCACACTGGGGGCAGGGACTCAGGTTCTGCACTCTGATATGGGAAGTGGGTATCTCAAGTGGTATACTAACTCCCGTGGAAGCACCTGTCTTTTTTCAGTAGACCTCAGTGGCAGCAGGAGTTCATCTAATGTTTGGTTACCTGCTCTGTGCTTATCTGTCTTTTATAGCGTAAGCTCCTGGCAAACTCAGAGTATTAGTGTTCACTGTGGTATTCCATGAGGGCAGCTACAGTTCTAGCTAATAAATACAGAAATTACTTTTTTCAATAGTTTAGCCTTTGGGGAAGCTAAGGTTTGATATTAGATGATGGCATTAAATATAGCCAGACTGTTCTATGCACTGTGTAAATGTAGATCCACCATAGAGTGCTTACATTCAAAGCATGAACATTGTTGTCCTTTATTATAAATAAAATGCTTTTTTTGTTTTGACTAGACTCTCCTGACACAGGATGAGAGTAACATAGAACCATCACATCTGTGGTGGCAGAATAATGGCCTCCTCAAGCCTGCCTACATCCAAATCCCCAGAACCTGTGAATAGGTTACCTCTATGGCAAGAGAGAATTTTTGGAACTGATTAAAGTGAAAAAACCTTGATGAGGGGATTATTCTGGAATATTCTGGGCAGTTCAGTGTAATCACATAGATCCTCAAAAATGGAAGTGGAAGCAGGTGTTTGGCCTAGAGGTTGTAATGCCAGTTAGGATGCTCATATCACATATGGGAGAGCCTGAGTTTGATTCCTGGATCCGCTCCTAACCATAGCTTCCTATCAGTGCAGATCTTATGAGGTAGCACTGACAGCTCAAGAGATTGGATTTCTGCTGTCCATGAGGGAGACCTGGATTGTGTTCCTGGCTCCTGGCGTCAAGCCTTGAGCTCAACCTCAGTTGTATGCATTTGGAGAGTGAACCCATAATTGAGAGCTCTGTTTTTCTGTCCCTTTCTGTCTTTCTGCTGTCTTTGGAATAAACCAACAACAGCAATACCAACAACAGCAAAAGGGAAAAAAACATAAATGAAGAGGAAGTCAAACAAGTGGCTCAGAGAGCTGCCACATACTCGCTGGCTATGAAGATGGAGAAAGAAGCTAAGAGCCAAGGAATGTGAGTGGCCTCATTTCTACCAAGAACGATGGAGCGGGAGTCTCCCCCAATTGTCCAGAGATGAGCAAAGATGGCTGACACCTGAATTTTCATCCAGTGAGATTCATACTGTATGACCAATTTAAGGTAATAAGAGCTAAAATGCAGTTATATTGTCTTATGTCACTAGAGTTATGATAATTTTTCAGGTCAGTCACACATAGCTACTATGGCATCCTTGACTAGCAGGCCACACTACCCACTGAGCTTCCAGATCCTCTAAGTATTTAACAACACCGGGGCAGTACTTAGACATTTACCAGTGGTCAGGATGAAATCAAAGAGCAAACAAAATGTCCTTTCTTCTCCTCAGAAGGAGGCATCCCATTTTCCTTTTTGATCCCCGTAATTTGGATGCTCTTTGATGTCCCATTTGGTTGAAGTGGGGGGTCAAGACACATAACCCAATTTTTAATTTGTATTATTCAGTTTGTTTCAGCAAATGTCTCCAGAGCTGTGTCATGTGCAAAGTGAAATCACCTACGCGCTGTGTCTTTAAAAGCCAGGGAAGTGCACAGAGCAGCAGCAGCAGTCAATACCAATTTCCACATCTGGATCAATACCATCGGATGGCTCTGTAGCTGCAAAGATTGTTTCACACACATACTCAGGGAAAGGGAGGGCCAGGGAGAGAAAGGGAATTGGTTTTAATGATTTCATGGCTCTGAGTATTCCCTCTCTCCCTCTTTTCTTTAAAAGAAATAAATACATAAAATTAGAAACCAAATTTACAGACCTGTCAGTCTGCATCAAACCCAGCTTCTTTCCCTGACCTGTCACCCAAAGTGGCATCCAATCTAGCAAATAGCCTAATTCTTTGTGGGGGGTTGTACGTACTGAAGAATAGAAGTGATAACACTGTCTGGAGTGATGCCATAATAGAAACGCCTTGTGTTTACAACAGGCCTCTCCTCGAGGACTTTCTAGGCAGTTTGCTCAATTTACAAACAGAAGAACAAGGGCCAGCAACCTGTTCAGCATTGCCCACGGAGATACAGCTCGCGGATTAACTTCCAGCTCATATCTCTATGCAAGTGTTTGGACGACGTGGGACCCCTTCTTTCAGTGCAGCCTGATTTTGTAGTTCTGAGTGATGGAGTCTGGTTCCTAAGTGGGACTGGTAGCTGTTTTTCACAAGGCACAGTTGTTGGATCTGCCAAGAGAATGCAGCCACGATTGAGACAGCACTGCAAGGGCAGCGAGCTGACGCCATTAGCTTTGCTGGAAGCTTTCCCAGTAGGTCAGGGTCTCAACCATTTCTCCTCCTGTGAGTGGGCACAGCTTTGCTTCTTCAGCGTCCCTGTGAGGCCCCAGCGAGCGCGCCCTGCCGCCACACAGCCCATTAGCTCACCCCCAAAGCAGGCTGACCCTCACTCAGTGTAGGCAAACTGATCGTCAGGATGAGCTAAACAAAGGCATAAATATGTCTCCTCGGGGCCCTGACATAATGGAGAAGCTTAATCCTCCGCTTGGTAAATGCCACAGCTACAACCGTGACCGGCTCGATCTTTAGCGCTGATCAAATGACTTTCAGGGGGTGGGGACGTGCGGCCCCAGCTGGACAGCCACAAGGTTTTGTGAAAGGCTGACTTCTCTGGATAGCCAGGATCAAGGTCCTCTTACGTTTTCTTCTACTCTGCAGTTTAGAAAGTGTTGTAGTATACTTGTTGTCAGGGACGCCACACAGCAGCCCCGTGCACTTCGGCCTTTTTCTACAGCGAGGCTTGGAGAGAGCTAGTCTCATGGGTCGGAAAGGTATCCTGCTGAAAGGGGACTAGAACTGTGGAGCCGGGGATCCAACACACCGGCTAGCCCCTCGAGTGTCAGGGACCGGACAGGACCCGAGCAGCAAAGTCTGGTACACTCCTCTGTGATGCAGTCTGCTTCCATAAATAGAAGCAGAATCACAGACTACTCAGGTCCTAGCTGCCTGATTAAAAATAGGCCGGCTCTCCACCTGGACGTCAGCCATCTGTGCCTGGGTTCACTGCTTTGCCACTGGCTTTCCTGCCTTCTCTCTGCTGCCTGTTCCCCTGAAGGGCAGGCTTGAGGCAGTCAGTTGGCAGGGAGAGCCCTGGACAACAACATGTTTCTGAAATTATGGTGGCTTGCCTTTAAGAGCTGGTAAATCCCCACTAAATTAATCTTTGCTCAACAAGATTTGGGAGGAGCACAAAATGTCGAATAACCATGGAAAACACCACTGCAACTTTGTCAAAAGTCTCCCTGCTTCACTCACCTTCTCCAACTGCCTGCACTGAATTTAATTCTTCCTGATGCTTCCTTTATGTTCACCCGGATACGGCCTAAATCAATGAATGCAATTAGTTTGATTATGAAACTACAAAATCAAATAGAGAAAGCCCCCATAAATCCTCCAGTAAAGCACCCAACAAAACAAAATTTTCTGGGCAACAGCTACATGGGGAATTTTAGTCATGGATTTCTTTTTGGGTTATTCCGAGGCTCTCGCTTAAGACTAACCAGATGTGTTCTTTATGAAACGTTCACCGGAGCACAGCGTGTAGACCTCAAAGGTCTCTGGTCAGGGAGAGTGAGCAGAATGCTGCTTTCCCAGATCACTGGTCTGTCTTTCACTGTCCAGAGGCCACTGTGTCACCCTCTCTCAATGCAAGGCGATTTCCTCCTCAGGGACGATTATTTCCAGTTATCACCTCCAGCCTGATTGAGGGAATTATGTTGGTGCTACATCATGAGTCAGAATTTGCAAGTGCTCATTTTTTTGTTGTTGTTGTTGTTGTTTCTGTGAAAGAGTTAAAAAAGATGTAAGTCTTCCATCAACAATCAGATAAATGTCCAAAGGGAGGTATCCAAAAATGTTTGTTTAAAGAATGTCATTGGATGGCCATCAAATTTAATGGTGTGGCCAAGGGGTATGTATGGGTATCTGGTCCATGTCAGCACACAGACCCCCAGGAGAGATCCACACAAGATGTATTATTTTCTGTGTATCCCTCGAGGAGCTTACGAATGTTTTGTGTGTGTGTGTGTGTGTGTGTAACTGGGAATGATAGCCATATAGTTTAAAATAGCCATAAACAGCAAAACACCAAAGTAGCCATTACAAAGAAAGAGACACAGCGTGTTTACAAGACCTAAGTTAAAAAGTGCCCCTTTTTCCTGGTGGTCTGAGGACTTCCTCCTGTTTCCCTGTGGTTTCTGGAGAGAGAGGCAGCCAACCTGTAACATGTCATGGAAGAAGCTCACTTGCGTAAGTCTTGCTCAACAGCTTGGCAGTACAGGCATCTGCTTGGATTGATGGGCAGTCTAATCCTGTCCTCAGGAAAGGAAACAGAGTTGACATCAGATATAGATAACATCCCTCAAGGTTTTCCCTGTGTATGCCAATTCTAACTGGATACCATTATGACACACTTGGTTAGGGTCACAGTGTAACTTCTATGTGTTGTACATTTCGTTTTCACTCATTCCATGAAATTTATTGAGCGCCTACTAAATGCACAGTGCCATGTGCATAGGCGTTTATTTAATTACATCTTGCATCATTTGGCAGATTGATTTCATAACCACAGATTAGTTGGCTGGGATTCTGATTCTAATTTTGCCCACAATTTGCCATGTGGCAATGAGTTAGGCACCCTCCTTCTGTAAGACACCTCAATTTCTTCCTCTGTATTGTGGAAATAATAATAACTGACAGCTGCTTAGAGATGTGCCATGATGATTCAAGTTCAAGTCAAGGTAAAGCTTGTGAAGTTCAATTATTTCACCTTCAAAATGCCACTCTGAGATTGGTACAAGTGAAGATTTGTTTTTAATTTATTTTGCAAAAGTTTCAGGTTCCTCCAGATATTTTCTTTATTTCTATATTACTTTTTCTAATTTAATGGCTGCTAGCTGGATTTCAGGTTTCAAGATCAAAGTCATTAACTTGGATTGAGTTCTCTCAGTGATTTTTCATTGGCAATGTAGAAGTTAAGAACTTATATATGCCTGAAAGGTGGATGAACATGAATTTGAGGGAACTGAATTTAGATCTGAACTTGAATTTGGTCTCCTGACTCTAGTGCTTGTTACATAGTATAGGGAGAATTTTGGTTACTTGTGCAGCAATTTGCTTTGTTCTATAGGAACCTCTTTATATTATACATCACATTCACCCATGCACTCTTAATGGGCAAAAACACACAGATGCATTGACCATCAAGTTGGCAGATGCCATCACCAAAGACTATCCTTCGTATAATCGGTGTGATAAATTTCTAACTCCCAGCTAAAGCACTGTGTTTGTGCTTGAGTAGGGCAGGGCTGAAGCATGTTAGTAAAACCTTAGCTGGCTTGTGAGAGCAAGTCAGATGACAGAGTTCTTGAGGCTAAAGCAGAAGTCAGTTCTCTTGAGGTCACAGAGGCTGCAGAGCAGGTGGGAAGAGGCAAACTGTGAGCTGAAAGAGGTTAACTTGTGAAGGCCAGAAGCCCTAAACCACTTCAGTAATTACTTTTCATAACTATGAGACACCCTCTCTAGTCTTCAGCTATTGAAAACAATCAAATGCATGTGGTTGTTGTGCAGAGTCCCTGAAAGCACATGAGGCTACCTTAAAAAGTACATGTACATGGAATTAAAAGATAGGCTTCTCTTGGTGTAAAAAATTTGAAATCTATTCATATTTTTCATATGCTCATTTCCATGAGCTCTTAGATCCTTCTATGTCTGGAATTTTTAAATAAAGATTTATTTTTTTGAGAGACAGAATCACAGAGAAAGAGAGGGAGACAATGAGAGAGGTCTTCCATCCACTGGTTCACTCTTAAATGACTGAAATGGCTGCAGGTGAGCCGATCTGAAGCCAAGAGCCAATAGCTTCATCTGGGTCTCCCATGTCAAGCATTTAGGCCGTCTTCTACTACTTTCCCAGGCAGGGACCTGGAACAGAAGAGGAGCAGCTGGGACACGAAACAGCACCCATGTGCCATGCCGGCACCACAGGGGAAAGCTTAACCCACTCTGCCATAGTGCTGGTCCCTATGCCTGGATTGCAAATATTTTTTTTTTTGCATCAAAACAAAGAATTGTTTAATTTCTCCTGAACTTTTCTGAGTACTCCTCTATATCACATTGTTTTCTAAACTATAAGTAGGAAGAGGTGTAAACAATGTTACCAAGGGAGAGAATCTTGATCATTGCTATCCAGAAAAGTCAGTCTTTCACAAAACCTCCTGTCCCTCCATTTGAGGTTGTACATCTCTACCCTCTGAAAGTAATTTCATCAACTTTGAAGACTGAGCTGGTCTTGATGGCAGCTGTGGCATTTACCAAACTATGGGTTAAGCTTCAGCATTATGTTGGCCCAGAGGAGAGGTATTTATTCCTTTGGCTCATCCTGATGATGAGTTTGCCTTCTTCTGGGGTGAGCTACTGGGTTTCTATGGAGGTGAGCTAATGGGCTGTGTGGCAGCAGTGCATGTTCTCTGGGGCTTCAAAGAGGACTGCAGAGAAGCAGGGGGTAAATCTCAAGCCCAGGAAAGGAGGGACTTTGCAGCCATATTGGGAATTTGGTATGCTTTTTGTGTTTGTGATTTAGAATCTGCTACAGGGTTTTGATCAGGTGAGCCATGTAAGACAGAAAAGAAAAAGGTGATACTAGAAGATAATTTGTTTGGTGTAAAAAATATTTGAAATCCTTGCATTTTGTTTCATAATACACATTTCAGCACACTTTTTGAGGGATCCTTGTACAAATTTATAGTTGATTTAAATCTATGGGTTGAGATGGGATGACTTTGGGATGATTAAAACTAGAAAAGAAAAAAAGAAGCCCGTGGAATGATTTCTGGCGCATTCCAACAATCAGGACTCAGGACAAGTTGAGAGAAGTAGGGAAGGAGACTGAAGAGAGTGGTCTTCTAGGTAAGAGGCAAGGAGGAAAATATGGTGTCATGGAAACCAAGTGATAAATTCTAGATTGGATTAAGATGGCATACTAGGGAGGGAGCTTGCTGCTCTAGTCTAGGAGAAGGTAGTTTTAAAGAAGTGGAAAGAGTGCAGTCTCAGGGAAGAGTTAGGGATAAAACAGCAGAGGAAACTATGCAAATTGGAGAGACAGAGTGGACCTATGTGAAGGGTGAGGACATGCACAACTCAGGAACCCAGTAGCCAAGAACCTCCACACCAACTTTGGAGAGTGAGGTAAGACCAGACTGAAGCAGCCCAAGCCACTGATGAAAAAGCTGCAGGAAGAGCCTAGAGGGAATCGTCTTGGAGCCCTGGGGTGGGGGAGGATAGTGTACCTGCCAAACTAGTGGAGAAAAAATAAAGGCGGGAGCACATTTTCTCTCTTCCCAATTACCCTGCAATGGCGGCCTGTAACAAGCTGATAGAGGGCAGTCGCCATTTTGGACATATGTAACAGCTGTGCCAGCTCATGTTCATGCCTAGCAACCAGACCAGTGGTGACTCCTAAGTCTAGTGGGGAGAACATACAGAAATCAACAAACAACAAATGCTGACAAGGATGTGGGGAAAAAGGTACCCTAATCCATCTTTGGTAGGAATATAAACTGGTAAAACCACTATGGAAGACAGTTTGTAGATACCTCAGAAATCTGAATATAATCCTACCATATGACAGCCATCCCACTCCTGAGAATTTACCCAAAGGAAATGAAATCAGCATATGAAAGAGTTTTCTGCACTTCCATGTTTATTGCAGCAGCTCAATTCACAATAGCTAAGACATGGAATCAACCTAAATGCCTCTCAATTGAAGATAGGATAAAGAAATTATGGAACATTTACTCTCTGAAATACTACACAGTGGTAAAAAATGAAATCCAGTCATTTGCAACAACATGGATGAATCTGGAAAACATCTTACTTAGTGAAATATGCCAGTCACAAAGGGACAAATACCATATGTTCTCCTTGATCTGTGATAACTAATAGAGCACCTACAAGGAATTCTGTAGGAGTGAAATTGACAAGTTGAGAAGCCAGGACTTGAACAGCCCTTGTCTTGACTGTCGAGAAACATTTTTTCACCTTCTTCATACTATTGGTTAACTCTTTACTTAACATAGAGTTAATCATATGTGTATAACCAATTGAAAATAGATTTTAGTAAACAATAAGTGTGGGAATAAGAGAGGGAGGAGGAAGTTTGTAATAAATCTGTATAGTTCTGCATACATTCCTATGGTCTTACTTCTAAGGGTACAGTTTAAATACATGCCATGGGACTCCAAATCCTATTCAAGTGGGTGGAAAAAATGCTATCTTAAGTGTTAAAGAGACAATATTAAGTGTTAAAGTGATCATATAGATAGGATTAAGTGTTAAAGGGATCATATAAATAAGATCAAGTTTTTGGTAATAATAGATAGAATTAAAAAAAGAGAGAATGTTCCAACTTGGGAAGCAGTCCACACAGCAGATTCATAGAATGACAATAACTTTAAATAGCACTCTGACCTCAGACACAGCCCTTAAGGCATTCTGGTCTGGCTGAAAAAAAAAACAACAAAACATGAGAGCATTTCAGGCATGAAAAGTCAAGACGCTGTGGCAAAAAAAAAAAAAAAAAAAAAAAAAAGAAAAAGAAAAAAGTGTCCTACATGAAAGATCTCTGTGAGAGAGACCCCCGTGGAAAGAAGTGGCCTTCAAAGAAGGATGCACTTTTCTCTGAAAGGAGAAGATAACTTCCATTTGCTTGTGGCCTTATCTAAATACTGATGGAGACCATGAATTCAAAAGGTTTCCATAGCTTTGGCAGCTCACGTCAAGAGCCTTGGATGGTCACTGACATCATACGTAAGAGTGTTAATTGTGAAATTAACAACAGGTGTCACTGTGCACTTACTCTCCATGCAGGACCTTTGGCTCAATGAGTTTTATTATGAGAATTAACCCTAAAACTTGTTCTCAAAATGTTTTTTTTTTTTTTTTTTGGTGTGTGGGCACCAATTGTTGAAGTCTTTACTTAGTATAAAGTTGGTCTTCTGTGCATAAAGTTAATTGAAAATGAATCTTAATGGAGAATGGGACTGGGAAGAGGAGAGGGAGTAGGTGGTCATGTGGGAGTGCGGGTGGAAGGTTGGGTATGGTGGGAGGAATCACTATATTCCTAAAGATGTACTTATGAAATTTGTACTAATTAAATAAACAGTTTCTTTGGAAAAAAAATTCTAGAGGAACCATGTTTTAAGGATTTATTTTCTTTATTTTGGGGTTTCTGAAATTGGCCCTTTAATTTGATTGGACTTAATGCCAAGGCCTCCACTTCTAATAGTAAAGAAAATGCTGATCGTCCATGGTAAGAACCTGTATATTTATATGCAAATATCAATGTTGATTGTATTATCTTCATCAGTCACTTATGAAAAGGAAAGAACTCAGTGAATCTGTTTATGATACTTCCAAACACTTGTGGAAAAAACCAAGGAATATAATGATGTTGGTTGGTTCCTTCTAATATTGATAAGCAAAATCATGACAGAAAAGTATGTGCTCAGGGACGTAAATTCCTGCCTCTAACTCCACATAAATAACCTAAGAATGTGTAAATGTGCCTTGAAGGAGCATCTTCCTTACCAGAGCCATGGGACCCAAACTACTGAAAATCAAACATATGTTTTCCTCATGCAATTGACTGAATTATAATGAAAGTTGAACTTGCAGGCTTTCAAGCTGTCTATTGTAAAAGTCAAGACATAGGTTGGGGGGCGGCAGCGCTGTGGCACAGTGGGTTAACGCCCTGGCCTGAAGCGCCGGCATCCCATATGGGCACTAGTTCGAGACCTGGCTGCTCCATTTCCTGTCCAGCTCTCTGCTATGGCCCAGGATAGCAGTACAAGATGTCCCAAGTCGTTGGACTTCTGCACCCACGTGGGAGTCTGGGAAGAAGCTTTTGGCTCCTGGCTTCGGATTGGCACAGCTCCAGCCTTTGCAGCCATCTGGAGAGTGAACCATCAGATGGAAGACCTCTCTCTGCCTCTCCTCTCTCTGTGTAACTCTTTCAAATAAATAAATAAATCTAAAGAAAAAAATGACATAGGTTGGGAAAGAGGTGGATCCTGAAAGTTAGGAAGGATCATTGTGTGTGTGTGTGTGTGTGTGTGTGTGTTTTTGACAGGCAGAGTGGACAGTGAGAGACACAGAGAGAAAGGTCTTCCTTTGCCGTTGGTTCACGCTCCAATGGCCGGCGCGCTGCAGCTGGCGCACCGTGCTGATCCAATGGCAGGAGCCAGGTACTTCTCCTGGTCTCCCATGGGGTGCAGGGCCCAAGCACTTGGGCCATTCTTACTGCCTTCCCGGGCCACAGCAGAGAGCTGGCCTGGAAGAGGGGCAACCAGGACAGAATCCGGCGCCCTGACTGGGACTAGAACCTGGTGTGCCAGCGCCGCAAGGCGGAGGATTAGCCTAGTGAGCCGCGGTGCTGGCCAGGATCATTGTGTTTTTTTCGCCACTGGATGTGACTGCCATATCCCAAGTGGCAATGACGTCTCGACTCAGAGTAGTAATAGCCTTTCTGACTCTGACTGAAAGGAGTAATTATTGCCTGAAGAAGAAATATTGGCTCTTCTATAAACATTTCCATGGAAGACCATGCTGACTTTCTTCAGGATCTACCTTTATAGCCTTCTTGACTGCTGGAGCTATGACTAGAATCTGGTTCCAGAAACCCCCAAAAAGGTGAAGCACAAAGTGTGACCCTTAGGTAGTGTATTACTCTCCAATAGAGGTGCTTGGTTCTTCATTCGAAAAGAACTGCATTTTCTAATCTATTTAGTCAGAAGTCCAGGTAACATTTATGGACCTGATATTAAGAGTGTGAACTAATGGAACATTAAGTTGAATCAGGTCAAATTTATCGATATGGGTCCGCTAAGCAGATAGCTAACATTTACTAACTGTTGGTTGTTAGACTGAAACATGGACCAAAAGGTGTCCTGTTGTGAACTCACTTTCTCTGGCGTACCCAGATCAATACAACAATCTTGTGAAATGGATTAAAAAGGTATGGGGAACGAGGCACTAGAGATAGAAAGATGGACAATTCTTTTGAAGAATTTTGTTCTAAAGGGGAGAGGAGAGATTAGCAGGAGGTAGACATATAATCAAAGGGAAATTTGTTTTTTTCTTTTTAAAAGATATTTATATGTTGATGAAATTATTCTGTTAAGAAAGAAAAACTGAAGCTACAAGAAAAAACAATCTCAGGAGCAAACATTTTTTTCCCCAAAGGTTTATTTCTGCTTGAAAGATGGAGGTACAAAGAGAGGAAAAAGGGAGAAGGGAGAGAGAGAGCAAGCTAGAGAGAGCAAGCCATCTTCTAGCTGCTGATTTACTCTCCAAAATGGCCACATCAACTGAAACTGAATTAGTCTGATGCCAGGAGCTTGGAACTCTATCCAGGTCTCCTGTGTGAGTGACACGGACCCAAGCACCTGGGCCATCTTCCACTGTATTCCTATGTGCTACAACAGTGAGCTGGACCAGAAATGGAGCATCTGGGACTGTACCTGGGGCTCATGTGGGATGCTTGCATCACAGATGGTAGCTTAACCTACTGTTCCACTACATCAGCCCCAGGAGCAAAGTCCTTTTTCAAATGTAAGGAAATCTAAACCAGGGCATAATTTCATGGCCAATAAGTAATGAAGGTGGTATTTAAACTCAATAAGTAATAAGTAATAATTACAATAAGTAATTTAAACTCAATAAGTAATGAAGGTGGTATATTAAACTCAACCTGTCTGGCAGTAGAGCCAGCTATGACAATCAGTATGCATACTTCCTAGACTCATTATTTCCATTTTTTTAAGCAGTGAAAATTTTCTCTCCTAATGCCATTTTATAATTCATATATAAAGTATCAATCACAGTGGTAGAAATGGACAAGAGGTGGATAGAAGACTAGGAGCTTACTAGCTCTGCCTCACCAGCTCCCTGGTGGTTAAATTGCTGTAACAAATGTTGTAGACGGTTTCTCAGAGTTCTGGAGGCTTGGTGTGTGAGATGAGGTGCTCCCATGTCTGTGCTTTGGTGGGGACCCTCCTCTGAGTTGCAGACTGCCGATTGCTCATGAGAACATCACACGGTATAGACAGAGCATGCTCACTCTCTGGCATCTTCTTCCATAAGCACCAATCCCATTCATGAGGGCTCTATCCTCATGATCTAATTACCTTCCAAAGCTTCCACCTCCAAACACCTTCACATTAGTGACTACATTTCTATATAAAAATTGAGGCAACACAAACATTCAGACAATAACAGCCTCCCACTTCCCAAAAGCCCCTAAAGCAACTTTTCCCAACTCTGAGAACCCCAAGGAGTAGTCTGAGAACATGTGGCTGAATTCACCTCTTTTACCACTGAAGTTGTATGAGTTCATTATGGTATAAATTGATGGTCCTTAACTCCCTTCCTTGTTTAGGATACTGGCATTGTCTATATACCTCAGTTCTGTGACAACAGCTACACTGGAGTGGAAGACATGAACGGAAATGTTTGCCTCATTGTGACCTGTGTTCTCCTCTTCCTACCCCAGAGAGCAAAGAAAACAAAACAAAACAAAAAACCCTCCCCAAACCTAGAAAGTCATTTACAAAACAAGACATCCTTGGGGAGCTGGCAATCTTGTTAACAATTTAGGCTTGTCTGCATGAACATCTGTTTTAACAGCACATCTGTATGAATGTAGTACTTAGCAGGGTGACCTAGGTTTTATCTTAGAGAATTTAATGGATTTTTCCCCCCTGCTTGTTTTAAAGCCCATTCCCTACACAATTAGTCAGTTGAAAGTGAAATCGTTCTGCTTGGTCCTGAAATGGCAGATCAATAACTGTTGGGCAATGCTATGTGCAGAATCCCAGGTAGCGGCCATAGCTAATGAAGCAGCAGATAAGTGATTTCACCAGTGTCTGGGCTCTGACGCCAGGAAGAAAGTAGGAACGCTGCCCAAAGATCCACCATGCCACAAAAGAGTAATGAGGGCAGCTCCTGGCTGAGACAGTGTGGATGTAATACCTGGGATGGGAGAGGGTGCCACAGCCACCCTGGAAATGAGGCAAGCATTAGAGAGCATAGCGTAGAAGCTCAGATCACCCTGGTGTCCATGAACCTGAAAGGCTAGAAAGACAATGGCTAAATCTCTATTGAGAAATTCTAGTTGGCTATTTGTTCATTTGCTCACTCATTTATTCAACGAATTCTTATTGAATACCTACTTCATGTCCAGCAGCTAGTTATGTACTGGGAAGATAAACTTGACATAGGTCTTTGCCCTCAGGAAGTAAATAGTCTTGTAGGTCAGACAGAAATTAGATTGAACTTCATAATTATAAAACATTATATCATGTCTAATGATGGAGATATGTACATGAGTTGTTTTTTCATTGCATATTTTAATATTTTAATCTCAGTGGTCTGAGGTTAATTCCCTAAAAGGAGAATTTGAACAGTATCTGTCTGGCTCAGGAACAATTCTATGTCGTTGGCATATAGGAGTTGCCGTGTAAGTGCTGCAGTTGAAATTAGCTAGCACTTCTCATTTCACTGCTTTTGTATGCATTATTTCATATATTACTCAGAACAACCCTTCAAAATAGACAGACCTAAGTATTATTATCCTCATTTTCTGGCTTAGGGTAGTCTCACATTAGAAATCACAAACTAGTTCACATTATGGTGCCAATGACACATAAGTGCATGGTGGGTGGCCAAGTCAGAAGTCTGTGCGTGTTCACATGGGTTAGTATCCCGACTCAGATCTGAATTTCAGATAAGGCCTCAGCCACGAGCTTGTATTTTGTGAGTGATGGAGGATTGCTTAGCACCCCTCAAATTATACCACAAGGCCCAGCTGCCATGGGCACTACTTGAGAAGCTTAAAGGGTATGTGAGACTCAGAATCTCTCTTCACCCATAAGACATCATTATGCATGATTTACCTATGATAATCAGGCTAAGAATCACTCTGAAGCCATGTATGTAGCTAGGAGATAATTGAGCTAGGATTCTAAACGGGAGGAGTGCTCTGTCTCTCTAATATGGACAAATTTAAATTTCACCCCCGGGATCAGATTGTGCTGAATTCTGGGCCTGACTATTGGAGTATGAAGAATCCTTTAATGGCTTGAGCATGAATTGGAGAAACACCACCAAAAGTCACCAATGAGAAGCTAGCCTCTCCTGGTTATGTGGGCCCACAAACCCCAATATCTGAATATGCCATACTGTTAGTACCACCCCTTCTTGAGCTGGAAGTCTCAAGTGCAAATCCCAAATTTGCAACCTCACAGCTGATAAACCTTGGAAACAATTATTTCTTTGTGCCCCTCTTTGAGCCCCATTAATGCTAAGAAGAATAGTACAATTGCTTTCCAAAGAGGTTTTTTTTGAAGGATTACATAATTTAAAGATTTTTTAAATTTATTTGTAAGGCAGTGTTACAGAGAGGCAGAGGCAGAGAGATGTCTTCCATCTGCTGGTTCACTCCCCAGATGGCTGCAGTGGCCAGAGCTGGGTTGATCCGAAGTCAGGAGTTAGGAGCTTCTTCTGGGTCTCCCATGTGGGTGCAGGGGCCCAAGGACTTGGGACATCTTCCACTGCTTTCCTAGTCACAATAGCAGGCAGCTGGATTGGAAATGGAACAACCAGGACTTGAACTGATGACCATATGGGATGCCAGCCCTGCTACTCCACAGCACCAGCCCCAGATTACATAATTTAAAACACATAAAATACTTAGATTAGTGCTAGCTATGGAGTAGATATTATCTAAGAGTTGGCTACTACTATTACTAGTTTTCTGCACAATTTCTAGGTTTTTCTCTGCCAACATCAAGCATGAATATTCTTAGGGCTGCTTGGGGTCATATGTTTTAAAAATGGCCTGTAGTCTTAGGTAGGGATCCAGCTGCTGAACTGTTCTCTCTCTATCTCCAAGGCCAGCCAACAATGAGCACAAAGGACAAGAGGCAAACTCACCTAGTTGCCTGTACCATACCCCTTCCTTATTGTGCCCTCAGAAACATGCTAGGGTAGCAAATGCTTGTGATTAATTTATTTTATCCAGCCTCCTTTAGGCCATAATCTTACTTCTTCTAGTCCTACTCATGATACTTATATGAAATAAATCCTCTAGCATTCTATATTGTCACATAGACTCCTGTGATTTCTTAGAAACAGAAAAGTTGCCCTTCTCCCTTGCCACTCTCTAAGTAGGTCCTTGATGGCTCAAGGGTTTTTCAGAGTAAGGAGTGAACTCCGTTGAACATGGTCTATGGGTCAGACATTGTTGCAGGCACTTAACATATATAATCTTATTACATACTGGTAGCCACATTGTGAGGTGGATACCATTGCCCTGCTTTACTACAATGAAGTTGAAGCTCAGGCTAGATAATGCCCACACTTGCCCCAGTCACAGAACAAGCCAATAGCTGAGTTGAGATCTCAAATGGAGTTGACTTAATTGCAACTAGGAGGCTTTCATTTCACTTTTATGGACAAAGTTTTATTTTATTACACAACTAGACAACTGAAACTGTCACTGGGAGAGGTCCTTGATAAGGGGCTCAGATAACCATCAGAGCTTTCATTGAAAAGAGAGGTTGATAAGAGAGAGCTGAGGAGAGAGTATGTGTGACAATCAGTGACATAAAGCAGGTGAGTGGGCGAGGGAAGCAATGGTTCAGAAGTGCATTATTTTCAATGTTGTTGCAGCAAATTACTACCCACCTGATTGCTTAAGCTACACAAATTCATTATATTTCTGTAGGTCAGAAGTCTGGTTACAGGTGTCACCAACCTAAAATCAGGTTGCTGACATGTGATCCTTTAAGGAAGCTCTAGGACAGATTGATTTCATTCCTTATTCAAGTGGCAGAATTGAGTTCCATGGGGCTGTAGGGCTGTAGCCCCTGTTTCCTTGCCTGGGGACCCGTAGAGGCTTCTCTAGGCTCTGTACACATGGCTCCTACATCTGAGGACTCATAATGGAGTGCCAGATCCTCCCACTGCCACCTCCAGACTCATTCTTCTGCCTTTGTTTATTGCATCTCCCTGACTCAGTCATGAGAGATTTTCCACTTACAAAGACTCCTGTGATTAAACTGGACCATCCTGGATAATAGAGGATATTCTCCCCATCTCAAGTTCCTCACAGTTAATCACATCTGCAAAGCCCCCTTTTCCATGAAAGGTAAAATATAACAGCTTCTGATCATTAAGGCATGGACATCTTTGCAGGGGAAGCATTATCCTGTCTCCACAAGAGGAGATGCTGGGACTCACCCCCAAACTATGCCTGCTTCAACAGCTCTGACCTGGATCTCCTAGTCTTGAGAAACACATTATTATTGCTTCACATTACTCTCCTGAATGGATCTGGAAGGTCAGGATCTGAGTGAGGGGTAGGAAAACTGAACTACAAATAGATCCTGACCTACCTCTGAAGGGTTTTTGGTCTACCAGCCTTTCCAGTGTCCCTTTAAAGCAATTTGTACTCTGTTATCCTGTATCATTAACCTAATTAGTATAATTGTACCCAATTACGTAATCAGTGTAAATACATGAAGGATCCCATAATTAGACGATGTAATTAGGTAATTAATAGATGACGTGGGAAAAATCCATAGAAAACATTCTGAAATGGACATGGTGCCTGCATGAAGCAGACAATTTGCTAACTTCAACATCTCAGCCAACTCCTTCTGTTCTAAAAGAAGATCCACAAATTAATCCAGCTATAAAATGCTTGTTCTAAAGATGCCTGCTATCTTGTATCATGCCCTTCTACTCCTATTTTTTACAAATATATAACCAGGTTATCTCTTTATTGCTCCTGGGGAGAGAAACTTACACAGAGCTGAGTAGGATGAAAAAATCTGGTCCAATGCAAACCAGATTTGACATTGAGTCTTTATATAGAATGAGACTGTTATTAAGGCCATGTCTGTAGGACCAAAATAACAAGATTGCAACAGAGGCAGAATTGGGCAGCTTAGCTGGTACTCTCATCAGCTGATTCACTTTGAGGTAATGTCAGTTTGAACATTGGCATATGTTCCTTGAACAGACCCTGAAACTCAATGGAGCAAGAGGGTCCTGTCAATCCAATCTCCAAATAAATTTTCAGTTTATCCACTTATTTCTGCCTTTATGGCCAACGCTGTTGGTCTAGTCACCATAGGTCTTTGATCCATAGCAGCATCGTCCTGATGAGCCCCTGCATCTATTCCTACCTACTTCCTGTCTGCCTCAAGCAGCCAGGGTGTCCTACAAGAACTTCCATCTGCTGACTAAAATATTTTAATGGAGAAAACCCACATCTGCAATATGACCTACAATGTTTCATGTGATCAGGCCTCTCCCTGCCTCTCAAACTTTTCTCATACTCTTTCACCAGTACTTTCCTTCCATGCTGGCTTCCATGTCTTTAAAATGTACTAAGTCATTTTTTTACCTAAGGTATTTCCCACAAGCTCATCCCTTGCTTGGAGTACTCTGCTTGTCATACATTCTTAAATCCATTCATCTTTAGGCTCCCAGTTCCTTAGGGAAGCTTTCTATCTTTCCTTGATTTAAAACGTGTCCTTTTTTCAATGTCCCATACAGATTATAACTTTTCTTCCTGGTATTTATCATAATCTGTAATTCTGCATCTATTATATGTGATACTATTTTATGATCTGTGCCATTCACTACATTGTAAATTTCATGAAGACAATTGTCATATTTGTTTTGTTCAACAATGAATCCCAAGGATACAACATGTAGTAGAAACTTAATAAATACTTGTGGAATGAATGACATGTTGAAATTGAAAGCTCTGGGAACCAACAGGAAGTTGTATTGGTGTCAGGGTATAATCAGGGCCAGCAAGGTGGAAAGCTGGAATGGGAGCTCAGACTCTGGAGACCCATCACTGGGTGATGACCATTATCTTCTTTTCACCAAGACAACCACAAAAACTTGATGTTTATACACAGTCATTCAGGAATGAATGGTGCCTGGAGTGAGAAGTCAGCTCCTATCTCTGCTTCCTAATTTGGTGATAGAGCAGAAGATATGATCAAATCTAAAGTTAGCATGTTGGCTATAATCAACGCTTAACATGAGTTAAATTAGAGAATTGTCGCTCCCCCTCTTCATGGAGGAACGACACTAAACCCTGCCTAGGCTTCATATCCGAGTCACGGCACCATTATGTCGCTCCCCCTCTTCATGGAGGAACAACACTAAACCCTGCCTAGGCTTCATATCCAAGTCACGGCACCATTATGTCGCTCCCCCTCTTCATGGAGGAACGACACTAAACCCTGCCTAGGCTTCATATCCGAGTCACGGCACCATTATGTCGCTCCCCGTCTTCGTGGAGGAACGACACAGGACCCTGCGCTGTTCTTTCGTCTACTCGGCCCTCCCCAGGTTGGCTGCTGGTTCTTCCCGGGTTGGCTACCGACCCTTCCACCTCCGTGGAAGGGCGGTTCCCCCTGCCACTTTCCCCACTTCCACGGGGGAGCGGCACACCGCCGGCCGGCTCTCTCGGGGGCTGCACAGGTGTTCCTCTTAGATGTTCCTCGTGCATGTTGTCTTTCTCCTCCTTTATAGTCCTCTTCCACCAATCCCAACTCTGCTACCCACACGCCGAGTACGCTGCTCTCCTCCGATCAGGAGCAGCTCCTGCAGCTTGTCAAGTTGGTGAGAGGCAGCTGGGTAGAAGCTGTTTGCTCCTCTCCCAGCGCCATATTGTGGGAGAGCAGATGCATAGAATAAGTCTTAATTCCAGTAACAGTATAGTCCGAATTGCTCCCCACAGAGAATCTGTAGCATTAAGGTCATCCCTGGAAGAGCTGATTTGTAGAATCAGACAGAAGCCAGTTGACAGCTCTGGTATCTGTGCCCTGGGCCTTTTCCAGAATCTACTACACCCAATAAGAGAAATGCTAATCTCTTCTTCTACAGTTGTGATCAGTCTCTGTCATTTCTTCCCTGTTCTTTTGATTTGAGCCTTGCTTTTAAACAGAAAACTATGCCGCCTTTGCTCTTGACCAAATTTAGTGTATCACTAAAGTGGTTTTCATCTTTTGCCTTACATTACACATTTTAGAGAAAGACAGTGGAGTGGTTGAGATGGTACAGCCATATGGCCATGTAGACTCAAGAATGCATTCATCTCCATTGTGAACAAATGGAGGAGTTTATTAAAAAAGTGAAAGATATTCTTTCAGGTAAGAATATTCATTCAAGTTAAAAAAGTGGTCAATTCCTATAAACACGGAACCAAGCTAAATGAAGAGTAGCATGACATTGGATTTTCACTTTAATTTGCTGAACACTATTGCATTCATAGCCACGTGAGTACTTGATTGTTCTGTGATAATTTCACCTACTTATTCATTCATTCACTCTTTAAAACAATATTTATTGAACACTTGTTATTTGCTTGTGACTAACCTACTGTCTGGAAATGTACAAAATGCTCTTCCTAGCAACCTGCCTTCTTCTCACAGAATCATATCTCTGAGTCAGCCCTCCAAGAACATGAAGAACTGAATATATTTTCCAGAAGATAGATGACTACAGGTGGATTTGTAACCTGTGCCAGATGACAAGTCTACTGGATTGATATGACCAAGACAGACATAATCTCTCATAACACGTACAACCTTGCTAACAAAATAGAGCAGCAACCAGTAATTCTAGTTAGCTATGTATGGATAAGTACAATGTGCTTGATAACACATTTTAAGGGAATCTGAGCAGTCTAGGGCCTCAGGAGAGGTCTAACACTTAGCTGAGATTCACAAGATTTACAAGAAAGGAAAAAGACTTAGTAAAATGAGGATACTCCTGGTATAATAGGATATATCTACCTCTATATATCTTCTCTATCTGTCGCCTCTCTCTCTCTCTCTCTCTCTCTCTCTATATATATATATATATATATATATATTTATCTATTTTTTTTCTTTTTGGGAAGGGAGGATATAGATGCAATGGCAATGATGCAGGTTTGGTAAGTGATGTTCAAAGACCTAAGGGTGAGAGGTGAATGCCACGTTTATTGAATTGAATGGAAGAAGGGACTAATATTGTATCGTAAATTTCTAGGCAGTGTCTTTCTTATGCCCCCAGTAGGATGTATCTCCTTGTATCAAGAAAGTTATTTTTTATACCTCATTCAAGCAAAATATATTTTATAGATACAAAGCATTTCACATTTCATCTAATTCATATTTCCCATATAATGTAGCATAAATGTCCAAATGACCCAAAGTTATTCTGCATGAGTTTTTTAAAAAGGTGAATTACAGAAGGATGGTGCAGTGAAGAATTTCCAAAGAGAGTTAAGAAGGGAAGCTTGCTGTAGCCTATCTTCTTTCTAGTGACCTGTATCCTCCCTGCAAATCCGTATCTCTGGGTCAGCTCCCCACACAGCTGCACCACTTCTAGGGAGATGGATGGCTACATCTGGGTTTATTGTCCATACCACCAGGACACAGTATGTCTGTAGGACTGGGTTGACCAACTTCCAGCAGTATCAATGGCTCCAGTGGGATGCTAGCAGGTACATCTATTGCTCATAAATAATGTCTAAATTTCCCATGGTAGGTCATACGTCAAAGAGATTATGAAATATTTTTCTTTCCAGTTTGTTGTGATGGGCTCCCTTCTGGCCTGGAACTTTGTTTTTTTAGCTTCAGTGCTTGATCTGGTCTTCTTGTCTACTGTGGGTCAAATCCTTTTCTTAACCTCTGGTTCCAGAGGTTCTGGAGAGCATTGTTAAAAGCATCTTTGTCTCTGTCTACATCACTGGAGTAACCTAAGAGTTGCAGTGTTTTATACTCTGCCCCTTGTTAATCCTGTCAATGCTCTGGTTGCTATGTGATAGGCTGTACTATTGCTTAAAAGTAAACACTTTTCCTCAGTTTTAACACTATTACACAAATGCACAGAGCCAGAAAAAATTTGATAGTTCATTAAGTTCAACTCTCTCTTGGACCAATTGAGGTTGGAGAGAGAAATGATTTACTCGAGCTTACCCAAGACCTTTGGGAAGAAGAATCAACCAATCAGATAGAAGTTTTGAAGGAGGAGTTTGTCATCCTTGCTTCACTTCCTATTGAGTGGATGCATTTAGATTGGTGCTTTGATCACATAACACATTCCTGGGCTTAACCACTAGGGGAAGCGAGGAAGTGACTGCCAGTTGTTCATCTACTAGATGGGCACATTTATTCTGGGATAAATACCACGTAGCCTAATATTCTTTTGGACCAAGCCATGTCCTCCAATTCAGCCTTTCATAAAGTTAATGCTTTGATCTTCATTTGCCCAACCCTTTTTTTATATTCTATTTTTTATTTAATGAATGCATTTTTAAATAGATACAACTTTAGGAATATAGTGGTTGCCCAACTCTTTTTTTTGTTTGTTTGTTTTTGGACAGGCAGAGTTAGACAGTGAGAGAGACAGAGAGAAAGGTCCTCCTTTCCGTTGGTTCACCCCGCAAATGGCCGCTACAGCCGGCGTGCTGTGGCTGGCATGCTGCACCGATCCAAAGCCAGGAGCCAGGTGCTTTCTCCTGGTCTCCCATGTGGGTGCAGGTCCCAAGCACTTGGGCCATCCTTCACTGCCTTCCCAGGCCACAGCAGAGAGCTGGACTGGAAGAGGAGCAACCGGGACAGAATCTGGAGCCCCAACTAGGACTAGAACCCAGGGTGCTGGCGCCGCAGGTGGAGGATTAGCCTAGTGAGCCGTGGCACCGGCAGTTGTCCAACTCTTGAGTCTATCTCTTATTGGTTCCAAGCTCAAAAGAGAAAGAGGGATGTTATTTATTGATTACCCTTGAAACTACCCACAGGGACTCTTTTAATGTTGCAGATCACATTATCAGGCTGATCTCCATAATCCAGCATTGCGCTGGCTTCAGCCACTGTTTCATCACCTATCTCTGACTCTAACCCTAACCCAGTGACCACACTGTCAGAATAGGGGTTGCAGTAGAAGCAGCTCCCTTTTTGGAGATATTTGATAACTTTATAAAAGGCCTATTGCATTCTTGATTGTCCAGAGTTCCCCGATGGTCTAGCATTGGTGATTCATTTGCTTAAGTTGCATATTTATTTTCAGATGCACTTTTTATTAATGAATATACCTTCTCAGCACTTTCAGGTAGACTGTTTTAGAAGAAAAACATGCATTTTGGATTCAGGTAGAAAAAATTTCAAATCCGTGTCTCAAGTTTGTTACCTGAAAAACTAGAATGTATCAACCGAATAGACCAGGTTCTGCTACAACCAAAAATACCTTACCTTCTCTTTGGTTTACCATAAAAAAGATTTATTTCTGATTCACACAAATTCCATGGTTAGTCCAAGCAATCATCCTCTGTGTTACATCATTTTGTAGCAACACCATCTGAAAGAAGTGGCTCCCTAGATCATTATGGCAGAGGGAGACAGGACGCAAGAGTTATCACTGGCGATTAAACTGAGAGGTGAGGTATGTCACTCTGCTTGCATTTCTTTGACCATAACTAGTAAGAGGGCTGTGCCTAACTGCAAGCGGGTAAGGAATTTTAGGTCTCCGTGTAGAAGGAACCAGAGGAGAACAAGATATGCATGAAAATTGAAAAACGCCATACAGAATTATGATAAGGTTTTGTTAAACAGGTAATACGTGTACAATTGATGCCATTTGGTGAGTAACCCGTAAATGTTACCTGAAGCTTAGGTAGAGGGAAGGGCAGAAGTCTATACTGAAGGCCTTCTTGGAATTTTTGGGAACCCAGAAAATGTGGAACAAGTGACCTCAGCAAGCATGAATTTCATAGACGTTATGCAAAAGGTGGATAGTTTCAACTATGTTCTTCTCCTCAGTCTCAGGAGCCCCATTTTCTGTGTCTAGCATCATTCTCATTGCATGATTCGTATTTTCTTACTTAATCCTCTTAACAGTGTGGTAAAGAAGTCACGTTTACTTTCATTTGGCGGAGAAGTTGACTCTTAGAGAGCTTACATTACCCCTCTATGTGCTGACGCAAGAGAGCTGGTAGGTGCTGGAGCTGGGCTTCAACCGAGGGATGTCTGATTCCAAAGCTTTCATTTTCCTACCAGCCTGGGCTGGACTGCTTCTCTTTGCTATGCCATCCTTAGTGTGGTGCCTGGCACGCGCCAGCCAGTGAGTACTTGGTGAAGAGCTCTTACACAGTCAAACTTGGTCAATCTCAGTTCTGCAAGGAGTAAACCTTTTAGTTCCACCTGCGAACATTCTGATTGAAGATGACCATGCAAGGGTGTGGTCTGGGGAGAAAATCTGATTGGATTGTGAACTCATCAGCCAAAAGTTTACATAAATGTTGGTCATTGCTTTTCTCAGACTGGAAAACATGGATTCCAGCAAGAAGAGTGCCAAAGCCTGGAACAAAGCCTAAAATCTTTTTGTTTGTTTGTTTCAAAATGATCTCTTTCTCTCTCTGTCACTCTGCCTTTCAAATAAGCGAAATACATCTTAAAAAATGGCTGGCAGCACAGCAGGTTATGTGACACCTGTGATGCTGGCATCCCAATGGGTGCCGTTTTGAGTCCCAGATGTGCCACTTCTGATCCAGATCCCTGTTAACACACCTGGGAAATCGGCCGGCGCCGCGGCTCACTAGGGTAATCATCCGCCTTGCGGCACCAGCACACCGGGTTCTAGTCCCGGTTGGGGCGCCGGATTCTGTCCCGGTTGCCCCACTTCCAGGCCAGCTCTCTGCTGTGGCCCAGGAGTGCAGTGGAGGATGGCCCAAGTGCTTGGGCCCTGCACCCCATGGGAGACCAGGAGAAGTACCTGGCTCCTGCCATCGGATCAGCTCAGCTGGCCTGCATTTGGGCCCAGACCTGACATCACTAGCTTTGAGAGTTTATAAATTACTTAAATTATGCTGTCCCTTAATTTCTCATTTGTTAAATAGGAATGATAACAATGCACACTTTTTAGGGTTATGGGGTTGGTGAGGATCACTCCATACATGTTAGCCATTATTATTAAAAACATCCCATGGTTATTTCCATCTTGAGGTTTATTATGTTATTAGTTGATTTGTTTAGTTAATTGCATCACTAGGAAGTAAGTGCCATGAAGCAGAGACTGTTTATTTTATTTATCACTGCCTCTTCAATATCTAGCATAGCACCTGCTTACAGTGTGCTGAGTAAATGTTTGTTGAATGACTAAATGATTAATGTGCAAGAAATCATATGGAAGAAGGCTACAAACATGACATAGACAGCAGCCTTGCCATTTAGGATTGGGCAGTCAAGAGAGAAAATAATTCAGGTTAAAAAAACCTTGAAGGGACTGGTGCTGTGGCATAGTGAGTAAAGCTATGGCCTGCAGTGCCAGCATCCCATATGGGTGCTGGTTCGAGTCCTGGCTGCTCCACTTCTGATCCAGCTCTCTGCTATGGCCTGGGAAAGCAGTGGAAAATGACCCAAGGCCTTTGGCTGCTACACCCACATGGGAGACCTGGAAGAAGCTCCTGGCTCCTGGCTTCGGAGCCAGGTCCAGCTCCAGCCATTGCAGCCACCTAGGGAGTGAACCAGCGAATGAAAGACCTGTCTGTCTGTCTGTGCTTCTGTCTCTCTGTAACTCTACCTTTCAAATAAATAAATAAATCTTAAAAAACCCTCAATACTGGGTACAATGTAACTGGTGTTCAGAAACAATATGCACGGAGTGTGATGATGGTATCAGTAGAAAGAGGATGCCAGTCTGTAGGCACATTTGGGAAAACTTGCAAATGGCCTTTATCATTGAAACTAGGATAAATAACTAAATACACATTTTTAAAGGTTTATTTTATTTATTTGAAAGACAGAGTTAGAGAGAAAGGTAGAGACAAACAGAGAGAGGGGTTTTCCATCCACTGTTTCACTCCCCAAATGGCCGTGATGGCAGAAACGGAGCCAAACTGAAGCCTGGAGCCAGGAGCTTCTTCCGGGTCTCCCATGTAGGTACATGGGCCCAAGGACCTGGGCCATCTTCTACTACTTTCCCAGGCACATTAGAAGGGAGCTCGATCTTAAGTGGAGCAGCTGGAACTCAAACCAGTATCCATATGGGAAACCAGCACTGCAGGTTGGGGCTTTAACCCACTGTGCCACAGTGCCGGCCCCCTAATTGCACATTATTAAAAAGGTGTTTATTTGCTTACTTATTAGAAAGGTTCAGTGACAATGAGAGAGAGACATCTTCCATCTGTTGGTTCATTCTCCAAATGCCTATAACAGCTAGGGCTAGACCAGGCTAAAAGCAGTAGCCAGGAGCTCTCTCTGGGTCGCCCATGGAGAAGACAGGGACTCACGTACCTGAGTCATCACCTGCTGTCTCTCAGGTGCGTTGGTGGGAAGCTGGCTGAGAAGCAGAGGTGGTATTCAATCCCAGGCACTCCAAAATGACATATGGGCTTCCCAATGGTGGCTTAACCTGATGTACCATGTCAACGAGCCCTTATTAGACACCTTTATGGCATTTCCACTCTAAGTGACAAGAGCCAATAGGTGAAATGCAGATTATCTGCATTTAACATGAAGTTTATTGTGAAATTTTCCTAGTTCTTTTCTTGCTTAAACAAATAACAAAGATGGTTCATCTTATGGCTCTCATCAAGCCTACCCAGGAGAACCCACCACAGCTCCACTTCATTCTGGCTATGGAGAGCCCATCTCAAGGGTTAGGTGCACTGGGGCCTCGCAAGTCAGAATACTCTTTCCTTGTCCACATTGATCTACATGGGCTGAGTGTTTTCCTTGTGACATGGAGTTATGTGGCCCGTTTTAATTTGAATGTTCACCTTATCCCCCCCAAAATTTGAATAAGAATACTTAGAAACACAGAGTCTGTTTTGACAAAAAAACCAAAGGAAAAAAAAAAAAACTTTGTTTTCCTTTTCTGAGGTTTCATTTCTTTTTTTTGACAGGCAGAGTGGACAGTGAGAGAGAGAGACAGAGAGAAAGGTCTTCCTTTGCCGTTGGTTCACCCTCCAATGGCCGCCGCGGCCGGCTCGCTGGGGCCGGCGCACTGCGCTGATCTGAGGGCAGGAGCCAGGTACTTCTCCTGGTCTCCCATGGGGTGCAGGGCCCAAGTACTTGGGCCATCCTCCACTGCACTCCCTGGGCACAGCAGAGAGCTGGCCTGGAAGAGGGGCAACCGGGACAGAATCTGGCACCCTGACCGGGACTAGAACCTGGTGTGCCGGCGCCGCAAGGTGGAGGATTAGCCTAGTGAGCTGCGGCGCCGGCCGAGGTTTCATTTCAAAACGCGACTCCCTTCACACGATACCTAATCCCCTGTTGTAAAGTTTTAAAATGGTTAACAATAACAGATACTTTCAAAAGCGACTGTAGTGGAACCCCTCTCAGGGGACTCCGAATTTCTCATAGGTCTAAGAAAAGGCCCAATATGTAGAAAACAAGAGGATGCCTCTGTCTTTGTCTGTATCCTGCTGCCTGTGCATCTGTGAGCAGGTCTGAGATGTGGTGGTCAGGCAGGTGAGGGCACTGTTTGTACCTGCAGTTGGCAGGTAAAGCTGGAGGCACCCAAAGAGGCTGATACCATTGGTTTTCCAGTTCTTACTTTACTCTGTTGCCTTGACAACTTCCATGGAATGGGGAATTTCTGGAACATGTAAAGTTTAGAAACCCCTCATAGAGATCATTCATAATCCTCTGGTCATGTCCTTTTTTTCAAAAGAGTGGCTTCATTTTCCTTCACACAAATGTGGAATGTCCTAGTCTGGCCCAGTGCAAAAACCATCTTTCTCTGTAGCAGGTGGGGCAGAATTTCCATCATGCTGAGAGTTCTCTGGAGGGAACAAGTACCCCAGGGAGTCTCTGAAATCACAAGCATTTAGAGGAAAATTGAAGCTCTGTGGAATTTCAATCTGCCTCCCCTAAAAAGGCATATAGTTTTAAATCATTGCTCCATTAAGTCTTTTGTATTCCCAAGTTAGTACTTTCTGTGTGTGTGTGTGTGTGTGTGTTTTTTTTCCTCCTTTAGCTTCTCTGCTACTCTGCCACAAATCGCCTTCTGATGTGTCCCTGTGACTCAAAGGAACTACCAGAGCTTCTTAGTTTGACCCTGTGGAGATTAACGCCTGTCCCAGTAGGTGTGACCCAGTTATCCCAGGGAGATCCACTGACTGGACTAAGGGAAGTTTCTCCCCAGGTCCCTCGTCTGGGGATGCTTTTTATCCTAGAGCAAGTGTCCAATATCAGAGAGAAGTTGCACAAGTGTTCTGAGCCCCCAGCCTCCATAGC
Source organism: Oryctolagus cuniculus (assembly GCF_051225735.1). Taxonomy (NCBI): domain Eukaryota; kingdom Metazoa; phylum Chordata; class Mammalia; order Lagomorpha; family Leporidae; genus Oryctolagus; species Oryctolagus cuniculus. The sequence continues at coordinate 34,663,209 of NC_142873.1, forward strand.
TCTGCTGTTCTGCACCAAGACGAAAGTTCTGGGATAAGAAGGGGCTGCTGGCTCTCTGGCGGAGGGAGGAAGACTCCAGGTCACAATGGTCATGTCCTTTCAGGATTCCAGGCAATGACAGGTGACTGGCAGAGATCATTGAATTAGACATGAATGCCTGGTCTTTGCAGGCAGCATTGTTAACTCTAGAGAAGACACCCTAGAGGATAGTCAGTAAAATTAATTTATTTCATACATGAGAAAACGAACTCTCAGAGTAGGAAAGAAGCATATCCAAAGCCACATCAGAAAACAGCATATCCAGAACTGGAATCTAGATCTCGATTCTAACCAGTGCTTATTCTGCCTGTTCTGCATATTAATGGCATTTCTCTAGAAAAAATGATCGCTGCTTTAATGAAAATTACATGGACATTATAGAATTGGTAGATCTTCATATCATTAAACATTCTTGGTGAAAGAAAAAACTCACAATGTCTTAGAAAGAAGTCAACTTACTGATTAACAATTCATGTGAACTTTATTCTCTGCAAAGCGACATTCATCAATTTTTAACCATATATTTAATAAACAACATAAAGTACTGAGTTTCTTTCTTTTCTTTTATTTAAAGATTTTTTTGAGAGGTAGAATTACAGACAGACACACGGAGAGAGGTCTTCCATCCTTTGGTTCACTCCCCAAATGGCTCAACAGCTGGAGATGGGCCAATCAGAAGCTAGGGGCCAGAAGCTTCTTCCAGGTCTCCCATATGGGTACAGGGGCCCAAGCACTTGGGCCATCTTCCACTGCCTTCCCAGGCCATTAGCGGAGAGCTGGATCAGAAGAGGAGCAGCCAGGACTCAAATGGTGCCCATATGGGATGCTAGCGCCACAGATGGAGGCTTAATCTACTATGCCACAGCAATAGTCTAAAATAATGATTGAATTTCAAAGAAGGTTATGAAAGTTTTGTGCAGGAGACAGCATTTGACTTGAATGTTGAAAAAAGTGGAGTTAGCTTCAGCCAAGGAAGTAGAAGAAGCACCAAGAGTACATGCCAATAAGAAGTATTTGGGGGGCTAGCACTGTGGTGCAGGAGGTTAAAGCCCTGGCCTGAAGCGCTGGCATCCCATATGGGTGCCGGTTCTAGTCCTGGCTGCTCCTCTTCTGATCCAGCTCTCTTCTATGGCCTGGGAAAGCAGTAGAAGATGGTCCAAGTGCTTGGGCCCCTGCACCCATGTGGGAGACCCAGGAGAAACTCCTGGCTCCTGGCTTTGGATCAGCGCAGCTCCGGCCATTGCGGCCATTTGGGGAGTGAACCAGCAGAAGGAAGACCTCTCTGTCTCTATCTCTCTCTGTAACTCTGTCTTTCAAATAAATAAAAATAAAATAAATAAAAAAAGAAGTATTTGGTCCTGGAACACAAGCTTCCTATAGGGAAACAATGGCAGATAAAGCTAGATAACAAAGGTTTTATATTCTTCTACTAATATATTCATCATCCTATTCAATGCAGTAGGCATAGTAACCTTGCTTAACTTCTGCAAATCTTTTTAACTTGTCCTCCACAAACTTCTCATCAGTCATTTGGAAAACAAGTTTTAGATCAACCTATTAGATGGGCAAGAAGTAATTTAAAATTAAGTTGATCATTGTCTATCTATCAATATAAATTTAATAAGCATGAATTAATCAGAAATGGAAGGAGCAGTCACTAATTTACAACCTGAGGACCAGACCCAGATCCTCACCTAGTTTTGTAGATAAAGTTTTATTTGGATACTGCTCTGGACACCTGTTACATCATGTCTATGGCTGCTTACCTGTATTCTGACACTGAGTAGTCAAAGCAGAGATGATAAGACCTAAAATAACTGGCTGTTTCCAGAGAACATTGGTTAACCCATGGAATGCAGCTTGATGATTAAGTTTGCAGATAAATCTGGTTTATTTGAGAGGGCTTGCTAATGTGTTGTAGTAAAAAATCCTGTAAAGTCAACAACAGGAGTCACTGTGCATTTACTCCTCATGTAGGATCTCTGTCCTTAATGTGCTGTACATTGAGATTTAATGCTATAACTAGTACTCACACAGTATTTTTCACTTTGTGTTTTTATGGGTGCAAGCTGTTGAAATCTTTACTTAATATATGCTAAACTGATCTTCTGTATATAAAGAGAATTGAAAATGAATCCTGATGTGAATTGAAGGGGGGAGGGAGAAGGAAAGGGGAGGGTTGTGGGTGGGAAGGACGGTATGGGGGGGGAAGCCATTGTAATCCATAAGCTGTACTTTGGAAATTTATATTCATTAAATAAAAGTTAAAAAAAAATCCTGGTGGGTTGAAGAGTATTCCCAGCAAATAAATGACTTTCAATAAAGGCAAGGACAGATGTTAAATCTAGGAGAAAGAGAAGTAACTGTACATATGAGTATAACAAGGACTGGTTTTATTTAAGACAACAAAAAGATGAAGTAGTTAGTCAAGGTAGCCAGCTGATGATAGGTTAGCACCATAAAACAAGGTAGTCCTGTGGATAAGCAAGAGGTACCAAATTGTAATAGAAATTATGAAAATGCTAGCTAACATTTATTGAAAGCTCACTTTTACTTGGTTATATTGAAGTGCTTCATATGTTACCTCAGATAATCATGATAACAAAAAATGTGATCATTAAGCCCATATTGGATGTGCAGACATTGAGACTGGATAGTTTTTGCCAATAGGTACACAGCAATTGAACTTAGCCAGGTTAATTCAGCAACCATGCTTTTACCCAGTATGAAATATTGCTTTTTGAGCAGGCACGAGCTGATGAGAAAGATGGCAGGCATACAGCACCAATGAGCAAAGAGAGCAATTAATCCACCCATAGAGGCAAACTGCATTCGATATCCTACATATTTTTAGGAATTGTTCCAACTTGATAAACTCTTAAAAATAAGAAATCTTGGGCCTGGTATTGTGGTGCAGTGGGTTAAACATCTACTGTGATGCCAGCAGCCTATATAGCTGCCAGTTGGAGTCTTAGATCCTCTGCTTCTGATCCAGCTCCTTGCTAATATGCCTGGGAAGGCAGTGGAAGATTGCTAAAGTGCTTGGGCCCCTACCACCCACATGGGATACCAAGATAGAGCTGTAGGCTCCTGGCTTCAGGCTACCAGGTCATTGAGGTCATTCGGGCAGTGAACCAGCAGATGGACGATCACTATCTTCTGCCTCTCCTCATTTTATAAATCTGCCGTTCAAAAAAAAAAAAAAAGAAATATTGATGTTCTGATTTTTGGAAATGTGTGAATAGGAAGAGAAAATTCAGTTAGCTAAAGAAATTCTCAATTTATTCAACAAAATGAGAGTCCTAACAGAGTAAGAAAAATGCAAACTAATTTGTTTTGTGCAGAACTTCAGGGCCAAGGGGAGTGGTTATCATTACAGCATTCCTTATGCTTGTCTGCATATGCTTGTCTTATTCCTCAAGGAAGAAATGGTGTGAAAATTTTTTTCTGGAGATTACTGAAGTTGAGAGAAATGGGTCTTTCAGTGTATATTGGGTCGAGTTCCTGGGGAGCAGAATCTGAGATGGAGATTTACATGCAGCAAACTACTGGGAACTTCTGTTAACTCTGTAGGAAACAGAGGACAGAAGGGGTAGGAAAATGTAGAAGTTGAACTACTGTGAAATCTCAGCATGTCTTGTACTGGTAAAGCCCTTTAAAGCAGTCCTGAATGAAAACAATATTGATAGACCTATGTTCTCTCACACTGATGTGATGTTGGCTTTTTGTTCCTAGGAAATGGCATAACTTTGGGCAAGGTTGCTCACTTTGGACAAGGACAATTCCCCAAGAAGTGCTCAGTTTCAGTCATAAATAGCCATCTTTTCTGGAACTTGGAGAAGCCAGTCCCTCAGTCCTGAGGAGGATCTGAGAAGGGTATCACAGTGTCCACCACAGCATCTTACACATTTTATTTTGCTCCACAAATATGGGGTTGAAAGCTTCAGGGAGGCATCAGTGAAGAATGCTTTAATTAACCTTCTCAATACTCTATTCCAAATATTCTGTCAAATAAAAGAGCATTAAGGGGCCAGCGCTGTGGTGTAGCAGGTAGAGCTACCGCCCGCAGTGCCAGCATTCCATATGGGTGTCAGTTTGAGTCCTGGCTGCTCCACTTCTAATCCAGCTCTCTGCTATGGCCTGGGAAACTGGCAGAAGACAGCCCAAGTGCTTGGGCCCCTGCATCCATGTGGGACACCTGGAGTGAACCAGCAGATGGAAGCCCCCTCTCTCTCTCTGCCTCTCCTTCTCTCTCAGTGTAACTCTGACTTTCAAACAAATAAAAAAATCTTTAAAAAATATAAAAAGAGCATTAGGTCTTATGATTTGATAGCCCTGAGATGCTGTGTCCTTCATAGTTTTTCATCTTTAAGACTCTTATGTCCATTGTCCTTGGTGTGCTGGCAGAACATGTGAAGGGAGTGGTTGAGGTATGAGTTGCACTGAGATGATTTAATGGTGTTACATGTTCAGGAAGGTCTCTGTGTTGGGTGTGAAGTTATAATCAGTCTCCAAGGTCCTATTCCCTTTATCAGGCTTGGATTTAAGGTTTTCTCCAAAATGCATTTTATGACGTGTTGGCTAAGTTTCCATTTCTGCCTCAGAAGATTCAGTGTGGGTGTGTAGGGGCCCAGGAGAATGGGTAGGGAAGAGAAATAAATATGTTTTCAAGATGTCATGATTTTTGTGATTCTCAAAATTTAAGGTGAGATTACACCTTGAACATGATTTTAAAAATTTAATTTTCTTACCTGGAACTTTCCCTTCATAATTTCTTCTGTTTAACCTTGACGAGTGACACACTGGAACAAACAGCATCTTTTATTTTTTTTTTTATCTTTTATTTAATGAATATAAATTTCCAAAGTACGTCTCATGGGTTACAATGGCTTTCCCCCCCATACCGTCCCTCCCACCCACCACCCTCCCCTTTCCCACTCCCTCTCCCCTTCCATTCACATCAAGATTCATTTTCGATTATCTTAGTATACAGAAGATCAGCTTATTATACCTTAAGTAAGGATTTCAACAGTTTGTTCCCACACAGAAACATAAAGTGAAAAATAATAGATGATTTTTTTTTAAATGATGATGAAATCAGATCAGACCTGTTGTCATGTTTAATCCCAGTGAGAGTCAAGTTGGGAATTGATAGTTTCTTTCTTTTTTTTTTTTTTTTAACAGAAGATCAGTTTAGTGTACATTAAGTAAAGATTTCAACAGTTTGCACCCCCATAGAAACACAAAGTGAAATATACTGACAAACAGCATCTTTTAATTAAGTACATCATCAGACCTGCAAAAGTTAATGTACTTAAGCTGCCATACTGTAATGTGCTGGGAAGAGTACCCACTGCCACACAGGGTCCCGAGAGAAGACAGCATGGTCTTGCAGACTTTGTGTGGATAATGAAGGGTGGCATCTGTGAATACTCAGGCCATCTCAAAGGAGGGCTGCAGGAACTGTCTAAAAGGGTTCACAGATAAGGCAAAATGGATTAGGGACAGGAAGTAAAATATTGAATCCAATTGTAATGCACTTAGAAAAGAGTGACAGGCAGGCGAAATTGGCTAGAATTTTGGATCCCACATTCAAATTTCCCAGAAATACCGAATTTAAGATCAATCAGCTTTTTGTTTGTTTATTTTTTTTTCTATGCTAGGTTATTTGATACCCATGAGCTCAATTTAACTGCAAACTCTCAAGTTCTGTGCTAGTCACCTCATGGAAACTATGAGTGATTAGTCTCGGTTATGCCTGGACAAGGCTCTAAATATTGACCAAGGAAAAATTATTTTTTATAATATTTTTTTTATTTATTTGAAAGGCAGAGTTATAGAGAGAGGTAGAGACAAATAAAGATAGAGAGGTCTTCCATTTGCTGATTCACTCCCCAAATCGCTGCAATGGCTGGAGCTGAGTCTATCTGAAGCCAGAACCCAGGAACTTCTGGGTCTTCCACATGGGTGCAGGGGCCCAAGCACTTGGGCCATCATTTGCTGCTTTCCCAGGTGCATTAGCAAGGAGCTGGATTGAAAATGGAGCAGCCAGGACTCAAACCAGTGCCCATATGAGATGCTGGTGCTTCAGGCTGGGGCTTTAACCTGCTGACCCACAGAGGCAGAACCCCCAAAATTCTTTTGCGTTCAGTGCCTGAAGACCACAGAGGCACTCAGAGATGTAAACACTTGCATGCTTATAATATTTATTCAAAATTAATAATATTAGTTCCCCACTGAAGTCTTGATCATTTACTATGTGGCAAGATAACTTAAAATTTTTTCTTGACTTATTTAAAATCATTTAAATAGTTCCTTTATTTAAAATAATCTATAATTCACATGTAGATCCTGGGAAAGGACTAGGGCTAAGCGTGGTAAAACTGTCCAAAATATATAACATTAACTAAAAAGACATTATGATAATTTGCCCATAAATGAGGCTAGGCAGAATTATTTTATTCTGATTGCTGTAAGAGAAATGAATGGAAGTGGGCAACCAGTTCAGGTTTAGGATGTAAAGTAATACAAGGGATGGTAGCCCACAGAGGAGTTAACTTCATTGTCGCCAGTAGCTTTCCATATCCTTGAAATTCAAGTTTCCATTTGTCTTAGCATGATAACTTTGTGCTTTTTTTTATGACTGGAAGATCATTATATCTGGAGTCAAGACCAATGAGTTCTTATAATAGTTCCCTGCCTTATTATCTTATCGCCACGGTGAATATTGGCAAGCTATGTACCTTTCTTAAGTTTTAGTTTTCTCATTTTACAGTGTTGACCTTGATTACATCTCAGGTAATTGCAATTTCCAAGTGATCAAGTAGCTTAAAATTCATTGACAGCTTTGCTATTTATGCAAATATGCAAAATATCTTGTTAAAATGTCTTCAACCTCATGGAATTTACAATATTTCATTCACATTGATATACTGAAAACATATTCATTTTTATTTAGGAATTAACTTAAATTTTTGGCAAGTTTCATAAGACAAAACCTGTAATATTGCCAGGATCCATAAATACTGTACTCTTGGAGGAGGTTATCCTTATTCAACTGAGAGATATTATATATATTGATGGAGAGGGGAACATGAATCAGTTCTCATGTCATCTCATAGTGCATAGAGCAAGGATGGTTGTCTCCTCACAATCACATGACGTGAAGGCACAGCCCCAACTCCAGAAGCTTTGAAGAATGACATCAATTTTTACCAAGCATTTTTTGAAAGAGGCTAATCCCAGGTTATTTCCCACGTACCAAGTATGAAGCTTCTCAGAGAACCTCTCCAGACCCTCCTTTCTCCCCCAAGTTCCATGCTTATGCCGGCCTCTGATCATCCCTTCTGCTGTCCTTACTCAATCTAGCTTTTCCCCTCCACCTTGCCTTCCCCACCTGCTTCCTTCTGTGCCTTTGGGCCTTGCTGCTCCTCCAGTTCACAGCGGCCATTCTTCTTCTGCCCACTTGCCAGGTTGCACTATTCTTTGTTAGCTCTGTTTTATTGATCCAACTTGCTCAAAAAAGAAATCATATTTTCTGTCATCCTACTTTTCTTGTGAGTCATTCCACTGGAGCATTATTTCTTTGCTTTTTAAAATTTTTTTAAAAGACAGAGTTACAGGGAAAGAGAGAGAGAAGCAGAGAGGGGAAGAGAGAGAGAGAGAAAGTCTTCCATCTGCTGGTTCACTCCCCAAATGGCCCCAAAATGCCTGGGGCTGGGCCAGGCTGAAGCCAGAAGCCAGGGGATTCTTTCAGGTCTCCTGTGTGGATGCAGGGGTCCAAGGACTGGGGACATCCTCTATTGTTTTCCCAGCCACATTAGCAGGGAGCTGGAATGGAAGTGGAGCAGCCAGGACTTGAACCGGTGCCCATAAGGGATGCTGTATTGCAGGAGGTGGCTGAACCAGCTAAGCCACAATGCCGGCCCTGGAGCATTTCTTGAGAATAAAATTTTTCACCCATTTTGTATGTAACTGGTAGTTCCTTGGTGAGGTTGACTTCAGAACCATCTGATGGTTAATGGGAAATTTACAACAGTCAGATGCATTCTATTTCTTGGTCATCTCTCTCTCCCTCCTCAGTACCTCATCTTGGTCCATAGTTTACCAATACAAAACCTAAGATATATTAAACTGGAATGAGAAATTAGTCATCATGAATACCACTGACCTATGGAAAAATTAGCTTTCAAGGTTCAAACATTCATAAGTTACAAATACTCCTTTGGCACATGGGCTGTGTGTAGTTGTGGATTGCATGGCTAAACAAATCAGCTTCTGATCTCCACTCTTTTCTTTCTGAGAAATGTGACCAGTGATATTTACCTGTGCATGTATTTCCAAGTGCCTCCTCTATTGTAGAGGCTGTAGGTTATCTGCAATTTATCTTAAAGTTTCCTATTTAACTTTACTCATTTCGATCCATCTCAAAATTGCATATCAGAATTAGAGTGGGTGAAATTGCTTGTTGGCCTTTTGGCTAAGATCAAGTGTAAAGTGGCTGAGAGTGATATTATTTCTGGGATAACTTTGCATTCACTTTCTGTTTTTTGAGTAAATGATTTCCAAATGCTCATGCTAATTTTGTAATAGACTAAGTTGGCTTCATAACCGATCATGATTTACCCGAGTTCTGTGACAGTATGGTTGAGAACCGTCAGTTTGGGATGTGAAGGTAAATTCATAATGTTTTTTTGGGCTTCCCATTCCTCTCCCCCATAGCATGCTTGCTGCGGAACAGAGAGCAATTACAAGCATCCTGGTGTTAGTATGGATCGCAGTCATCTGTATTTCCCTGAGAAGGGTATAAGGACTAAGCGTGTGCACTGCAGAGGCAGTTAAGTGAGCCAGATATAGCAAACTAAGGCAGATAACGATATGGCCTCAGGCCTAACATGGCTGAAGTCATTCCTCCCTGACAAGAGGAACGGCTCTTTTGCCCTTAAGGCCCTCCATTCCACGGAGCTCGGGCTGTCATCCTCCTCTCCACAGAACACGTGAGGTCATTAAGAGAAATGCTGATGCCATGCTAGCGGCCATGATCTTCCCCGCCACCAGGCTGCAGCTGACACATGGATGACATCTCTTTGGTGTCAAAATCCAGGCAGAGCATTGTCCTACCTGTCCCATATCTGTTGGAAGTCAGCTCTTGGAAGGAATTTAATTGGTTCTACCTCAAATCAGTTGACTGTGAGGAGAGGGTAGAGACTCACAGGCCATCCTGGATTCCAAATAAGTCTGGAAGATTCCTGTATGTAAAGAACCCTGTGTGAACTGTATGACTCCATTTAAATCATAATATGTGTACGATACATCGTATTTATGTGGATTGAATGTGTGTATTTCAGTCTCTGAGTATTGTCTTTGCTAACAATGATAATATGGTCATTTGAAATTTACTTTCCAGTACTAGAAACAATGAAGTGTGTATAATATGTTATTCCATGGTGTAGCTATTTTTTCTCTTATGCTTCATTTAGCTCTATCTCTGTCTATTCTCCCTCGCTCTTCACCTTGACTTTCTTCAACTAGCAAGGGCCAGTACCCGAGTCAGTGCCACCACCACCATTACCTCCATTGCCACTGTGGCCATTATCATTACCATTACCTCTATCATTGTGAGCACCAATACTACCCTCACCACCACCACCACCACCACCGCATGTGTTCCCAGCATCATCCCTATCACTGCTCTTCCAGCTGAAGCCATGTCTAAAATCTTCTAGGGTTAATTTGTTGCAAGGCACTTTTCTCTTACAGAATCAAGTGGGCATAATACTATTTCAGGTTTCAAGAAACAAGGATATTCCAGTAACTTCTGAGGACAATGGCTTATTTTAAGGATTTACAGAGAAATAAACACAGCAAATTGTTTTCTCACCATTACAAATTTAACTTTGTAGAACTGGAATGTGACTCATCCATTACAGAGTGAGTGGCAGCTCTAAGACCCAAGAGTTTCTCTAGTATTTGTTTCCTCAAAGTCAGTTCTTTGCTGGTTCTGACCCTTGACACTAACCTTTTTTTTTTTTTTTTTTTTTTTTTTTTTAAGTTTTAAGCTTTTTATTCAGTGAGAGAAGTGTGTAGGACTATGAGAGCTCTATCTAAAAGAGAGGGAAATTTGGATTCATACTGAGTACCAGGAGTCAGCCGTGTGCAGGAGCATTCAGGCCAGAAAGCATGGGGTGGGTGGCCCAAAGGCCACGTGCCCAAAGGTGCAGGGCAGCATGGGGCCTTCAATAGCGAAAGAGGCAAAAGGGCCAAAAAGGGCTGAGCCCATCATGTCCCAGGCCTTTAATCTACCTCCAAAGGGGAGTGGTTAATTAGCCTGACTGGCAGGTGGGTGCACAAGTGGGGCCAGGCGACACTAGCATTTTAAGAAGTTAGCTTCTGCCTAGTTCTGCTTCTATTTCTATCTTTTTCTTTGAACCAACAGCTTCCTCTTTGTCTCTCCTCTCTATCAGCTGGCTTCCGTTCACTCATGTTTTATGGTTGCATGCCATCAGTTTGCTGCCTCTCATGTTGCTTCTGCTTCTCTGCTTACTGTATAGTTATAACATCTTTTGCAAATTCTTTAGGTGAGATGCAGACCTTACTGATTCTCTACAGTATAAAGTGCCTTTGTTGGCAGAGTTCTCATACTAGACTGAACAGCCTATAAGTGACTGCCATTGACGCAGGCACCAATTCCTTGTCCAGTGACTTATGTCAGTGTGATGGTCACATGATTCTATCACTTGTGCTCTATTAGCAAGGATTTGTTTTTGTCTATTTATTCCACATGTAAGGGCAGGAGACTCTTCAGCTGAGAAGCCGCCTTTGTAGCCTCTGAGTGGGTATATTAGGATTATCAGATTTGTTAAATAAAAATTCAGGTTACCCAATTAAATTTGACTTTCTTTTTTTAAAGGTTTGTTTATTTGAAAGGCAGGTTTACAGAGAGAGAGAGAGAGAGAGAGAGAGAGAGAGAGAGATCTTCCCTCTGTTGGTTCACTCCCTAAATGGCCACTGGGACTGGTCCAGGTTGAAGCCAGGAGCTTCTTCCAGATCTCCCACGTGGTTGCAGGGGTCGAAGCACTTGGACCATCTTCTGCTGCTTTCCCAGGAGGATTAGAGGGAGCTGAACTGGAAGTGGAGCAGCTAGGCCACCAACCAGTGTTCATATGGGATGCTGGCATCACAGGCAGTGGCTTAATCCACTACACCACAAGGCTGGCCCCTAAAGCTGAATTTCAAATAGCAACAGATAATACTTTTCATTTAGGTATGTACCAAATATTGCAGGAGGTCATCCTACAAATCAATGGCACTTCCACCACTGCCAACCCAGAAAAAAACTGAGTGTTTCCTCATGTCACATCACATTTTCTGAAGATAAAACAGGGTGAACCATGTGTGCTTTTCTACCTCTCTCTATTCAAAGGTGCCAAGGGTTCTCATTTTCTTCTCAGCCCCTCCAAATCTTCCATCTCCAACTCTTGTATTCTCTAATCATACCTACTTATAACCTTGCTCAATCAATAAAGGAGACATTTTCATGTGCTAAGGTAGGAGATATGAGCCAAGTAATGCACAAGACATATAATTTCAGCTCTGGCCATTAAATAAATGTCAGATAGGGAGGCACCTTAGGTCATGCAGTTCATGATGATGATTTAGCTGGGGTGCGATCGTGTATCCTTAATGAATCATTCTATACAGGATGAGTGACACCGCTCAAGACATAAGTAAGTCTTGCATAACCTTGCATAACCATATGAACATTTGACACATGTGTTATATTTGAAAGTTTGCAAAGTCCTCTTAGGTTGTTGATTTAGGTAATACTTACACATTTTCAGATGAGGGTTATGTTTTCAACTTTACAGATGAAGGCGAGGGAGGTTCAGAGAAGTTACATGGATTGTCCAAGTTTAAATATGCTGTAATATGGAAATGTGTGGTGTTTAAACAGACTTTTTCATTCAAATTTCTGATTTTTTATCACACCAAAGGATATTATAAACATTTCACAAACAAATAGTGATAAGTAGCATTCATCAAATGTTTACATGTATCACTGCTATTAATTCTTATCATATTCCTAAAGGCCAAGTGCAATATTATTTTTTCTATTTTGCCTACGTATATGAAGCTCAGAACAGCCATATGGCATTGCCACTTAGAGAAGAAATCACGAATCAGACTCCCTAGATTTTTTTTTTTTGACAGTCAGAGTAGACAGTGAGAGAGAGAGACAGAGAGAAAGGTCTTCCTTTTGCCGTTGGTTCACCCTCCAATAGCCACCGCAGCTGGCGCACCGCGCTGATCCGATGGCAGGAGCCAGGTGCTTCTCCTGGTCTCCCGTGGGGTGCAGGGCCCAAGCACTTGGGCCATCCTCCACTGCACTCCCTGGCCACAGCAGAGAGCTGGCCTGGAAGAGGGGCAACCGGGACAGAATCCGGTGCCCTGACCGGGACTAGAACCCGGTGTGCCGGCGCTGCAAGGTGGAGGATTAGCCTAGTGAGCCGCGGCGCCGGCATTAATCCAGCTTTCATTGTTATCAGCTCCATGACACAGGGCATGTTACTTAACTGCGAGCATTTCTGTCTCCTCATTTGTAATGCAGGCAATAAGAGTACCTATCTGTTAGAGTTGTTAACATTCTATAAGTAAATATGTATTAAGTGTAGGAAACAGTTCCAGACACACAGGAGACACTTAACAAATGCTAACTACTTTTACTTTTGTGCTTGAGAAATTTACTTACATCCCAAAAGGAAATAATCTGAAGATATCGAAGTAAAATTAGGGTTTATGCTGGAAAATTCTGTGTTCTTAAGAATTACACAATTCTACCCCTTAAAAACATCTTGTCTGAGTAAATTGATAGTCTGCATTCCTTCAAGTGCATCTTCATATCTCTTAGACTTTAGGACTAAGGATTATCCATACAGAACTGGATCTTTTTTACAAAACTTCTCTCAGCTCTCTAGCCTTCACTGAACTTGAAAAATTTTTAATTCCTTATAATTTACCAAATTCTGTTGTTATATTTGTGAAGAATGTCTCCCCAGTTATATTACTGGTTCCTCAAGAGATGAGAACATTTTTTTCTTCTCCCACAATGGCTACTTCAGTAACACATAGATATATTAGTATGTTGGGGAGCATTTCCTTTCATTTGCTCATCCTCTCTTTTTGGTGAATCACCCCTCATTCATTCTTAGTCTGTATGGCTCCGCCAGGGTTGACTCTGTCTTCTATTTCAAGCCCATCTCCATCAAAGGGTGAGCATGTGACTTGGCCAGGCTTTCCATGTACCATCTACTTCTTCTTCCTGGTCAACACAATTGGTTCAGGTACAGACACATGGATCAAACCCAGGTTCTCACGTGCCTTCCTGAGAATTTTTGGAACTCTTGGGAGATAGACAGTTTCCTTCTCTGGAATGATGAGTACCAAAGGCCATATGTCTTCTTTGCCACAACATGAAAATAATGGACCTCAAAATCAAACTCATGCAGAGGAGGGAGGGTGGGAAGGAGTAAGGAAGGGATAGATAGATAGATAGATAGATACCTGAGTTCCATAATTCAGCTATGTATGAAGCCAACCATGTTCTTGACCTCCTTTTTTTAAAAAAGTTTAGTTAACTGAGTACAATTTCTATCACTTGTAACTCCAGGAGTTAAGATAATATGGTGGTATATGAAGCTCAATAACTTATTTTATACCATGGACTCTTGTGGTGTATCTTTCCATACTATAATTTGGTAACAGTGGGGTTGCCATCTTCTGCTTTCTTTACAACCAGGCAATCTGACTCTAGCTGTTTTTGAGAAATCTTCATAAGGCCTTGGAAGACAATCATAAGTACATTTTTTTCTTTCTTTTTTTTTCTTTTTTAATCATAAGTACCTTTAAATTAAGCTTGCCAGAACAGGTTTTAATCTAATGAGGTCTTTACCACCTGGTGACATATCAAGGCTGCCCGATACGACCACAGAATAAGGGATGATTTTTTCCTTCTGTGAGAATTGAGAGTGTCTTCTGCATACAGACCAACACCTTGTGAATGTCAGATGTGGGATAGTGATGAAACAGGTATGAATTTTTTTTTGACAGGCAGAGTAGATAGTGAGAGGGAGAAACAGAGAGAAAGGTCTTCCTTTTGCCGTTGGTTCACCCTCCAATGGCCACCATGGCTGGCGCGCTGCGGCCAGTGCACCGCGCTGATCTGATGGCAGGAGCCAGGTACTTCTCCTGGTCTCCCATGGGGTGCAGGGCCCAAGCACTTGGGCCATCCTCCACTGGAAACAGGCATGAATTTTTAGCTGAAATAGAATAAATGTAAAGTAAATTTCCTTGTTATGATTGACTTCAGGTTTCTATTAATGAAACTGGTAAAATCTTTCACTGAGAGAAGATATCTGCATTTAACTTTTAGAAGCAAAAGTATGCTAAAGAAGCCTGCTGATGTTGGCATTCATAGACCAGTTTCTGCTCTTGATATGGCACTACCATGTTTTGTGATTTAAAGGGTAGATTTGAATAACCTTTTGCTATTTCCCCTTTGTGACTAAGGGCATTCACTGGGGAGATAGCTATTTGAAGTTATCACACAGCGCTCATCACCTATCTGATCCTAGCAGCCAGACTCAGCACCATGCTCCATCCACTGTGGTTAAATAGCCTAGATCTTTGACAAAATGCTCGAAAGTTCTTGGATAAACTCCATCATTTTATAATTTTTATATGAATCCAGCACTAGCTTTTCAAATGTTATGTGAGCATGAATTTAGTGTGTAACTGACAATAGTATAATATTTTATAGAATGATCTTACAAGTAAAATCAGTTTTGTGGCAGTTTAATGGAATTGCAATGAATTTGCAACAAAGAGAGGTATGGTCTTGTGGTGGCCTCTGAAATGCCCTACTCAGAGTACCCTTCAAAAGAACTTCTTGCAGGGAGAGTATTGACTAGTCTTTTTCAGTTACTGCTCTTTGGATCAACTATGGTATTCATTTTGAAGCTGCATTTCTCAAACACTATCCTCAGTCTTTGAGCAAGACAGTGATGCTAGATTCAGCCCATTTTTGTACCTGCCTTTTGCAGATCTACACTCAAGAAAAGCATTCTGAGAGGGCTCTATAAAACAGGTAGTCATAAGGGGCTCAAGGATGGGTGCATTCATTGACTAGTTGGCAAGGAGTATTCCTTCCTGAGTAGTAGGTGGGAAAAGGAGAATCCCAGGCTAATGTGAATTCCTAAATATTTCATCTGTATTTATTGACTAAAAAATACCAGTAGAGAGAAACACTCTTATCAATTTACTCATTTGAAAGCTATAGAGAAAGCAACACCTATAAGGATAGTAAAGTTGGCTGGTTGGTACTAAGTTCTATCAATACCTTGAAAAGTGATGATGAGGGCCGGTGCTGCAGCTCACTGGGCTAATCCTCCGCCTTGTGGCGCCGGCACACCGGGTTCTAGTCCTGGTCGGGGCACCGGAATCTGTCCCAGTTGCCCCTCTTCCAGGCCAGCTCTCTGCTGTGGCCCAGGAGTGCAGTGGAGGATGGCCAAGTACTTGGGCCCTGCACCCCATGGGAGACCAGGATAAGTACCTGGCTCCTGCCATCGGATCAGCACGGTGCGCCGGCCGCAGCGCGCCAGCCACGGCGGCCATTGGAGGGTGAACCAATGGCAAAGGAAGACCTTTCTCTCTGTCCTTCTCTCTCACTGTCCACTCTGCCTGTCAAAAAATAAAAAAAAAAAGAAAAGTGATGATGAGAAACCATGAACTGTTAAACATAATTTAAAAAGAGGCCCTTATCTACCCCGGAGAAGGTGTGAATTCAGGATTAGACAGTTATGGTCATGGGGCTCTAGAGGTGTTTAAAACCTTAGCCACAACGGTTCTGTTATGTTGAAGAATAATGGCCTTGAGGGGGGAGAACCAGGGGCACCAAAACATGAGATGAGAACATCTTGGTGAATGTCCTTGAGGATTTTGGCCCTTGCAGAGTTGACCCAATTCTCTGGAGTAAGCAGTAACATTTCTTCCATGTGAGAAGTTACTATGGAGGTTTGTCCACCACAAAGGAACAGGTGAGCCCCTCAGGAGCTAACCCTCTTTCTTGGTTGCCAGGTCAATAACTAGAGTTGATCACCGACATGATCTAGCTGAGCCTGATAAGTGAAGAAAGTGATTACAACTCAAGGAGCTGTGAAAATCAGAAGGCACTGTAAGAGGCTGGAGGATCATAGTGAGATTGAATTTTGGTCAAAGGGATTAGAATATCAGATTGGAAAAGTAAGAATTTATCAATTTGAGGACATTTTCTCAAGATGATGAAATTTAGCACCTGATAAATATCTAAGGGAAGAACAAACGTACTACTACATGGTACATGGTTCTATATGAACCTGGAGAAACCAATGGCTCATCAAACAAAGTGGAAATGGCTGCTAAGCTGCCCTAGTGGGTAGCATCATGAATTAGAGCCTGGGAGAATAGGGACTCATCAGAAAATTGTGTTTAATGGGTGTGCCAGGTTCAAGGGAAGGTAATTAGGAATGAGCAAATGAGAATGGCACCAGCATCACTAAGAAGTCTAGAAAGAGGTTGTTCTCCTCTGCCAAAGCTGTTAGTAGGAATGGTAGGTACATATATAGATCCATTAATAACCATGGAGATGCAATAGGTGTTGTAGTAATAGAGAAAGTGGCAGATTACCTGCTAGATTACCAGTCTAATTAACATAACAACTGATAAGGATGCAGGAAGTTACAGAGGTGGCTAAAAGAACGTTGTGTATCCAGAACCAAAATATATGGGAAGACAACAAATTTGCTGCTGAACAGCATCTACAATGTGAAGAAAGAAAAAATGGATGGATAGGAGGATGGTGATTGCCTCAGTAAAATGTTATGGCACCTTGCTTAGCTTCTGGGTGAAAGACAGTTTTCAGAACTCAAGCCACTGAATGAAGATATGGCTGAGTCCTTTGGGTGAAAGACACTACAATTCTATGAAAAAAATATTTTTTGCTTGTCCTTGTCCTTTCCTAAAGGTATGTATGGTCTTTTACTCTGATTACCATAAAACTGTGAGAGACATATCTAGACATTTTTATTTTAATTTTTAATTTTCATAGTAATTAATTTTAACAGAGTCAATATGACTTATAGATACATCTAAGAACATAATCATATTCCTTTCCTCCTTCCCTCCCTGGCACTCTCCCTTCTTCTACTTTCCTTTTTTTTTGTTTTTGAGATAGCATATTTTAAATTTATATTATATTAAAAAGGCTTAATACTTCACCAAATAAGAAGTTTAACAAGTAAAAAGCAAAAAGATCCTAGCTTAGTAGGTATATAAACAATGGATGTAAATAATAATTGAATGAAGAAATGACTATTTCACCTATGTACAGTATTATAATTAATCATTCATAATTTCTTTCAATGAAATAGAACTGATGATAATATAACACTAAATATTTCCTGTGTGGGTACAAGAGAGTAATTAAGTTCATTTAGACTTTAAGCCACTTCCTTTCAATAGTTTATGCACAAGAATGATTTTATGCAGATTGCAATGCAAATAATTATCAATTACATTGTTTTGTGCTCAGTTACACAGATCAAAGAAAACATATGGTATTTGCCTTTTTGGGAGTGGATTATTTCACTAAGCATAATGGTATACAGTTGCATCCAATTTGTTGTGAAAGACAAGATTTCATTCCTTTTTATGGCTGTGTAATATTCCATTGTGTATATATACCACATTTCTTTAATCCAGTTATCAATTGATTCCATATCTTAGATGTGGTGAATTCAGCTGCAATAAACATGGGGTACAGATCTCTCCTTCATATGATGATTTCATTTCTCTTGGGTAAATTCCCAGGGGTGGAATGGATGGGTCCTATGGTAGATATATTTTCAACTTTCTGAGGAATTTTCATACTGTCTTCCACAACGCTTGTACTAGTTCACATTCTGACCAACAATGGATCAAGGAATAGTTTTCTCCAGATACTGGCCAGCATTTATTGTTTGTTGATTTTTGTATGAGAACCATTCTAACTTGGATGAGGTGAAACATTGTGGTTTTGATTTGCATTTCCTGGATGGCTAGTAATCTTGAGCATTTTTTCATGTATCTGTTAATCACTTGAATTTTCTCTTCTGAAAAGTGCCTGTTCAAGTCCTTTGCCCTTTTCTTAACTGGATTGTTTATTTTGTTGATGTTGAGTTTATTGAGCTCTTTATAGATTATACATATTGATCCTTTATCAGTTGTATAGTTTGCAAATATTTTCTCCCATTCTGTCAGTTGTCTCTTCACTTTGATGAGTGTTTTTTTTTGCAGTGCAGAATCATCTCAGCTTGATGTAGTCCTATTTGTCTATTTTTGCATTGATTGCCTGGGCTTCTGGGGTCTATTCTGAGAAGTCTTTGCCTATGCTAATCTCTTGCAAAGTTTCTCCAATGTTCTCCTTTAATAACTTGATGGTTCCAGATGTAGGTTTAGATTCTTAATCCATTTTGTGTTGATTTTTGTATAAGGTGTAAGATGAAAGTCTTGTTTCCCAGCACAATTTGTTGAAGAGACTGTCCTTTCTCCAGGGACTAATTTTATCTCCTTTGTCAAAGATTAGCTGACTGTGGCAGGCACTGTGGTGTAGTGGGTAAAGCAGATGCTTACAGTGCCAGCATCCCATATGGGCACTGGTTCCAATCTCAGGTGCTCCACTTCTGATTCAGCTCGCTGCTAGTGGACCTGGGAAAGCAGTGGAAGATGGTTCAAGTCCTTGGGTCCCTGCACCCATGTGGTAGACCTGGAAGAATCTTCTAGCTCCTGGCTTCGGATTGGCCCAGTCTGGCCGTTGTGGCCATTTGGGAAGTAAGCCAGCTAATGGAAGATATCTCTTTCTCTCTCTCTCACTTTCCCTCTCTCTCTCTCTCTCATTCTGCTTCTCTGTAACTCTGTCTTTTAAATAAATAAATAAATAAATTTTCAAAAACAGTCTTAAAAAAAGATTAGTTGGTTGTAGATACATGGATTAATATCTGGGTCTTCTATTCTGTTCCATTGGTCTACATATCTGTTTTTGTGTCAGTAAGAGGCAGTTTTGATGATAATTTCCCTGTAATTTTTCTTGAAATCTAGTATTGTGATGCCTCCACTTTGTTTTTGTTATTTTTTATTTATTTTTTTGTTATTTTTGTTATTGCTTTAGCTATTCGGGTCTCTTATGTTTCTGGATGAATTTTAGCAGTGTTTTTTTTTTTTTGATATGAGAAGGATGTCATTGATATTTTGATTGGGATCATGTTGAATCTGTAAATTGTTTTTTGTAGAGTGGACATTTTGATGTTATTAATTCTTCTAAAATGCCAATATGGAAGATTTTTCCATTTTTTTGTGACTTACATTTCTTTCTTTAATGTTTTGTAATTTTTACTGTAGAAAATATATATTCCAAGTTATTTAATTTTTTTCTGCAATTATTGTGCATAGGATTGATCGCAGAAATTCTTTCTCAGCCATGACATTTTCTGTGTAAACAAAGGCTATTGAGTTTTTTGTGTTTATTTTGTATCCTGCCACTTTACCAAATTCTTTTATGAGTTCCAGTAGTCTCTTAGAGGAGTCTTTTGGATCCCCTCTACATATAATCATGTCAACTGCAAATAGACATAGTTTGATGTCCTCCTTCCCAATTTATATCCCTTTGATTTCTTTTTCTTGCGTGATGGCTCTGGCTAAAACTTCCAGGACTATTAAATAGCAATGATGAGAGTGGGCTTCTTTGCCTGTCTCCAGATTTTAGGGGGATTTTATAGCTTTTCTCCATTCAATAGGATGCTGACCATTGGTTTGTCATAATACAGGTATGGAGAAATAGATTTGAAACCCATGGCATCCACTTGTGTCACTCTTGATTTTTCCTTTTAATTCAATTTCCTTGATTCTCATGTATAAGCACAAACAGAAAGAAACATAAATTATGCCAAGAGAAGAGTATTATTGGCAATGATTCACATATCTTGGGAATTAAATTTTGAATCAAATCTTTAAATAAGCACAGATATGCAGTGATAATAGTTAAAGATGAGGAATTTTGAATAGAGAAGGGGAAATAAATGATGCCAGTTGTAACTCCAAGACTAAGTATAGAGACCGGGCTGACAAATTTTAACATATCTTAAAGGAACTGTAATTTTAGGTATCACTCCTTATTCTTTCATCTTCCACTCTACCCTTACATCACTAAGCAACCACTAATGTACTTTCTATTGTTATCTATTTGCCTAATCTGGATATTACATATAAATGAAATCATATAGTATGTGGTCATCACTGCCTGACATCTTTCACTTAGCAGAATGTTATCAAGGTCCATCCATATTATAGCATCTATCAATATTTAATTACTTTCTATGACTGAATAATATTTCATTGTATGGATTACCACAATTGTTTTTCCACTCATGAGTTGAAGGATACTTGTGTTGTTTCCACAACAGTCAACTGTTGTGAATAATATTGCTACAAGATTCATCTGTGGGTAGATACCTAGGAGTGGAATTATTAGATCATTTGATAATTCTTTATTTAACTGGTTGCAGAGCTATCAGCCTTCTTGCATAAGTGCTTGCACTATTTTACATTCCCACCAACAGTTTATTAGGGTTTTTATTTTTTATTTTATTTTTATTTTTCTATTTTTTTTTTGACAGGCAGAGTTATACAGTGAGAGAGAGAGACAGAGAGAAAGGTCTTCCTTCTGTTGGTTCACCCCTCAAATGGCCACTACGGCCGGCGCACTGCACTGATCCGAAGCCAGGAGCCAGGTGCTTCTTCCTGGTCTCCCATGCGGGTGCAGGGCCCAAGCATTTGGGCCATCCTCCACTGCACTCCCGGGCCACAGCAAAGAGCTGGCCTGGAAGAGGGGCAACCAGGACAGAGCTGGTGTCCCAACTGGGACTAGAAGCCGGTGTACCAGCGCTGCAGGGGAGGATTAGCCTAGGGAGCTGCGGCGCCGGCAAGTTTATTAGGATTTTTATGTGTCAACATACTTATCAACAATCATTATTCTCCTTTTAAAAAGATATTTAAATTCAGGTTTGCTTCCAAGACTTGCTGCCTTGTTCCATAACAAAGGAATTCCCATTTTTCTTCTTTTCCTGAAACTCATATAGACTCATGTTTACATGGTCATCCAAATATTCCCCCTTAAATACAAGTAACCCATTATCTTTTGGAGATTTTGGGCTAAAGGCCCATAACCTGTAGTTTCTTTGGGGCTGAGGACACATAGGTGCAGAGCTGGTTATGGGTTTCCTTCTCTTGCTGTCTGCTGTATGGCATTCAGAGGTGTCCTGGGAAATGATTGTCTTGCATGGTCCAGAGGATTGGTCACATCATCCAAAGGGATAGACTAGAAGCCCTGTTTCATGACCATCTGGAACTGGATGGCTTACTCTGTTAGAGACAAACTGGAAGATAGATTTAATGACACATAGTCCAACAATAAGCAACAAGAGTATGGAGATTATAGAGCCAATGAAGAGCAAAAGCCAAAATTTCCATGACCAGATGTTAGGCCAGAAATTCCAGCCTTGTTCAGCCTGATCCTGGAGTTGTCTGGCCTTATCTAAGAAATGGTGAACATAGTTTCATACCTGTCCAGTTTGATTGTATTCTACCTCCCCAAAAATGCTTAGAGTATGACAGAGATACTCCCTTGGGCAGCAGTTAACATGTCTAATTGCTTGCTTGTTTTGAAGGACTGGGTTTAGAATACCTAGTGCAAGGACCCCAGTCATGACAGCCTCTGGGCAAAGGCTGTGTTTTGTTCCTTCCCAAAGAAAGGGACCCTGCTCTGCCTTGCCCTTGAGAGCCTGTTACAGAGCCTGCTATGGAAGCTTTGCTATTTTTCTTTACCTAGGGATATATAATGTGTTAGTTGGAGCTATATTATAGTTGTAGTAACAGGAATATACTACATGGATTGTATTCTCTCTGGGGGCCAGTTTCTGTACCCCAGAGGTGAGGATGAGCCCCAAGTAGTTTATTTCCTGATAGACCTTTGTGCTTTTCCTTGGATACCTAGTAACCATGTTCTACTAGTTAGTTTGGGCTAGTCAAATGCCCGAAAGTAGAGTCTCAAGTGGGAAAGAGACTGTAAACCATACACATTTAAAATTGCATCTCACCACCCACCCCCAAGAGATTGGTCCTTGGGTCCTCCACAAGAACCTATCTAAATAGGTAGGAGCTGAGTATAAATCCTTGTTTGACAGTACTGTCCTGGTGAACTATTTAACTTCAGTCAATAGATTTTTGAAAGCAAAATGGGGCTGGCTTCCTGGGTCTTGAGGTATGCAGAAAAATGCATTGTCAAGATCTAGTACAGAAAATAAACAGAGTTTTGGGTATCTGGGTCAGGAAGGTATAAGGATTGGGGCCTATTGGATGGAGTAGGACCACTGCCTCATTATTGAGACTCAGGTCCTGGGCCATTCTCCATTTACCTGGCCCCTTTTCAATTCCTATAATGCATGCATTGTAGGAACTGATTTGTTAACTATTCCCTGCACAAGGTGACACTTAATGACAGTCTATAAACATATATTTACCTTCAGACAGGGAGGATATTATTTTTGATGGGGAAAATGGACAGGATCCTTAAGCATGTCATGGAGATGATGTCTTTGCCCATCCCACAGTTGTTCCATCCATCCATACCTGAGGTCTACCCTTAGCTTGAGGAGGGAAAACAGCCTGAGACTCTCAATGGTAATAGGAGCTGTACATTAGTCGGAGAACAAATGTCTTGGCCTAATAGTGCATCAGGCATTTCTAGGATATTTGATAGGAGTGGGTGAAGCGGAGGTCTCCCTAAGACTAAGCAGATAGAGAGAAATATCTCTCTACAGATCCAGAAACCCCCTGGAGGACACCTTCTCGGGGGGAGAAGGGAATGGCAGAAAAATAGGTTCCCATATCAACCAGGAGGTTTACTGCTTGGTGCCACACTGTTCGTGTCCCCAGGGGCTCCTTGAGTTGTGGACCTGAGCAAGCTGGGCCTGTAGAGTATGCCCTGTCTCATATGTCCATTTATAAATTGGGTTATTTGTCTTTTTATTATTGAGTCATAAGGGTTCCTTATATATTCTAGCTTTAAATACTTTTTCAGATATATAATTTGAAAATATCTTCTCTTATTTTGTACATTGTATTTTTGTTTTCTTTAGAGTGACATTTGAAGCAAAAATTGTTTTAGTTTTGATGGAGTCCAATTTGTTTATTTTTCTTTTGTTCATTATACTTTTTGCATTTCATCTAGAAATCCATTATTAAATCTGAGATCATGAAGATTTTCTTGTAAATTTCCTTCTAAGGGATTTTGAGTTTTAGCTCCTAAATTTAGATCTTTGATTCCTTTTGAATTAATTTGCGTAGGTGGTATGAATTAAAGGCTGTCCAATCTTATTCTTTAACAGGTGGCTATGCAATTGACTTTGTACAATTGTTGAAAAGACTATTTTTCCCCACTGAATAGTCTTGGCACCTTTGCTGAAAACCAATTGATCATAGAATGTGGTTTGATCTCTAACCATTCAATTTTATTCTATTGATGTCTTTGTCTATTTTAATGCCAGCACCATGTTTATGATTACTATTGCTTTGTAGTTAGTTTGACATTAAGAAACATAAGGCCTTCAACTTTGTTCTTCTTTTTTAAGATTGCCACTACAGATGCAAGAAAAAAGTGTCCTCACACTTTCTATCTGTGCGATTGTGGCTGCCAAGATTGAATAATCGAATATAAGGAAAAAGAAAAGATTCTTTTGGCTATTCTGAGTCTCTAAATACATTTTGATAAGGTTTTCATTGAATCTGCAGATCAATTGAGAGAATATTGCCATCTTAACAATGTTAGCTCTGATCTATGAGCATGGATGAGTTTCAGTTTATTTCTATAGTCTTAAAGTTCTTTCAACTGTGCTTTGTAGCTTTCAGAATGTAAAATTTGCACTTCATTGCTTAAATTTATCCCAAAGCATTTTATATCTTTTTTGACTGTATTGTAAATATTTTCCTAGGTTCATTTTTTGGTTACTTATTGCAAGTATTTAGAAATATTTTTTGTATGTATGCTTCAGACATCCTGCAAACTTGCTGAAGTCAATTATTTGTTGTGATAGTACCTTAGGATTTTCTATATGCAAGATTATCATCTTCAAATAATTTATTTCTTGATTCCCAAATGCATCTATTTTCTTTTTTCTTTTTTTTTGGTCTCTTTATGATTCAGTTTAGGTAAGTTGTATCTTTCTAGAAATTTGTCCATTTCATCTGAATTATTTAATTTTTTTTTGACAGGCAGAGTTAGACAGTGTGTGAGAGAGAGAGAGAGAGACAGAGAGAAAGATCTTCCTTCCGTTGGTCCATCCCCCAGATGGCTGCCACAGCTGGCGCTGCGCCGATCTGAAGCCAGGAGCCAGGTGCTTCCTCCTGGTCTCCCATGCGGGTGCAGGACCCAAGGACTTGGGCCATCCTCCACTGCCTTTCCAAGCCACAGCAGAGAGCTGGACTGGAAGAGGAGCAACCAGGACAGAACCGGTGCCCCAACCGGGACTGGAACCCGGAGAGCTGGCGCTGCAGGTAGAGGATTAGCCGAATGAGCCACAGCGCTGGCCTAAATTATTTATCAGTATACAATTATGTATAGTGTTCCTTTAAAATCCTTTTTAGTTCTATAAGTTTGGTTATAATTTCTGTTCCTTTATTTCTTATTTTAGTATTCAGTTTAGATAAAGATTTATCAATCTCTTTCACCTTCTCAGAAAATTAGCTTTTGATTATTGATTTCTCTTTACCAGTTTTCTATTCTGTATTTTATTGATTTCATGTCTAATGATATTATTTCCTTTATTCTGCTTACTTTTGCTTTATATTTAATTTTTTCTTATTTTTCCTGTGGACTAAGGTATAAGTTTTGGTTATTGGACTGAAATCTTTTTCAATAAACATACTTCAAGGTGTAACTTTCCTTTTAAGCTCTTTGTACTTCCCTTATATAGATGTATTTTCTTATTCCCATTTTGATTCTTTCTTTGATACATTGGCTATTCAAAGTTTATACTGTTTATATGTAATTGAGCATTTTCTACATATATTTCTATTATTAAGCTCTAATTTCATTCCACTGTACTTGGGAGATATACACTGTAATATTTCTATCTTTTTATATTTACAAATTTTTGTCTCTGGTTTTGCACACATTCTATCCTAGAAAATGTTTCAGATGAACTTGAAAAGAATATGCTGTTTTGAAAGAGTTCCACAGGCCTCATTTATACAGGATTTTTTTTATAGAATTGTCAAAATCTTCTAAATCTTTTTGATTTTATATTGCTATCCATTATTGAAACAGAGTATCAATGTCTCCTTTATTATTGTTAAATTGTTTCATTCTTCATTCCGAGTGGTTTGTACTTTCATGTATTTTGATACTGTCTTGCAAAATGTATATATGTTTGTAATTTTTGTATCGTCCTGATGGATTGAATTTCTATAATGAAAAAACATTCTTTTTGAAGAAATAGAAATGACCAAATGAAGAGATGTTCAACCTCACTAGCCCTTCAGGGAAATGCAAATCTAAACCACAACATGGTATCTCCTCATTCTGGTCAGCATGACTATTATCCAAAAGACAGAAAGTAACAAATGCTTTCAAGGACGTGGAGAAAGCACAACACTTATACATTGTTGGTGGGAATATAAATTAATGCAGCCACTGTAAAAAACACTACGGAAATTTCTTAAAAAGCTAGAAATAGACTTGCCATATGATTGAGCAAATACACTACTGAGTATATGCTCAAAAGACATGAACACACTGTGTCAAAGAGATACCTGCATCACCATGTATATAGCAGCACTGTTCACTAGAGGCAAAATCTGGAGTCACCCAAGGTATCCATTCATCAGATGAATAGATAGAAAATGTGGTATATACACACAATAGGATATTATACAGCCGTAAAAAGACTGAAATGCTACTATTTGATGCAACTTAAAGACATGATGTTGAGTGAAATAAGCCAGACACAGAAAGATAAACACCACATGCTCTCCTTTGTATGTAAGAACCAAAATTTAAGAGAAAAAAATGTAAAAAAAGAAATGTTTGTGTGTTTCAGTATTGCCGACAAAGTCTTGTCAAACTTTGTTTTATATCTTTGTCAAAAAATAGTTAAGAATGACATACTACTGTAGTTTTAATGACCTGTGATTATTTTAAAATTTACTGCATGTAAGTTGAAAAAATCCCTCCAAGTTATTCTTTTTAATCTTTAGGACTTTTTTGAAAAAAAAATCTATCGTCACTTTTGTCTGATATTATAATTACTCCAGCTTTTGTGGTTGTTATTTGCTTGAGATATGTTTTCTATTCTTTTCCTTTCAATCTATTTGTGTCTTCAATTTTTTAAAGATTTATTCATTTATTTGAAAGGCAGAGTTACAGAGAGGCAGAGGAAGAGGCACAGAAACAGACAGAGGTCTTTCATCTGTGGTTTCACTCCCCAAATGGCCATAATGGCCAGAGCTGGGCTGATCAGAAGCCAGGAGCCAGGAGCTTCTTCCGGGTCTTCCACATGTGTGCAGAGGCCCAGGGACCTGGGCTATCTTCTTCTGCATACCCAGGCCATAGCAGAGAGCTGTATTGGAAGAGGAGCAGCCTGGACTAAAACCGTTGGCTTTACCTTCTAGCCACAACGCCAGCCCCTGCATCTTCAATTTTAAAATGTGTGTCTTATAGATAGCATGAAGGATTTTTTGTTTCTTTTTTGGATACTGTCTGTCTTCTGGCCAGGTTGTGTAATCTATTTACATGTGTTATTATTGATATAACAATTTATATCAGCTATTTTTTGATAAAGATTAGAAACTAAATAATATATTGTTATAAATATGACTATATAATTTTATGACATTTCAATAATACTGAAGATGAAAGGAACTGTATATTTATGATTGTTTGAAAATATTTTTCTGGGGGTGGCGCTTTTGTGTAGCAGGTTAAAGCCCTGGCCTGAAGCACTGGCATCCCATATGGGCACCGGTTTGAGACCTGGCTACTCCACTTCCGATCCAGCTCTCTGCTATGGCCTGGGAAAGCAGTAGAAGATGGCCCAAGTCCTTGGGCCCCTGCACCCACATGGGAGACCCAGAAGAAGCTCTTGGCTCCTGGCTTTGGTTCGGTATAGCTCCGGCCATTGCGGCCAATTGGAGAGTGAACCATTGGATGGAAGACGTCTTTCTCTCTCTGTGCCTCTCCTCTCTCTGTGTAACTCTGACTTTCAAATAAATAAATAAATATTTAATAAAAAATAAAATATTTTTCTTAGTTTTCATTCCTGGCTTCTTCATTTGTTTCTACAGATTCAAGTTGCCATTTGTGGTAATTTCCTTAGAGTAATGAGCTTAGCTCCTAACCACCTCCTTTGTCTTATTTTTGACATGTGTATCTTATTTCTTTTCTTTCTTTCTTTCTTTCTTTCTTTCTTTCTTTCTTTCTTTCTCTTTCTTTTTTTTTTTTTTTTTTTTTGACAGGCAGAGTGGACAGTGAGAGAGAGAGACAGAGAGAAAGGTCTTCGTTTGCCGTTGGTTCACCCTCCAATGGCCGCTGCGGCCGGCATGCTGTGGCTGGCGCACCATGCTGATCCGATGGCAGGAGCCAGGAACTTATCCTGGTCTCCCATGGGGTGCAGGGCTCAAGGACTTGGGCCATCCTTCACTGCACTCCCTGGCCACAGCAGAGAGCTGGCCTGGAAGAGGGACAAACGGGACAGAATCTGGCTCCCCGACCGGGACTAGAACCCGGTGTGCCGGCACCGCAAGGCGGAGGATCAGCCTAGTGAACCGCGGTGCCGGCCTGGCATGTGTATCTTATTACTATATGCATTAGGCCCAACAGATATTTTGTAAGCATTGCTTTATACAACTGCTTTGGAAATCAGTTAAAAGTGAAGTAAAGAAGCAGATATTTGTACTATCTTTTATAATAGCAGGATTATCTTTACAGGTGCTCTTTGTTTTTTGGTGTAGATTTGAAATACTGTCTGGGGTCACTTGTTTTTAGCCTGAAGAATTTCTTTTAGTTTTTCTAATGAAGTGGCCATAGTAATAAATTCTCATAGTTTTTGCTTTTATGAGAAACAAAACTTAATTTTATTTCACCTTCAATTATGAAAGACAGCTTTGCTGTACACAGGATTCTTTTTTTTATTTAATTGAAAATTTGAATTTATTATTCACTACTCTGCTCTCATTGTTCCTGATAAGAATGTAGCTATAAACTTACTTGGTTTCACATGTGAATGGTGAATAATTTATTTTTCTTGGTGATTTTGAGATGTTCTCCTTTGAATTTTAACACATTTAATATAATGTGTCTGTGGATCTCTTTGTATTTTGTGTACTACTTGGAGTTTGTTGGATATCCTGAATGTGTGAATTAGTGTTTATTATATCATATATTTTTTAGACATGACACTCCTTCCAGACTAGGAGATCTTTTTGCCAGAAAGTTTTCTGTTTCTTTTGACACTAATTAAAAGGTAACTTAACATCATGAATAGCTAGAATACATTCATATGCTTAAATTGTAGCTATGCATGCAGACAGTTCAACTTACTCTTTTGTTTTCCTATTTAAGACTATCTTTTAGAGATGGCAGCGGGGAAAGAGATCAGTGAGTTTCATTGACACTGAACTAATTCATCCACGACTTTCAGTATTATCAGCAAGTTTTGACAATATGTTTTGTTTTTGGATTGTAAAGTATATCAAATGCAAGCTGGACCAGTTTGTGGTTAACTCCTTTTTTATAGAAATACAATAGATTTAGTACTATTATTATGACACTGCTCATATTCTCATACATTTTTATGAATTTTGGAGAACTGAGTAGAATTACAATTACTGGGAAACATATCTGACCCATATCCTATTTCATCTGTTTTGCATATTTGAACACATTAGAGAAAAGAGGTTAAGAATCATTGATTCAACCAATCAAGCATAGTCTCTCACCTTACACATTTTGTAGCTGAATTAAGAGATATGATGGATAATTTAACATTTTTAGAACTTAATAAGTTTAAGCTGGTGTTGACTCAATGCTGGAAATCATCTTGTGGAGACTTTAAGCAAGTCTTTAAAATTATTTCTCTTTTTCTTCACTGGACTTAGATTTTTAATTGGCTATTAGATAGGTACAAATATTATTCAACAATTGTTTTACCAGATACATTGAATTCATAGGCCTTCTTAGCACACCTTTTCAATAGCCTGAGCCAGTCTCCACATATGAACTTGAACATAGGAGCTACTACTATAACAGCAGTTCCTTCCACTGGGTGTCAGAAGGTATCACAGAATAGGTAAGCTGCTTAAGAATGAAAATTGCTATAAGAATGCAAGATATTATTATGTGAAATGAGAATCAAAACAATGGAGAATAAATAGCGTTCACCTGCAAGGAATCAATAGCACCGACTTTATGATTTTCAACTCAATAACTTGCTGTTTGAGTTGGAGAGGTCGTGGGGGAGTGGAAAAATTATCAGGTGCTTAATAAAATATCAAAGAATCCTGCACCAAGCACTGACTCATGATTTCCGGGCTGAAAGTAGATGTCTTTAATGACCCTTTTTATTCATGCAGAAGTTCCCAAAGAGAAGTGTAATGTTCCATTAGTAATAATTGAAAAAGTCTCTCTTCGGAATTATGTCAAAACCTACAGATGATGCTTCTGCCAAAACATTGGGGTGGCAAATGTGTGAAGAATTTGACAGAAGGTGCCATCGCATGGTGAAGAGGCTTCCTGAGGAGATCCTCAGAGGCTTTGGAGGGAACGGGCTATGCCGAAGCTATGGGAATTAGTATGGAATTTCCCACTTCCGTCTCAGTCTTTAGAATCACAGAGCTCCTTGCTTGTGAACGTCCAACCCTTTTTCAATGCTCTGGTTTTAACTAATACTGGAAACGTGAAACTATGGCACATTGTGGATCTCCTCATGATGTAATTTTGGCTGCTATTCTTTCTGCATATTGGGCATCTCTGTGAGGTCATGGGCAAGAGAAGTGATGTGGATTATAATATTAGAGATCCAGTTTCAACACATGCTGTAGTCATGCTTTACTGTGTTGCTGGTAGACATCTACTTCATTTTTCATTTACATTTTTTTTTCTGATACTGATTCAAGGTCCTGGATGGTCAATAGACCAAGAAAAAGCTGAGTGTTGCCCTGGAAATCATTTACGCTGACCAAAAATGAAATAAAGAAGTAAAACGTCACTCTTGTCCAGTCCTGCAGGTTCCACTATTCCCTTTTGTCCCTGTCATTTTCTGTAGAACCTTTGTTTATGGTGTGTATTTTGCTTGTATCTTTCCATCAGAATGCAAATTCCTTAGGTCATAGAACGCTGCCTTACTGAATCAAAACCTTGGCTCTAAACACCTATGTGAACATGAGCAAGTTGTTTAACCTCTCTGAGTCTTGGTTTCTTTATTGAAATTGGAATAATAGAAGTTAACTATTTTTGTACCTATGAAAAATGCATTCATTAAATAAAAACTTTAAAAAATTATATAAGATGTATGTTAGTTTGATTTTCTTAATCATTTCATATGTATATGTACAAGGGAACATCAAAAGATTTGTGAAAAACAGGATTAAAAAATAAAGTGAATTTTCCATAAAAAAAGAAGTTAAATTTTATGTTGTAAGGATCAAAGCAGATAAAAAAGCCTACTAATCAAGAACTTTACATAGCATAAATGTTTACTATAAGCAGAAAAGTGGGCATTGGGTTTAAGGCAGATGTTAAAAACTAACTATGGGATGACATGTGTTTAATAATTTTCTATTCCCTGGACTATGGAATTGTCAGTGCTGACACAAAATAAGCCTTACCCTAAATGTATTCTTGTACTCTTTGGATGAAGCTAGGATTTTGACTAGATGACTAAAAGAATCATTGTAGAACCAACAGGATTAAAGGACTCAGGACAAGTAAGCAGCTGGGGTGATAAAATGGAATAATATCTATTATACCAACAGAGTCATATGCTCAATGAGTTTTGGTAGTAAGTGATGTAAAAGAACATATCAGCCCAAATAATGATTACCGAGCACCCATTCAGTGTCTCAGGATGTCATGGCATATGAAGATGTATCAAAGATCCTAAAAGAGAATCAAACATTTTTGGGCAATTTGTTTGTAAGCTTATATTCTAATTCTAAATAATATATACATACTATTTCCACACAATGTTTGTATAGATTCTTGGTTTTTCTTCAGAAACAGAGGTGTTCTTTTTGCCCTTGCAGACTTGCATGCATCTAGAATTCCTTCTCTGACATGAATGGTAAGTTTGAATTGAACCACCTGGTTTCCCTTGTCATGATAGGCTAGGTTTTGTATCATGTCTGATCAGTTAACTTTAGCTTCTGACCTGACAACAGGCTGAGGTTATAACTGGAGATTTTCCACAACTGTGATGGAGTCTGACTAGTTTTGCAGTGGTAAAGAGATAGCCATAATGGATACCATCTGGAAAATAAAACTAAACTTTTTTCTTTATTATTATTTGTGATATATACATATCAAAAATATATATATATTTGTGTGTGTGTGTATGTATGTACTACTACTACAGTATGAGTCAGGAAGCCAAATCCAGCTTACCTGTTGTTTTTGTGAATAAGGCTTTCTTTGTCTTTTTTTTTAAAAACACAGCCTTACTTATTCATTT
This sequence comes from Oryctolagus cuniculus, assembly GCF_051225735.1. NCBI lineage: Eukaryota > Metazoa > Chordata > Mammalia > Lagomorpha > Leporidae > Oryctolagus > Oryctolagus cuniculus. The sequence continues at coordinate 34,695,092 of NC_142873.1, forward strand.
ACATATTGTCTATGACAATATGGACTCAGAAAATGCATTTTCTACCATATGAAGATGGAGTTGAATAGGTCCAATAGGGGCCATATGATTCACAATGCCTAAAGTACTTTACAGAGAAAGTTTACTGACCTCTATACTGCTGAGAATTAAAGCAAAACAACTGCCTTGCAGGTGGTTTTCTTATAAACTACAGGCTGTGCACCAGCATGCTTGGTGCACACGTCCTTGAGGACAAGAATAATTGACTTAAGTCCTTGTTCGTTAGTGTTGCCTTTGGACTCTTTTCTTTATTCTCTTTTGTACAGCCCAGCTGATTTCTCTATTTTCCATTAAGTGTCCTGTGACCTAATTTTTTCCTTCCCAGAATGCCATCTTTATTCCCCACCATACGTCCTTTCTCAGGGAGAGGTTAAAATGTTACCTCCTCTTTATGGGAATTACATTAGCAGGACTTTCTTAATCCATAGCTGGGCCCCTTAGAGGCATTTCAGATTGGCAAGAGATAGGAGACAGACAAGGGGCTTTTCCATATGTTTGAAACCAAGCTGTTGAGGCACATACTTATTTCTACTGACATGTAAGACTGTTCTCAAGAATCTAATACATAGATACAGCCTGAATTAATAGATACTGCAAAGTACACAGAAAAGAGCAGGTAATTTATAATTTTTAATAGTCTCTATTTTACAAAGTTTCCAAATAGCTATCAGCTTCTACTCAATACTATTTTCTTCCTGTTCCTATAAGGAGCCTGAATTTGTCTTCCATAGCAGCAGTTCATGTTTTATACTATGTTTTGCATAAATCTTTATTGTATATACCCGACTAGGTCCCCATTTGATAAAGAGAGGATCAATCATTTTTCCTTCACCTTCATGTCACAGCCTCTACGTTCATGGTAAGTCCCATCTGGCAATATTACCAGCTGTTTCAAGAGGCTGCGTGGCTTCTGCCATGGATGACTTCCTAAGCTCTGGCAAAATTGCCCTGTAATTTTTTGTTTTGACAGGCAGAGTGGACAGTGAAAGAGAGAGACAGAGAAAAAAGGTCTTCCTTTTTTGCCGTTGGTTCACCCTCCAATGGCCGCCACGCTGCGGCCGGCGCATTGCACTGATCCGAAGCCAGGAGCCAGGTGCTTCTCCTGGTCTTCCATGCGAGTGCAGGGCCCACTGCATTCCCGGGCCATAGCAGAGAGCTGGCCTGGAAGAGGGGCAACCGGAACAGAATCCGGCGCCCCGACCGAGACTAGAACCCGGTGTGCTGGCACCGCAGGCGGAGGATTAGCCTATTGAGCCGCAGCGCTGGCTGCCCTGTAATTTTGATGCCTCACAGCTATCTGACTTTTTCTAAAGTCCTCAGTCTGCATCCCGGCCCATTCCTTGTTTCTTGTGCTAACTTGTTTTTTCCACATCTCTTACACTCTTTCCTATCCATGCCTGCCTGCCCTTCGAATCTACTCTGCTTCCTGACCAGTTTATTTTTTAAATTCTATGAGTCATTTCAGTTCCTTCAGATCTTCACTAGATCACATCATCCATCATCCCATCCACTTTTTTCTGCCAATACTAGTAGATACCTTGCTTCTTTATTTCCCCATCATATCCACTGAGCTCAAACAGAATCTGGATCAATCCAGTCAATCTTTCTCTGCTTCTGCACTTCAGGTTTATAGCTATTAGAGAAAAAGATACATTTAATATAAGTTATAGATCCTATAAATTAATAGCTTATTTACTTAGAAAATATTAATTGAACACTTACTATGTCCTAGGCACTGTACTGTGTTCTAAGCTGGAAAACATATAGACAGAGAACTTCTAAGGTCTTTGATCAGTATGAATTACAGAGAGGAAGAAAGAGTTGATGGAAAATGGTTTCATTCTGGGATGCAATCCTTCCCTTCTATCAGATGAGCAGGCCGAAAAGGTCTGTGGGAAGGCAGTGTAGCGTAATGAAAACAACATAAACTTCAGGTTGGATAGACAAGATACCAATAGAGAGCAGGCTGAAATCGAGGATAGAGAGAAGACTGCTGCAGGAAACTGGCAGAAAAGAGCATAAAGATGTCAGATGGGCAAGATTTGACTCAGGGAGAAGGCTAAAGCTGAGGGCAGTAGAAAGATGTGGCAGGAAACTGGCAGTGATCAGAACTTGAACCAGGAGAGTGACAAGGACACTTGAGGAGAAAGTTTCATCTGCTATCATTCAGCGCTTTAAAACTGAACAGCGTAACAAAGGTAAGAATTATTTTTCTACTATTGGGAACTCTGTTTACGGTATGGAAGATTTTTAGATCAAAACACAACATATTCTTTAAAAACTTCCAGGACAATAGCTCAGAAAATCAGAGGCAATTTAGAAAGTACAAAGTCTCTAGTTTTCCAGAGTTAAACAATCTGCCGTTATATGCTAGTTAACTAGTCTGGAGCTAAAATTTAATTTATTACCATCTCAGCACAAACCACATATAACCTTCTTTAAGTGTGTCTGCAGAAACCTAGGAAACCCAGAAAAGGCGCCTTTCAGCCAGCCTGGTGGTGCCTGCTGGCAGTTTGGGAGCACATCTCTTTCAAAAGGTCACCAAGTGAGGGACCGTGTCCAAATCTATACTCAGTGCCACATTGCGGGGGCATCTCTGTGGGTGCTAGTTTCCCTGTGCTGGTCAGACAGCATATTTAATGCCCTCCTGGGCACAGAGGGGAGCTGTATACTTCCACATTATCCCTTCTCTTCCTCTTTACTCTCAAAATTCTTTTTTTTTTTTTTTCAGCACAAAAATGTCTAGCAGAGGATATGATAGTGAGAAGCACCCAGGGCTCTTACACTGACTGGAAGGAGGGGTAATTTTTGGTGAAAGAATAGTAATCTTTCTTCTTGTTGTTGTTCATTTGCTTGTTTCTTTGGTGAAAATGTCAGAAGTTTTATTCATTACACACTTGATCTTAGCCAAAAGGCAGAGAAGCGATAGAAGTTTTATTCATTAAATGTGTTGTAAACTTTCCAAACCACCTTTCCCTTAAATTCAAGCTAAGATTTCTTCTTCTCTCCTCTTTATTATTCCTTATGTATGTGAAGATCTGTATGTAACTGATAAAGTAAGATTGTTAATGCATTTGGACATTTGCTTTCGACCAGAACTTTCTGGTAGAAAGGTTTTAAAATAGGTGCAATCAATCAATCAAACAAAACAAAACATCAAGCAAGTGTGCACACACACACAGGCACACACAAATTAAAGTGAACTAAAAAAAAAAAACAAAGCAGTAGGAAAAAGTTATCAGCCTATGAAGGCAAAAAACAAAGACGGAGATGAGAATACATGGGAGAATTCAACACATTTGGAAGCAAAAAGTAGAGAGAGAAGTGTTAATTTTCTTAGCAGACTGGATAGAGTTGTAAGGAAGTGCCTGTAGTTGTGCTCACTGATGTGGAATGAACCAATTCTTTCTGCAAAACCCTGAGAGGGTCGGTCAGCATTTGGAGGCTTATGTGGAAGACAGGGATGAGACACTGGAGTGAAAATGAAGTTATGTGAAAGTTTGCATGCAAAGCAGCTGGGTCCACAGGTACTGACCTGTCCATCTAGCAAGGGGGTAGAGTCTTATCTTCTGTTCTTTCTTGGTAGAATAGATGTTTGTACTGTGGAGAAATTTTATAGCAGCCATACCAGTGTCTGGTTCACTGGTGAAAATAATGAAGTGCAGTGTGGGACTGAATGTGGAGTGAAAAACAAAGAAATTAAAAGGCAATCTGTGTGGGCCCTGTGGCATAGCGGGTAAAGCCGCTGCCTGCAGTGCCGGCATCCTATAGGGGCACCTGTTCGAGTCCTGGCTGCCTCACTTCCAATCCAGCTCTCTGCTATGGCCTGGGAAAGTAGTAGATGACCCAAGTCTCTGGGCCTCTGCATTATCATGGGAGACCTGAAAGAAGCTCCTGGCTCCTGGCTTTGGATCAGCACAGTTCCAGCCATTGTGACCATCTGGGAAGCGAACCAGTGGATGGAAGACCTGTCTCTCTGCCTCTGCCTCTCTGTAACTCTGCCTTTCAAATAAATAAATAAACCTTACAACAAACCCTATGTATTTTTTAAAAAGGCGATCTACACAATGAAGTATAGGATACCTTGCTTGATCAATTAAGTTATAGTGTTTCTAGAAAGAAAGTAGAGAAAGTGGAAGGTAGGTAATGCCAAAAAATAATACAAGAAAATTTCCAAAAGCTGAAAGAGCAAATACATACATGAATATTAGGTGAGCTATCTTCTAATTATCTCTTGGAAAAGAAGGGGTGACTTTTTCTTTGATCCTGTGATCTCTCATATTCTGGCATGCTCCTTCAGGTTTATTTTCTAAACAACAAAATACTTTTTAACAGTAGACAAAATACCTGTAAATCATTTCAATCAATGCTAGTTATATTAATAACTTAGTCATTATTTCTGAGGATACTATCTTATAATTGCAAGTATTTGACATTATGGTGAATAACTTCAAAAAGCAGTATAGATAAGAGGTTAAGTTGTGGGAAATATATAAAATAAATTGCAAGTCTATAACTATCTTAATTAGACTTATAGGGTGAATGAAATGATCATCTCCCAAGGGTTATGTGACTGAATACTTGTGAGTTGAAATACAATTTCTGGCAATGTATGACACAGACTCAAAAGTGTTACATCTCAAATGACTTCAATAGCATTGGGGATGTCAGAAGTCCCAAATGTAGCTTTAATGGTAAAAAAGGGTATTCATTCATACTCAAGGTGCACGTGACAAGTTAGAGTTAAATTATTTCACAAAACGTGAGTTAGAAGAAGCATTATTTCTAAGATAACATTTTAATTTATTTAATCTGAGATTTTAAATATGCATGTGTAACTAAATTAAGAAATGTTATTAAATTTATATGGGATACTAATGGCTGAAAATTGCTTTTATGTAATTGTAGTGCAATTTAAATCTTTTCAGGATGTCCCTCAATGAATACCACTTTCCATGCTTGAGACCATTGAAATTTATTCTTCTAGATTTGCTCTAGTTCCTCAGTCTGATTCAAGAGGTGTAGCAGCTTGGAACATGTTCAGAAGGGAGCGGGTTAGTCAGTTCTGAGTAAATGATAAATGTTTTATACTTTGTGTTTTATAATGCCCTTTTGGTTAATACTTATTTTATAACTGACCTCTGAGGCCACAGCCCATTGAACTGATGTCCTCAGTAGTCTATAATAAATTACTGTATCTATTTCCCAGACCACACCTGAGAGCTCACAGCCCCTTGTCTACAGTTAAGGTTTGGATAATTTCTACCTAACTGTATTGCTTTCCACTGTACTTTCTTGCAATGAAGCTTAAGTACCCTTTCTATCTCAACTCACACAGGACCTAACACATATTTAATCCAATCATTTTGTTTTATGTGCAAAAAAGAGAAAACCCACAGGTCAAATGGTTCATTCGAAGTCATAGCTGCTTGGTGAAAGAGTTGGAGGTCTTTGCTTCCCACACCCTGTCAGCACATTGAGAATTCCTGCCACCACACTCTTGAGAATTTGATGATAAAAGGAAGTTGTTTGCTTTCAGTCCTGGATGGGAGTTTCCAGGGAGGCAAGAGGAGCTTCAAATACCAATCCAGAATGGAAAGTCGAATACCAAGTTAAACCCACATGGAGGCACAGAACACTGGGCCTATCCTATGCTTGAGGTTTATCCCAGATAAATTTCCAAAAATAGCATTTGAAAGTATGAAATGTCAAGGATCTCTACTCAAATTCCTGATCCAAAATTTAGTTTGGTAACTAAGTAAACTTGAGTCAGTCAACTAGACTTTTCTGAGCCAAGCTCTACTTTGCCTATCTCTAAAATGGCCAACCAGCAGTCCTTGCCAACCTGCTTATGAGAACAAAGAAAAAGAGGCAATGCAGGTGATCTCCATTCTGTTGACTAACAAATTCCCATGATGTTAGCTTCTGGTCTGAACATGGGTAGCCCAGGTGAGTGTCTCCTCCTTCCACACCTCTGCCTTGGAAGGAGGAATCTTGAGCATCTCCATACTGCTGGCGTTGTACAATCATGCTCTCTTGGTGAAGGAGACGTCACACTTTTTTCCTGAGACATCTTCTCTGGGGATGCATATGGAGGGAATAAATGTTTAAGTGGAAGAGATTGCTGCTTTCTTTGTGTGTTTCTGTCTGCAAATGGATTGGTTGATTTAGCTTGTCACTAGGCATCTTAGAGAAACATGGTATGCCTATGTTCAGCAGTGGTAAGCCAAGGCTATAGAAAATGTGTGACTAGAAATGCCTACAAAGTCATGGTGGGCTGGTTTCATAGGTAGAGGGGCCCAAGTACTTGGGCCATCTTCTGCTGCTTTCTCAAGTGCATTAGCAGGAAGCTGTGTTGGAAGTAGAGTAGCCAGGACTCCAACAGATACCCATATGGGATGCCAACGGAGGAGGCAGTGGATTAACCATTATGCCACACCACTGGCTCACCATTACCACTCTCTAAGATTTATTTAGTTATCTGAAAGGCAGAGAGAGAGAGAGAGAGAGAGAGCGAGAGAGAGAGAGAGATGGATGTTCAATCTGCTGGTTCACTCCTTAAATGGCCACAATAGCAGGAGCTGGGCCAATCTGAAGCCTGGAGCCTAGAGTTTCTTTCTGGTCTCCCATGTGGCAATTAGGGACACATTTGCATTATTTTCTAGACTCCAGAGATTCTCTGATCAGGGCCACCTTTCAATCCCAACCTGATGCACTATAGTGGGAGATGCTCCCTGGAGTTGTGCATGCTGTGGCTCTGAGACCTGAAGTATAGGGATTTCTCCCAGGAGATAAAGTTAGCCCCAATGGCTTTATAGCTGTAAGGGCAGCTTATCAAGGTGATATAATGTGGAAAGGGAAAAATATGAGGTTTTGTAGCCTTTTTTGGTGGATAGTTTATTTCTATAAATTTTCACTAGTGTATAATAAAGGTAGTTGGCAATAAAGGGTTGGGGTAGACATAAGTCACATGGAAAAGATGTTTCATTGGTTCTGTGTAATTTCAAAAGTTATGCCAGGACCAAACTCAGATAACAGGAAAATATTCTTCTCAATGAAAGAAAAGCTTTTGAATAGTCAAAAACTTCTCAAATATATAAGGATCTGTTTATGGTAGAGGTCAGCTCCTATGTCTGTGTATAACTGGAGACAGGGAAATTCTGTGTGTGTGTGTGTGTGTGTGTGTGTATGTGTGTATGGTGTAAATATTTACTTGCCAGGATAATGCTAACTATTGAGAAAAGTAAATCCCTAACATTAGCATCTTAACACAATTCAAGGTTCTTTCTTTTTCTCTTTTTAGAAAAATATTTATTATTTTTTAATTTAAATGCAGAGTTATAGAGAGATAGAAGGGGAGAGAGAGAGGGAATAAGGGAGGAGAGAGAAGGAGAGAGGGAGAGAGGGAGAGAGGGAGAGAGGGAGAGATTATGTTTTTCATCCACTGGTTTACTCCCCAAATGGACACAATGGCCACAGTTGGGCCTATTCAAAGCCAGGAGCCAGGAGCTTCTTCTGAATCTCCCATGTTGGTGCAAGGGCCCACACACTTGTATCATCTTCCACTGCTTTCTCAGGCCATAGCAGGGAGCTGGATCAGAAATGAATTACCCGGGACTTAAACTGGCACCCACGTGAGATGCTGGTGCTGCTTAACCCACAGCACTGTCCCCCAACATTATTTCTTGCATGTGTGGTGAGCATGTGAGTGTTCCTGTTGCTCACATAGTGAACAACATGAGTACTCTTTGCAAATGACTGTCTTTGTGGTGATTCAGGGCACCAGACTCCTTTTCCATTAGGCTCCACCATCTCTGTTGGCCTCAGTGTCCTCTAAATCAGAGAAGCAGAAAGTTGAGAAGGAATGCTGAACTGCTCCTTACCTATATTCTGCCTCAAGTGATGTATATCACTTCTTATACTACTGGCAATAACTGGTCATATGATCCCATTTATGCTAAAAATCTAGAAAATATGGTCTCTGCATGGGAAGCCAGATCCCAGTTAGAAGTCTGTGCTATGGAAAGAGAAGCCTAATTTTGAATGGACAACTGACCATCATTGCCATGGGAGTGAAGCTTCTGATGAGAGGTTTCACTAGATGACCTTTAAAGTCTCTACAAACGTGGAATTCTACAGTTCCATTAAGCCCTAATTTCCCCCTGTAATTACTTTTGTGCTTTTGGGAAAGTCACTTACATTCTTTGAGCCTCAGTTGATTCATCTGTAAAATGATATTAACAATTCCACTTCCATTAACAATGACTCAGGGTCATTGTGAGATTCAGATGATATAATGTATGTGAAAGCATTTTCTAAATTTAAAAGTGTTCCAAAGATACGAGACATTATTTTAAGATAGTGGTTTCAAACTTAATTTTGGCTTGGATTGTAGTTGAGCTTAGATATTTTTTCCATGTGTCCTTTAAAGGTTATTATAATGCTCTGATGTAGGAACATATTGCCTGACTTACGCTTCTGTGGTTTTGTTTTCCATCTTAAATGATATTAAGCTATCTTTCTTACTCTAGAAAAATGTGCTATATAAACTGTAGCAAACAGAATCTCTATGTCATGTAACTGTGTCCTTTTCAATATCAAATACTTGACAGGGTTCAGAAAAATAGATCATTTGTTAGTTTTGAATAATATTTCAAAGTTTCATTTATTCATTCTTTTTTTAAAAGAAGATTTATTTATTTATTTATTTATTTGAAAGGCAGAGTCACAGAGAGAGGGAGAGACAGACAAGAAGATCTTCCATCCACTGGTCCACTCCCCAGTTGGTTGCAATTGCCAGAGCTGGGCAGATCTGAAGTCAGGAGCCAGGAGCTTCTTCTGGGTCTTCCTCATGAGTGCAGGGGCCCAAGCATTTGGGCCATCCTCTGTAGGGAGCTGGATCAGAAGTGGAGCAGCCAGGACCTGAACCGGCGCCCATATAGTCCAACCTACTATGCCACAGTTGGGGCTTCCATTTTGAAGTTTCAATAAGAGTCTAGCATATGTTAAAATGTTTGTGAAATGTACTGATGTATAGATAAAATATTTAACTATTATTACCATTATAGAACTACATTGACTATAATGTGGAAGAATGACTATTCTATTTAATTGAATGTCTTATTTTACTGAGTTATACCATTCATAGTATTTTTAATTTTCAAGTCATAAATGTTAAAAGAAACAAAGAAATAACCTACTTTGTCTCTCTGTTGCCAAATCAGGAAACTGAGGCCTGGGGTGATTGCCAAAGATTACAGAGCTTGCTTCCAGTGGCCTTGCACTATACAGCATGATGGATGCATTTCAGTCTTGGATCTCTAAATATTAATACTGTTCTTAATACATTGAGCATAGTGATTGGCATATTTTTGAAAGTTGTACCGCTGTGGAGTAACTTAAGATAGGAAAGCACAAGAGATTGATGAGAATGTACCCATTCTTCCCAAACCCAAAAAGTTTTCTATTTCAGACAATGATTTTATGTAAAATTGTTTTTTATAATTTGATATCTTCTACTACAATTTCTGGTTTACTGAGGGATATAGCAAGATGAATTCTGGTATTGTATTATTAGTAGTTGTGATATTATTATGCATAGTGTTCCACTACAAGAATTATCTTGTAGTAGAATAAAGGACCTGGAAATAACTAAGTATTATGATGAGAAGTACTGCAAAATAGAGAGATAAGAAGATAGTGATAGATGGAGAGACAGGAAGAATTAGAATTTGTCTGGGACTCTGGAGTTCTCACTCAGCCCTTTAAATTCTATATTTAACATCAAATGGCAGAACAAGGTCAGTAAGAGTAAGAAGCTGGAAAGCATCCAATGCACTGGCATCAAAGCCATGTACTTTGCAACTCTACTTCTCCAGGCTGTTCATGTGAGGAGGATGGATGACAACAGGATGCCAAAGAAATTATTTCCCCTGAGCTGAGAGGACAACCATCAGCAAGCCTTCACCAGTAGGTCACAGGAAGCTCTCCAAGGATACATAATGAAGCGTACATAAATGTACAGAGACATAGTGGAGCCTAGTCACCAGCTGCCACAATAGCTGTGGACAGAGTACTTATCAGAGTGAGTGTCATTACAGTTTGGAGTTTTGGATTCTGGTGGCTGAAGCTGTATGTGTGTGTGTACCCTCATACATATGTATGTACATGCACAGGTTTATGTGAATGTAGACAAACATCACTTTTGTCCACTGTGTTATGCACAATAAGTGCTTTGATCCTATCTCCATTTTTTCTGATTTACCACCAAATGCCTCTAATTGTCAAAAGTGTTTTTCTTTGTCTTCTCTCTGCATTTTTACTTACATTCTTAACTTTTCCCCAAATGCTCTCTTCCACTTTAATTGTCATGAGGTAGATTGTATTTTCTGAAGTTGGCTGCAAGAATCTTTCCTATTCACACACGTTCTTGTAATAGTACCTTGGCCCTCTTCTCATAGAGTTATAAGGAGAGTCCTATATCCTTCCTGGAATCTAGGAGGGACCGTGACTCTCTTGTAACCAGCCGATTGTGATCAAGTTTCCACATTGTTAGCTAGAATTTTGTGCTTGAGCCATAAACCTTTATGCTGGCAGACTTACTGCCCTGATGCCTCAATACTATGAGGAAACCCAAACTAACTCATGTTGAGAAAGCACATGGAGAATTCCTTAGACCACATGAAATGAGAAAGATGCATAACTAGACAGATCCCAATCCTCTCTGTCAGCTTCTGTGGCTATCTGACAGCAGCTACATGAGAAACCTTGAACAAGAGCCACCCAGCTGAGCCCTTCCTGAGTTTTCGATCCACAGAAGGCATTCGATATTGTAAAATGATGGCTTTAATCTACCAAGTGTATGATGATTTTCTCCTCAGTAACAGAGTCCAAATCCTCTCGATTTAAGGTTTTTCTCCCGAGTACCTTCAACACTTATTACTTCTACTATCTTGCATTAAGCTGTGTCTGTGATTGTGAATACATCCTTTTCTATGTGTAGTTTTAAATTACACATATTGGCTTAGATGCTATCTAAAGGAGAGCTGGCAAATTGTTAAATAGTGTCTTGAGTTGCCATTTCATTGCTCTGTATAAGTGTTTTATCAGTAAACTATACATGATCAACAAGCATGATGCTGTCAGATTCTCAACATAGCTTGCACATATGGATTATAATAACCCCATACTCTATTATCCACATAACAGAAAAAGTGAATCTTTTTACAAATATTTTAAAAATATTTTATTTATTTATTTGAAAAGTAGAATTACGGACAGAGAGAAATGTCTTCAATCCACTGGTTCACTCCCCAAATGACTGCAATGACCAGAGCTGGGATGATCTGCAGCCAGGAACCAGGAGCTTCTTCCTGGTCTTCTATGTGCGTGGTAGAGGCCCAAGCACTTTGGCCATCTTCTATTGCTTTCCCAGGCTAGTTGAGAGCTGGATCACAAAAGGAGTAGCTGGGACATGAACCGGTGCGCACGGGATGCCAGCACAGCAGGTGGAGGCTTAGTCTAGCACATCACATGACTCTTGAAACATACTCCTGAATGAACAATGGGTCATATAAGAAATCAAAAGAGAAATCAAAAACTTTCTGAAAGTAAATGAGGATAACAGCACAACATACCAAAACTTATGGGATACAGCAAAAGCAGTGTTTAGAGGAAATTTTATATCAATAGGTTCCTACATCAAGAAATTGGAAAGGCACCAAATAAATGAGCTTTCAATTCATCTCAAGGATCTAGAAAATCTGCAGCAAACCAGAACCAAATCTAGTAGGAGAAGAGAAATAATTAAAATCAGAGAAGAAATCAACAGGATTGAATCCAAAAAAACATTACAAAAAATCAGCCAAACGAAGAGCTGGTTTTTTGAAAAAATAAACAAAATTGACACCCCCTTTACCCAACTAACAAAAAAAAAAGATGAGAAAAGACCCAAATCAATAAAATCGGCGATGAAAAAGGAAACATAACAATAGACACTACAGAAATAAAAAGAATCATCAGAAATTACTACAAGGACTTGTATGCCAGCAAACAGGAAAACCTATCAGAAATGGATAGATTCCTGGACACATGCAACCTACCTAAATTGAACCAGGAAGACACAGAAAACCTAAACAGACCCATAACTGAGACAGAAATTGAAACAGTAATAAAGATCCTCCCAACAAAGAAAAGCCCAGGACCAGATGGATTCACTGCTGAATTCTACCAGACATTTAAAGAAGAACTAACTCCAATTCTTCTCAAACTATTCAGAAGAGGGAATCTTCCCAAATTCTTTTTATGAAGGCAGCATCACCTTAATTCCTAAGCCGGAAAAAGATGCAGCATTGAAAGAGAATTACAGACCAATATCCCTGATGAACATAGATGCAAAAATCCTCAATAATATTCTGGCCAATAGAATGCAACAACACATCAGAAAGATCATCCACCCAGACCAAGTGGGATTTATCCCTGGTATGCAGGGATGGTTCAATGTGCGCAAAACAATCAACGTGATACACCACATTAATAGACTGCAGAAGAAAAACCATATGATTATCTCAATAGATGCAGAGAAAGCATTTGATAAAATACAACACCCTTTCATGATGAAAACTCTAAGCAAACTGGGTTTGGAAGGAACATTCCTCAATACAATCAAAGCAATTTAGGAAAAACCCACGGCCAACATCCTATTGAATGGGGAAAAGTTGGAAGCATTTCCACTGAGATCTGGTACCAGACAGGGATGCCCACTCTCACCACTGCTATTCAATATAGTTCTGGAAGTTCTAGCCAGAGCTATTAGGCAAGAAAAAGAAATTAAAGGGATACAAATTGGGAAGGAAGAAGTCAAACTATCCCTCTTTGCATATGATATGATTCTTTCTTTAGGGGATCCAAAGAACTCTACTAAGAGACCATTGGAACTCATAGAAGAGTTTGGCAAAGTAGGAGGATATAAAATCAATGCACAAAAATCAATAGCCTTTGTATACACAGGCAAGCGATGGCTGAGGAAGAACTTCTAAGATCAATCCCATTCACAATAGCTACAAAAACAAATACCTTGGAATAAACTTAACCAAGGACGTTAAAGATCTCTACGATGAAAATTACAAAACCTTAAAGAAAGAAATAGAAGAGGGTACCAAAAAAATGGAAAAATCTGCCATGCTCATGGATTGGAAGAATCAATATTATCAAAATGTCCATTCTCCCAAAAGCAATTTACAGATTCAATGCAATACCAATCAAGATACCGAAGACATTCTTCTCAGATCTGGAAAAAATGATTCTGAAATTCATATGGAGACACAGGAGACCTCGAATAGCTAAAGCAATCTTGTACAACAAAAACAAAGCCGGAGGCATCACAATACCAGATTTCAGGACATACTACAGGGCGGTTGTTATCAAAACAGCATGGTACTGGTACAGAAACAGATGGATAAACCAATGGAACAGAATTGAAACACCAGAAATCAATCCAAACATCTACAGCCAACTTATATTTGATCAAGGATCTAAAACCAATCCCTGGAGTAAGGACAGTCTATTCAATAAATGGTGCTGGGAAAATTGGATTTCCACGTGCAGAATCATGAAGAAGACCCCTACCTTTCACCTTACACAAAAATTCACTCAATATGGATTAAAGACTTAGATCTATGACCTGACATCATCAAATTATTATAGAACATTGGAGAAACCCTGCAAGATATAGGTACCGGCAAAGACTTCCTAGAAAAGACCCTGGAGGTGCAGGCCGTCAAAGGCAAAATTAACTATTGGGATTGCATCAGATTGAGAAGTTTCTGTACTGCAAAAGAAACAGTCAGGAGAGTGAAGAGACAACCGACAGAATGGGAAAAAATATTTGCAAACTACACAACAGATAAAGGGTTGATAACCAGAATCTACAAAGAAATCAAGAAACTCCACAACATCAAAACAAACAACTCACTTAAGAGATGAGCCAAGGACCTCAATAGACATTTTTCAAAAGAGGAAATCCAAATGGCCAACAGACACATGAAAAAATGTTCAAGATCGCTAGCAATCAGGGAAATGCAAATCAAAACCACAATGAGGTTTCACCTCACCTCGGTTAGAATGGCTCACATTCAGAAATCTACCAACAATAGATGCTGGCGAGGATGTGGGGGAAAAGGGACACTAACCCACTGTTGGTGGGAATGCAAACTGGTTAAGCCACTATGGAAGTCAGTCTGGAGATTCCTCAGAAACCTGAATATATCCCTACCATACAACCCAGCCATACCACTCCTTGGAATTTACCCAAAGGAAATTAAATTGGCAAACAAAAAAGCTGTCTGCACCTTAATGTTTATTGCAGCTCAATTCACAATAGCTAAGACCTGGAACCAACCCAAATGCCCATCAACAGTAGACTGGATAAAGAAATTATGGGAACATGTACTCTATAGAATACTATACAGTAGTCAAAAACAATTAAATCTGTTCATTTGCAACAAGATGGAGGAATCTGGAAAACATTATGCTGATTGAATTAATCCAGTCCCAAACGGACAAATATCATATGTTCTCCTGTCGCTCCCCTTCTTTGAGGAGGAACGACACAGGACCCTGCGCTGTTCTTTTGTCTGCTCGGCCCTTCCCGGGTTTGCTGCTGGTTCTTCCTGGGTTGGCTACCGACCCTTCCACCTCCGTGGAAGGGTGGTTCCCCCTGCAACTTTCCCCACTTCCGCAGGGGAGTGGCACACCGCCGGCCGGCTCTCTTGGGGGCTGCACAGGTGTTCCTCTTAGATGTTCCTGGTGCATGTTGTCTCTCTCCTCCTTTATAGTCCTCTTCCGCCAATCCCAACTCGGCTGCCCACACGCGGAGTACGCTGCTCTCTTGCAATCAGGAACAGGTCCTGCTGTTTATTGGTTGAACTGGAGGCAGCTGTGTAGAAGCTGTTTCCTCCTCTCCCAGCGCCATATTGTGGGAGAGCAGATGCATAGAATAAGTCTTAATTCCAGTAACTTAGTCTAGTCCGAGTTGCTCCCCACATTCTCCCTGATCAGCGACAACTAACTGATCAACAAAGGGGAAACCTGTTGTAGTGAAATGGACACTTTGAGAAACAGTGACTTGATCAGCTCTTGTCCTGACTGTTGATGTACAATGTAGTACTTTACCATTTTAGTCTTTTTTTGTTGTATTCTAGTACTATTGGTTGAACTCTTTAATTAACACACAATTATTCTTGGGTGTTTAAATTTTAACTGAAAAGTGATCCCTGTTAAATATAAGAGTGGGAATAAGAGAGGGAGGAGATGTACAATTTGGGACTTGCTCAATCGGACTTGCCCTAAATGGTGGAGTTAGAAACGTGCCAGGAGATTCCAATACAATCCCATCAAGGTGGCATGTACCAATGCCATTTCACTAGCCCAGGTGATCAATTTCAGTTCACAATTGATCACACTGATAGGTCTAAGAGTCAAAGGGATCACACAAACAAGACTAGTGTCTGCTAATACTAGCTGATAGAATAAAAAAGGGAGAGAACGATCCATCATGGGAAGTGGGATACACAGCAGACTCATAGAATGGTAGATGTCCTAAATAGCACTCTGGCCTCAGAATCAGCCCTTAAGTCATTCGGATATGGGTGAATAGCCCATGAGAGTATTTCAGGCATGGAAAGCCAAGACACTCTGAAAAAAAAAAAAAAGACCTAAATGAAAGATCTCTGCGAGTGATATCCCAGTGGAAAGAACGGGGCCATCATAGAAGGAGGTACCTTTCTCTGAAGGGAGGAGAGAACTTACACTTTGACTATGACCCTGTGGGAATAAGATCAAAGTCGGTGAACTCAAAAGGCTTCCATAGCTTTGGCAACTCATGACTAGAGCCTAGGGAGATTATTGACGCCATAAACAAGAGTGTCAAATTGTTAAGTCAACAACAGGAGTCATTGTGTACTTACTTCTCATGTGGGATCTGTCCTTAATGTGTTGTTCAATGTGAATTAATGCTATAACTAGTACTGCAACAGTATTTTACACTTTATGTTCTGTGTGGGTGCAAATTGATGAAATCTTTACTTAATATATACTAAATTGATCTTCTGTATATAAAGAGAATTGCAAATGAATCTTGATGTGAATGGAATGGGAGAGGGAGCTGGAGATGGGAGGGTTGCGAGTGGGAGGGAAGATATGGGGGGGGGGAAGCCATTGTAATCCATAAACTGTACTTTGGAAATTTATATTTACTAAATAAAAAAAACATGAAAAACAATTTCATAATACTGCACTGCTCAAAACCCTCTGGTGACTTCTTTCACGTTGGTCAAATTCAAATGCTTTCCTCTGATGTAGAAGACCATCTGTGATTTGTTTGCTATTCACCTCTTGTGTTTTAGCTTCTCTACTTTTTCCCCTCATTGAACTCTGTCTGCACTGGTTGCATTCATACTTCATGCACAATCCTAGTTTATTCTCATTTTAGGGTTTGTGTATTTATTTCCTCAGCTCTGTTGCTCTTTTTTGTGATTGTTGCAAGATTCAGTCCTGAATTCATTCAGGGTTCTGCTTTAATGTCTTTTTCTCCAAGTGATCATCTCTCACCACTCTAACTGGCGTTGTCCATACAACTTTCCCCGTTTACACTCTGTGGTTTTCTCTGTATTACCATTTTTCAAAACATTCATTACTACGTGCAATTGTATTTCATATGTAACAGGTCATATAATGAAAGTTTTTCTGCTGTCTTAGATTTATCTGAGGTTGGTAAGGTGAAAGAAAAGGGAGTTAATTGCTTCTACATTATAAAGAAATGGGTCAGACTTTCTACATATATCCATGAGAGGACATTTTAAAAATTGTCCAACAGCCCTTAGACTTTCACCTATCTCAAAGGTATGTAAGCAGAGGTGAGATGATGGATGAGAGGAAAATTAGAGAGCAAATATCTCTGAAGAGAGTTTCCAGTGGCTACACTGTGCATTGACTCCCTACCCTTGGGGAGAGAACTTTGTTTTGAACATAAGCTGAGTAAATTACCTACAAGGAAGCTCTCAGCAAACCTGGCCTATGTCTTTGGCTTTTGGTGAGGTTGGAAGTTTGGTTGCCAGATTTCTGTCTGAAGAGACTCAAAGTGGGAAGGCTGGCTAGAGCCTTCCTGAAGGCAAAGTGATTAAGAAGGGCCACAGTGAGATACTCAGCAGACTCATAGAATGGCGGATGTCCTAAATAGCACTCTGGCCTCAGAATCAGCCCTAAAGGCACTCGGATCTGGCTGAAAAGCCCATGAGAGTATTTCAGGCATGGAAAGCCAAGACACTCTGGCAAAAAGATCTCTGTGAGTGAGATCCCAGTGGAAAGAACAGGTCTTCAAAGAGGGAGGTGCCTTTCTCTGAAGGGAGGAGAGAACCTCCACTTTGACTATGACCTTGTCTAAACAAGATAAGAGTCGGAGAACTCAAGGGGCTTCCATAGCCTTGGAAACTCATGACTGGTGCATAGGGAGATTACTGATGCCATAAACAGGAGTGTCAATTTGTAAAGTCAACAACAGGAGTCACTGTGCACTTACTCCTCATGTAGGATCTCTGTCCTTAATGTGCTGTACACTGAGGCTTAATGCTATAACGAGTACTCAAACAGTATATTTCACTTTGTGTTTCTATGGGGGTGCAAACTGTTGAAATCTTTACTTAATGTACACTAAACTGATCTTCTGTTAAAAAAAAAAAAAAAAAAAGAAACTATCAATTCCCAACTTGACTCTCACTGGGATTAAACATGACAATAGGTCTGATCTGATTTCATCATCATTTAAAAAAAATCATCTATTATTTTTCACTTTATGTTTCTGTGTGGGAACAAACTGTTGAAATCCTTACTTAAGGTATACTAAGCTGATCTTCTGTATACTAAGATAATCGAAAATGAATCTTGATGTGAATGGAAGGGGAGAGGGAGTGGGAAAGGGGAGGGTGGTGGGTGGGAGGGACGGTATGGGGGGGGAAGCCATTGTAACCCATGAGACGTACTTTGGAAATTTATATTCATTAAATAAAAGATAAAAAAAAAAAAAAAAAAAAAAAGAAGGGCCACAGTGAGAGTGAACCTTATTCACTGATGGGAGGGCAGGCTTTTGAGAAGCCCTGAACAATGTATACAACCTTTAATCTTCTTGAAAAGGAGCTTATTAAAAGAGCTTCTACCCAGTAGAGGCATCTGACAGGAAGCTGAGAGGTGTGGTGTTGACTGTCACAGCAGGGCTGCGGGTTGGAGGAGAGGGTGAGTGGCAGTGGAGTGGGATCATGACTCTACTGATTTGGAGGCAAGATACTTGCCAGCTGTGCTTCTGAAAGCGGGCTCCACTGACAAGGAACCACGAGGGTACCTACAAAATTCTTTCATGAAAGAGGGGGCCAGACTACAATTCTGTGAACTCATCCCGCCCCTCAACCATCCTCTCTTTTCTCCCTCTTCAGAATCCTCCCATACTCGAGCAATCAGAAGCAATAATATGAGCAATGAGGAAGACTAAAGAAACAGAGGAATCAAATCATGTCCCTACCCCTTCTCTGTTGCAGGTTTTTTAGGCTAAGCTGGAGGACACGCAAAATCTAGAAGTGGCTAACACATGATTTTCTGATAGTAAGTCGAATTTGAATTTAAAATTCACGAATATAAGACTGTTTACCAGTGCCTGAAAGTGATGAGAAAAGCTATAGTAGGCACTGTAGATTTCACTCCTGGATCAGGAAGAAAGCTTCAACATGCCATATTTTACAAAAAGGTTATGATGATTAAAAAAAGAAAGATTTTGTTTATACCCCAATGAATCTAAGTCGTTAAGTAAGCTTGTCTCTTTCTCTCCTTCCCTCCCTCCTTGTCTCCCTCACACACACACACACAAACACACACACAAACACACCCACGAATAGTCTTCTCTTATGTATTTAGTATTTTCTGTCTCTTATACCAGAAGATAAATTCCTTGAAAGCCAGGCTTTGGTTCACCCTTGTTCCTGTTGGATTCTACGGTTTAGAAGAATGTTATATTTCAGAGTTGTTCAATATTTTTTACTTGAAAATCCTAGAAAGACTGAAATAAACTATTTTTATTTAGATTTTTATAACTCCTTAGTATAAAAGTCTTCTGACTCATGAGTCCTATAGGAAGCATGTCTCTGTGGATTCCAGTGGACTAGCTGGAGAGAAGGCATCAGGTATAGACCTCAAGTTTCTGGGGCAAGCTCACTGGGTGTATCTCCACTGGGTCACATAACTGTTCTGAACTTCACTTTCCTTATCTGCTGAACAGTCCATCACTTATTTGACAAGGTCATGACAAAGATTATGTTCACGATGTGTACTCAGTCTCTAGCGCATTGTGCTTGCTAACTGTTTCTTCCCCTCTTCACTCCTGCAGGAAGAATAAACTCTTGTTGGGCCTTGCTGAGGTTTTTCTGGCAGACAACACCGTTGAACTTTTGAATTCAGAGGGTGACTGTGATTTGCAGCAGGATTGGTGTTTTCTGTGGGAGTTCTCTGACCTCAAAGGTGATGGATGGGCACCTCTCAGGCATAGTTCCTTGATCAATAAGCCATAAAGTCTCAAATTATTTTGTTAGATCCATTGATCAAATCCATTGAGTTTGTCCTGACTCTTTTATTGTCCAGTAAAGATGGCAATGTTCAGTTTCTCTCTCCTTGCTACATTCTCCCTTCCATTTGGCTGTAGGATACTATGCAGCAGTGCAGGAGACACTAGAAGTGGAGAGTGGAAGCTATTAGCTTCACATTTTGAAGGAAACTGGTTTATTCTGTTGTCTGTTTTAGAAAAAAGAAATATGGTTCCCCTTTTTGGTCTTATTTTTTTTAAAGATTTATTTATTTGAAAGGCAGAGTGACAGGGAGTGAGGCAGAGAATTAGAGAAAAAGATCGTCTATCCTCTGTCATCCTCTCGTTCACTCCTCAGAAGGCCTGAATAGCCTACACTGGGGCAGGCCAAAGTCAGGAGCCTGGAACTCCATCTGGATCTCCCATGTGGGTGATGGGGACACAAGAACTTGGACCATTTTCAACAGCTTTTCTAGGCACATTAGCAGGGAGCTGGGTGGGAACCAGGGCAATTGAGACTGAAACTGCTACTTAGATATGACATACTGGCATTGCAAATGGTGGCTTAACCTGCTATGCCACAATGCCAGCTCCCCACTCTCACAAATACCTTTGGTCTTTTAAGATGTCCTTTAGGGGAGGCACTGTAGCTCCATGGGTTAAATCACATCCTGCAATGCTGACACCCCATATGGGTGCCTGTTCTTGTCTCTGCTGCTTCGAAGCTCTCCAGCTTCACTTCTGGCCTAGCTCCCTATAATAAGCAGTACAAGATGGCCTAAGTGCTTGGGCCACTCACCCACACGGGAAACACAGATGGAATTCCAGGCTCTTGGCTTTGGCATGGCCCAGCCCCAGCTGTTATGGCCATTTGGAGAATGAAACAATGAATGGAAGATTTCTCTCTCTCTCTCTCCTTGTCTTTCAAATCTATCTATCTATCTATCTATCTATCTATCTATCTATCTATTTATCTATCTACCTAAGTTATCCTTGATAGTCTGGCTTTGGTGCACCATTGTCTTTCTTGCACACATGCACACACACACACACACACCACTCATTCATCCGTTCATTCATTCATATAATCATTCATTAAATATTTAATAGATGCCAAGTGCTCTGATTGAATTCCACTTGGATGGCTGTTTGTTTCTCTGTGTGGGCCAACTAGGATCAGATTCATAGGGAGATACAAAATTTGTTTCTATGCAATACATGGAATTTGCTAAATTTTTGTTGTATGAGTGAGTTGAGTTGTTTCTTGAGTAATTTGATAGATTAGGCATTATTCACTACTTTCTAATGTAAATTATAATGCCTAAACTTCAGCATTTTCATGCTGTTGAAAGAAAATATAGAATCCCTTGAACAATTTTATTCGTAATATATTCTTAATTTTTAAAAATGAACTTTTTATCCTATTTTTTTTGAAAAGTAGATAGATAGCTAGATAGACAGAGTGGGAGATCTTCTATCCACTGGTTTACTCCCCAAATTCCTGCAATAGTCAAGGCTGGACCAGACTGAAACCAGGACCTAGGAATTCAGTTTGCATCTCCCACATTACTGGCAAGTACAGAACTACTTGCACCAACACCTGCTACCTCCTACAGTAGAAATTCGTAGTTAGCTATAACCAAGAGTGGAGCTGAACCTCAAACCCAGACACTCAGATGTGGGATAAAAGCAGCATTGACTAAAACAACTACACCAAATACCTGCCCTACAAAATAATTTCTTAAAACTGATAAATATTATCAAAATTGTTTTCTGATAGATTTGAGTTATAGCACAGGAATGGCATTCCCTATTTATTTGGTTAGTGTGTTTTATAAAATCCTACTGCTGAGAATCTCTGGCCCTATACAATAAACAAGGTGATTCATTTGGGTACAATTCTTTGTATGTTACTTTATTTCAGCCCCTACCCGAACAAATACATAGTTATTTAATTCAGGAAGAGTATCGCCATCACAGAATTACCCTGCCCTTGGGGAGTCTAGAAAGGAAAGGGATAATCAAATATTACCTTAGTGAGTAAAACTCATTCATCCCTAGAAATAAAGACATTTAGTTCCCTGAAAAAGGCAAGCAGTCTCAGGAAGCTGTTTCTTTGTTTTTTGTTCTTTTTTTTTTTTTTTCAAATGAGAGTTTTAATCACTTTCCTTGAGAGTGAATCCAATACTTAGTAATCAGTTTATTTGTTTTTTAGAGTCATTTTGTACAGAAGACTTTCAACAGAGAACTTTAAAATTGCACAGATTTTTTAGATGTTATATTCAAAAATGGAGAATGCCTTAATGCCTTTATTTGTCTCCTTTCTCCCCTTTTTCTGTTCTTTTTCTGTTTCTGACTAACAGATGACTTTCAGATGTCCTCTTTCAACGTCTTCTCCAGGCTTTTGTCTGTGGGCTTCCTTGTACTTAGAATGTATTCTCTGTGTTCCTACTCTGGAAGTCTTCCCACAGTTTAAGGGTCTTTCCTCTGCACTGCTATAAGCACCAGGGGTTACTCATTACTCTGCATTATAAGCACACATGTAATACATTTAAAATTTCATGGAAAAATAATGGACTATGAAAAAAAAATACGTGGACTTTAATCTTTTTGGAAGCAAAATACCTCTTTAGAAAATAAGCCAGCCCCCAAAAGACAAATATCATGTTTTCCCCAATTTGTGATAACTAACATACAGAGTACAAAAAATGTAATGTATATCAGTGAAACTGACATTTTGAGATTTGATTATTGTTTATAACTGTTGTCTATATTCTTGAGGAACAATGGCTTTTCTACTTTGTTCTTGTTTAATTTTCTTTTTTAAAGATTTATTTATTTATTTGAAAGGCAGAGTTACGGAGAGGCGGACACACACACACACACACACAGAGAGAGAGAGAGAGAGAGAGAGAGAGAGAGATCTTCCATCCACTGGCTCACTCCCCAAATGGCCGATCCAAAGCCAGGAACCAGGAGCTTCTTCCAGGTCTCCTACATGGTTGCAGGGACCCAAGGACTTGGATAAATTTCCACTGCTTTCTCACACACATTAGCAAGGATCTGGATCAGAAGTGGAGCAGCCCAGACTCAAACTGGTCCCCATGTTGGATGCCAGCATTACAGGCAGCGTTTTAACCTGCTACACCAAAGCGCTGACCCCACTGTTGAATTATTTATTTAGTGCAAGGTTAAATTTGTGATTAAAAGTAACTTAAAATTATGTCATTGAAAAAATTAAAAACAAATAAGAAAGGAAGGAGGAGGGAGGGTGGGAACAAGTAGGGATGGGTGGGTAAGGTGAGAAGTATCATTATGCTCTTAATGAAACTCATGAAAATTGTTACTTTTATATAAATAAAAATATAGTAAACAATAGAAACAAATAAAGGAAAAAACTGTGCCTTGATTCCATAAGTTTTTGTACAAAGATAAATTTATCTTTTAACTCCACTTACCCAGGTATTGCTGAAACATCTTCCTATTTGTTTCTCCACTAAACCATGTCACTGGATTCCTGGTATTCAGCACAGTGTTTGATGCATGTTAGTTGTTCATCAAATACCTGCTGAATGAATTAAGGAATGAATGAAAGAAGGAATGAGTGGCTTCTGGCCTTGTGTATCACAAAGGGAAGATGGGCTTGGGGAAATGAGGTTCTCACAAATTAAGTTAGAAAGCAGAAAACCATAATAAGAATATTATCAATACTTTACTCCATGACATGGTATATTTTAAATGTAAATTAAAGACAAATAAAGTGCTCTTGATTCACAGAGGTGAAGATCCATGCAAGCTGAGGGGGTAGCTGATGTCACAGAAGATGTGGTATTGAGGATGAGCCTAAAGGATGAATTGGCAATAAAAATAATCACTGCTGATAATTGGCATAAAAATGAGTTACATAACTTTGAATTTTCTAGTTTTTTAATTTAAAGCAAAGAAGATCATAGTTCAGCAGGATTACAGGTAAGAACTATAAACAGTAATCAAATAGAAACATGTCCACTTCACTCATATATGGTAAATTTTGCAATCACACATCATTAAAATTATGGTAGTATATCATTCTTAACTATTGGTTTGACAAAAATATAAAATGAACCTTGATAAAACTATATTTGTGGGGATGACGCTGTGGCACAGTGGGTTAATGCCCTGGCCTGAAGCGCTGGCATCTCATATGGCACCGGTTCTAGTCCTGGCTACTCCTCTCCCGATCAAGCTCTCTGCTTTGGCCTGGGATAGCCCCTGCACCCATGTGGGATACCCGGAAGAAGCTCTTGGCTCCTGTCTTTGGATTGGCACAGCTCTGGCCGTTGTAGCCATCTGGGTAGTGAACCATCAGATAGAAGACCTCTCTCTGTCTACCTCTCTCTGTAACTCTGTGTTTCAGATAAATAAAATAAATCTTTAGAAAAACAAAAAAACCTATTTTTGCTATACAACTATATTACAACTATATTTGAAATACACAGGCATTTATTTCTGTTTTTTTTTTGTGTGTTTGTTTTTTGATTATTTTTTCTTTAACACATATAAGGGAGAACATGCGGTATCTGTTTTTCTGTGTCCAGTTTATTTTGCTCAACATAATTTCACTAAAATTGTATCTTTCAATGGAATCTTATCAGATATTGCCAATGAAAGCACAAAGAATTTGAATGAAGCACTTTGAATAATATTTGATCTAGGTCAAATACTTTTTTCATTTTTAAAAATTTTATTTAAGTTATACAGGTTTCATGTATTTCACATATACAGATTTAAGAATATAGTGACACTTTTCCTCCAACCTACCTCCCACCTACGCTCCAAGCCTTCCTCCTCCTACCTCTCACATTCCCACTCTTAATTGTTACAAAGATCTACTTCAGTTTACTTAATAATTATATAGTTAACCCTATACTGAATTAAAAGAGTTCAACAAATAGTATGGAGAGAAAACAAACAAACAAACAAACAAACAAAACCACACTATTCCTCAATGAAAGAGGCAAGGGCTATAAACAATTATTGGATCTCAAAATGTCTATTTCACTCCAATACATTACATTTCAGATACTTTATTAGTTACCTTGGATCAGGGAAAACATATGATATCCGTCTTTTTGGGACTAGGTTATTTCACTAAGTATAATGATTTCCAGTTGCATCCCTCCTGTTGTAAAAGACAGGATTCCATTTTTTTTTTACAGCTGAGTAGTTTTCCATAGTGTATATATGCCACAATTTCTTTTTCCAGTCAACAGTTGATGGACATCTGGGTTGATTCTATATCTTAGCTATTGTGAATTGTGCTGCAATAAACATGGGAGTACAGATAACTCTTTAAGTTGCTGATTTCTTTTGATTTGGGTAAATTCCCAAGATTGGAATGACTGGATCATATGGTAGGTTTATATTCAGATTTCTGAAGTATCTCCATACTGTCTTCCAAAGGCTTATACCAGTTTACATTCCCACCAACAATGGACTAGGGCACCTTTTTCCCCACATCCTTGCCAGTATTTGTCATTTGTTGGTCTCTGAGGAGAGCCATTCTAACTGGGGTGAGATGAAACCTCACCATGGTTTTGATTTGCATTTCCCTGACAGCTAGTGATCCTGAGCAGTTTCTTCATGTGTCTGTTGGCCATTTTAATTTCCTCTATTGAAAAATATCAATTCAAGTCCTTTGCCCATTTCTTAATTGGATTGTTTATTTTGTTGTTGTTGAAATTCCTGAGCTCTTTATAGATTCTAGAGGTTAACCCTTTATCAGTTGCATAGTTTGCAAATATTTTATCCTATTCTGTTGGTTGCCTTTTCACTTTGCGGAGTGTTCTGTTGCAGTGCATAAGCTTCTCAATTTGATTTAATCACACTTGTTAATTTTGGCTTTGATTGCCTATGCATCTGGGGTCTTTCAAGAAGTCTTTGCCTATGCCAACGTCTTGAAGATTTTCCACAATGTTCTCTAGTAATTTGATGCTACTGGGTCATAGATTTAGATTCTCGACTCATTTTGAATGGATTTTTGTATAAGGTGTAAGGTATGGGTCTAGTTTCATATTTCTGCATGTGGAGATCTAGTTTCCCCAGCACTATTTGTTAAAGAGACTGTCCTTGTTCCAGGGATTAATTTTAGCTCCCTTGTCGAAGACAAGTTGGTTATAGATATATGGGTTGATTTCTGGCATTTCTATTCTGTTCTATTGGTCTACAAGTCTTTTTCTGTGCCAGTATCAGGCTGTTTTATTGTAACTGCCCTGTAGTATGCATTGAAATCAGGTATTGTGATGCTTCCAGCTTTGTTTTTGTTGTATAAGATTGCTTTAGCTATTTGGGGTCTCTTGTTTTTCCATATGAATTTTAGCATAATTTTTCTAGATCTGTGTAGAATGTTGTTGTCTTTTCATTGGATTGCATTAAATCTGTAAATTGTTTTTGGTAGTATGGACACTTTGGTGATGTTGAGTCTTCCAATCCATGAACATGGAAGATTTTTTTAATTTTTTAATGTCTTCTATTTCTTTCTTGTTTTGTAATTTTCATCACCGAGATCTTTGTATGTCAAATACTTTTAGATTCCGTGGATACTGCTAGAGGTACAATCAATAATAATTTAAAATTTAATGGTGTTTATAGACATACAGATTTTGAATTATATAAAGCTTTTTTAGAAGAAAATTTCAAATCCCCATGTATTCTGACTTTTTCCCCTCATATGGTACAGTGTAGAGAGGGGAGCTAAACTTCCCGTATGTACATATCCTTTGTATTAAAAAGTTTCATGGGTTTCTAAATTGAATTAAGGTTTGTGCTTTTCTAAATTTATAGAGGCCAAAAGGGGTTCAAGGCTGCAAATCTATGCCAAGTAAGCAGTAGATAACTGAGGGAATAAGTTACTGAGGAAAGACATCATTATGGGGTCAGAAATTGCAGACCTATTGCTAAATGAGACATGGGACACCAGTGTTGCCAAAGTTTTAAGTTAATTGCTGGCACTTGTCTTTGTGCATTTGATCAGACATAAGAGGGAGAAATTCTTCTTGCCCTTCATAAACTGTCAACAAGCCAAATGAAATATGTGTTGAGAGTCAATGCAAACCTTTTTCACAGAGAAGAACATGATGCAATGATTTAAGCACCTGGAAAACATAGCTCTTTCCCCATTATACTTATTTTTTTATACTACAGTAATGTACTGATTGTACACTTGAAAGGATACATTTGGATGGTCTTCTTAAGATTTTCTTCAACTTGACAATGAAATAATATATAGCCATCTCTGAAATGCCCACATGTGGACCTTCCACTTGTGAATTCTCTGTGGCAAGCTCTCTGATTTTGATGATCTAACCCTGTTACCCAGCAGATCTTAGGACTGGGCCTCCTTGCTCAGAAAATGAAGAAAGCATTTGAATATGAACCCAAACAAAATAGAAGTCCTCAGACCACTCTTTGGCAGAAAAAAAAACACATCACATGATAAATTTTGTAAGTTCTCTAGCAGAATGAATAGATTTTTTTATATTCCTATAACATTTTTACTAGCTTCTATTAACAACATTTATCACATTTTTATTATAGTTTTTCATTTGGTTGTCTGACCCTTAGGCCTATAAGAGCCAATAGTAAGGGATATTTTAAATTCATTTTTCTTTTTTTTTTTTTTTTTTTTTTTTTTGACAGGCAGAGTGGACAGTGAGAGAGAGAGACAGAGAGAGAAAGGTCTTCCTTTTTGCCGCTGGTTCACCCTCCAATGGCCGCCGCTGCAGCCGGCGCACCACGCTGATCCTGGCAGGAGCCAGGAGCCAGGTGCTTTTCCTGGTCTCCCATGGGGTGCAGGGCCCAAGCACCTGGGCCATCCTCCACTGCACTCACTGGCCATAGCAGAGAGCTGGCCTGGAAGAGGGGCAACCGGGACAGAATCCGGCGCCCCCAACCGGGACTAGAACCCGGTGTGCCGGCGCCGCAAGGTGGAGGATTAGCCTATTGAGCCACGGCGCCGGCTCTAAATTCATTTTTCTTCCCTTAGTTCAAAATAACTTTATATCTAATATTTAATAATGTTAATTAATATATAACATTAATTAAAGTACAAATGAATGGATAGACAATGTTCTGCATGTCTGGTTTCTATCAGGACATGTAGAATTATTCTTAAATAACATATTTTATAGTAATAAAATCTGTGAAGATTCCTAGAGAACAACCAGGACAATATGTTTTTGTAAAGCTATAATAATTTTATTTGAAAAACAGAGTGACGCAAAGGGAGGGAGACAGAAAAAGAGAGATATCTTTTTTGTTTGTTTATTTAATGATTTATTCATTTATTTGAAAGTAAGTGTTACAACAAGAGAGGGAGAGACAGAGAGGGAAATATCATTTATCTGCTGGCTCACTTCCCATAATGGGGATAATGGCTGGGACTGGGCCATGCCAAAGCCATGAGCCAGGGGCTTCTTCTGGGCCTCCCATGTGGGTGGTTGTGACCCTTTTTTTTTTTTTTTTTTTGACAGGCAGAGTGGACAGTGAGAGAGAGAGACAGAGAGAAAGGTCTTCCTTTGCCGTTGGTTCACCCTCCAATGGCCGCCGCGGCCGGCGCGCTGCGGCCGGCGCACCGCGCTGATCCGATGGCAGGAGCCAGGAGCCAGGTGCTTTTCCTGGTCTCCCATGGGGTGCAGGGCCCAAGCACCTGGGTCATCCTCCACTGCACTCCCGGGCCACAGCAGAGGGCTGGCCTGGAAGAGGGGCAACCGGGACAGAATCCGGCGCCCCGACCGGGACTAGAACCCGGTGTGCCGGCGCCGCTAGGCGGAGGATTAGCCTAGTGAGCCGCGGCGCCGGCCGGTTGTGACCCTTACACTTGGACTACCATCTGTTGTTTTCCTGGGCATTTATCAGAGCTGGATCTGAAGTAGGGCAGCCTTTTGGCCGGCCCTGCAGCTCACTAGGATAATCCTCCGCCTGTGGCGCTGGCACCCCAGGTTCTAGTCCCAATTGGGGTGCCGGTTCTGTCCCAGTTGCTCCTCTTCCAGTCCAGCTTTCTGCTGTGGCCCGGGAAGGCAGTGGAGGATGGCCCAAGTGCTTGGGCCCTGCACCTGCACGGGAGACCAGGAGGAAGCACCTGGCTCCTGGCTTCGGATCAGCACAGCGCACCAGACATGGTGGCCATTTGGGGGTAACCAATGGAAGGAAGACCTCTCTCTCTCTCTCTCTTTTAAACTTTTATTTAGTAAATATAAATTTCCAAAGTACAGGTTATGGATTACAATGGCTTTTCCCCCCCATATCTTCCCTCCCACCCGCAACCCTCCCATCTCCCGCTCCCTCTCCCATTCCATTCATATCAAGATTCATTTTCAATTATCTTTATATAGAGAAGATCAATTTAGTATATATTAAGCAAAAATTTCATCAGTTTGCATCCACACAGAACATAAAGTGTAAAATACTGTTGCAGTACTAGTTATAGCATTAATTCACATTGAACAACACATTAAGGACAGAGATCCCACATGAGGAGTGAGTACACAGTGACTCCTGTTGTTGACTTAACAATTTGACACTCTTATTTATGGTGTCATTAATCTCCCCAGGCTCTAGTTATGAGTTGCCAAGGCTATGGAAGCCTTTTGAGTTCGTGGACTTCGATCTTATTTAGACAGGTCATAGTCAAAGTGGAAGTTCTCTCCTCCCTTCAGATAAAGGAACCTCCTTCTTTGATGGCCCATTCTTTCTATTGGGATCTCCCTAGCAGAGATCTTTCATTCAGGTTTGGTGTTTTGTTTTGTTTTGTTTTTTTTTTTTTTTTTTTTTTTTTTTTTTTTTTTTTTTTTTTTTTTGCCAGAGTGCCTTGGCTTTCCATGCCTGAAATACTCTCATGGGCTCTTCAGCCAGATCTGAATGCCTTAATGGCTGATTCTGAGGCCAGAGTGCTATTTAGGACATCTGCCATTCTATGAGTCTGCTGTGTATCCAGCTTCCCATGTTGAATCGTTCTCTCCCTCTTTTATTCTATCAGTTAGTATTAGCAGACACTTGTCTTGTTTATATGATCCCTTTGACTCTTAGACCTATCAGTGTGATCAATTGTGAACTGAAATTGATCACTTGGACTAGTGAGATGGCATTGGTACATGCCACTTTGATGGGATTGTGTTGGAATCCCCTGGCACATTTCTAACTCCACCATTTGGGGCAAGTCCGATTGAGCATGTCCCAAATAGTGTGGCAAGTGGCAGCTTTACATGGTACTCCACAGCACCAAACCCCAAGAGAAAGATAGCTTTTATCCTCTGGTTAACCCCCAAATGCCTGAAATAGGTGGGGCCAGGTAAATCTGAAGCCGAAAGCCAGAAATTCCAGCTAGGTCTCCATGTTGGTGACAGAGGCCCAAGTAGTTATGTCATATTCTGCTGCCCTCCAGGCATATTAGCAGCAAGCTGGAAGGACAGCAGAGTAGCCGGGAGTTGAACTGGCATTCCCATATGGGATGCAGACACTGCAGGCAGTGGCTTAACCTTCCGTGCCACAATGCCAGCTCCAGGAAAATGTTTTTAGACCTGATTCTCTTTAGTTTAAGTGAAATAATTATTACTTGATTTTGTTTACTCAAGAGGCAGAGATTAAGAGAGACAGATAGACAAGACAGACAGCAAATGCTCCCATCTGTTGGTTTACTCCTCAAATGCCCAGAACAGCTGAAACTGGACCATGCTGAAGCCAGGAGCTGGGAAGGCAATCCAGATCTTCCCTGTGAATGATATGGGCCCAATTACTTGAGCCATCACCATTACCTCCCAAGGTCTGCGAGGGCAAGAAATCAGGAGGCAGGGCCTCATATTGAACTGAGGTACTCTGATATAGTTTATCTGGGCATCTTATCTACTAGACCAAATGCCCATGCCACACACTGATTCTTATTTTAATAAAATATTACTTTGAATAGGAGTTTTTTAAGTTTTTATTTAATGAATGCATTTTTCCATGGATACAACTTTAGGAATATAATGGTTCTTTGCCCCATACCCATCCTCCCACCCAAATTCTCATCCCACCTCCTTCTCTCCCTTTTTTAGTTTGATTTTATATACAGAGGACCACCTCCATGTTAAGCATAGATTTCAACAGTTTGCACCCACGCACACACACAACATATAGAGTAAAGATTGAGAACATGATTTGCAGTTGATTCTCATAGTACAACTCATTAAGGACGAAGGTCCTACACGGGGAGTAAGTGCATAGTGACTTCTGTTGTTCCTTTAATAATTATTTATGATGTCAGTGATCACCCAAGTCTCTTGCCATTGATGCCAAGGCTATGGAAGCCTTTCATATGGAAGACTCCATCGTTATTTGGACATGGCCATAAGCAAAGTGGATGTTCTTTCCTCCCTTCAGAGAAGAGTACATCCTTCTCTGATGACCCTTTCTTTACACAGAGATCCTCTGTGTAGGATATTTTTTGTCAAAGAACTTGACTTTCCATGCCTGAAATGCTCTCACAGGCCTTTGGCCTGACTAGGAATGTTTAAGAGGGGTTGAAAACTGAACTCAACAGATAGGAGACATGAAACACAGCATCCCATCCACTTTGCTTTTTTATCAGAGAGGCCAGAACTCTATCCCCAACACACAACTCCACATCAGCCAGCGCCGCGCCTCAATAGGCTAATCCTCCGCCTGTGGTGCCGGCACACTGGGTTCTAGTCCCAGTCGGGGTGCCGGATTCTTCCCGGTTGTTCCTCTTCCAGTCCAGCTCTCTGCTGTGGCCCGGAAAGGTAGTGGAGGATGGCCCAAGTCCTTGGGTCCTGTACCCACATGGGAGACCAGGAGAAGCACCTGGCTCCTGGCTTCGGATCAGCGCAGCGCGCCGGCCACAGCAACCATTGAGGGGGTAAACCAATGGAAAAAAGGAAGACCTTTCTCTCTGTCTCTCTCTCTCACTGTCAACTCTGCCTATCAAAAACAAAACAAACAAACAAAAAAAAGCAACAAAAAAAAAACCAAACCAAACCAAAACAAAACAAAAAACAAACTCCACATCGCTATAGAAAGCAATTGGGAAATAAGTTATCTGTATAACCTCATAATTTTATAAATGAAGCCTAGAAGATTACTGGGGCTCCCCAAGGTTATTCCCCAAGTCAAATTTGGATCACAAGTCTCTGGAGGGAAAAATACTTTTTCAACCTCAATGGGTCTTCAAAAAGTTAATGGAAAATGCATATTATGAAAAAACTGTGCATGAGTGTCAAAATATTTCACACCAACATAAAATAATCTTTTAATTCAATTCCCTATTAACATTCTGAAGTAGTCTTGTATGCTGCTTTTACCTTGTTATTCTGTCTATGGTAGTTTCAGAGGCACCACACTCCCATTCCTCTTTAACAATCAAAGGAAAGGAAGCAGACTGTAATATCAATTAGTTTGAAAGGGAAAGACCCATGCAACTGAGCTGCTGTGGCCAAAGATGCTCTCTGGGCCTTGTGTCCAGCAAACCATCACCCTAAGTAGGAGGCCATGTGGTATAGTTGAGAGCTGATTGCACGGGATGTTGCACAAAGCCAGATGGGAGTTCCTAACCTGAATGTGCATTAGTCATCTCATGGGAAAGAATGGCTTAACCAACTCTTGACTATATGGTTGAGGGGAATTGGTGGAAGAACCATCACAGAAATTTGCAGAGAACTCAAAGGCTCACAGGGGTTTGACAACTTCAGTTCAAGTTTTTCTTCTAAACTTTTATCTGAGTCTGCCACAAGGCAGCTGTAGAGAAAGTCTTATTTTACATGATGGAGATGCTAACAGGTAATTAGTTGTAGGATTGATGATGGTGATGGTGCTATTGATAAGAATAGTAACATATGCAAGATGAAGCTCACATTTAAATTTACAGAGAGTACTGGAGGGCTGGCGCCGCGGCTCACTAGGCTAATCCTCCGCCTTGCGGCGCTGGCACACTGGTTCTAGTCCCGGTCGGGGCACCGGATTCTGTCCCGGTTGCCCCTCTTGCAGGCTAGCTCTCTGCTGTAGCCAGGGAGTGCAGTGGAGGATGGCCCAAGTCCTTGAGCCCTGCACCCCATGGGAGACCAGGATAAATACCTGGCTCCTGCCATCGGATCAGCGCGGTGCGCCGGCTGCAGTGCGCTGGCCGCAGTGCGCTGGCCGCGGTGGCCATTGGAGGGTGAACCAATGGCAAAGGAAGACCTTTCTCTCTGTCTCTCTCTTTCACTGTCCACTCTGCCTGTCAAAAAAATAAATAAATAAAAAAATAAATTTACAGAGAGCACTGGAAAGCTGTATTTTAACTTATTCTCAAAACAACCTTGTGAGGAAAGACCTCAAGCATAAACCAAGCAATAAAGCTAAGAAGAAGTTGAAATGACAATTTAAGATGATACAATAGGAACCAATGCTGTGACGCATTGGGTTAAAGCCATGGCCAGCAGTGGCGGCATCCCAAATGGGTGTCAGTTTGAGTCCTAGATGCTCCACTTGTTTTTAAAAATTTTTATTTAATAAATATAAATTTCCAAAGTACAACTTTTGGATTATAGTGGATTTTTCCCCCCATAACCTCCCTCCCACCTGCAACCATCCCATCTCCCACACCCTCTCCCATCCCATTCTTCATCAAGATTTATTTTCAATTATCTTTATATACAGAAGATCGATTTAGTATATACTAAGTAAAGATTTCAACAGTTTGCACCCACTCAGAACATAAAGTGTAAAGTACTGTTCGAGTACTAGTTATACAGTTAATTCACATAATACAACACATTAAGGACAGAGGTCCTACATGGGAA
Organism: Oryctolagus cuniculus; assembly: GCF_051225735.1. Lineage (NCBI taxonomy): Eukaryota > Metazoa > Chordata > Mammalia > Lagomorpha > Leporidae > Oryctolagus > Oryctolagus cuniculus. The sequence goes on from NC_142873.1 coordinate 34,728,560, forward strand.
GTAAGTGCACAGTGACTCCTGTTGTTGATTTAACAATTGGCACTCTTGTTTATGGCGTCAGTAATCACCCAAGGCTCTTGTCATGAGTTGCCAAGGCTATGGAAGCCTTTTGAGTTCGCTAACTCTGATCTTATTTAGACAGGTCATAGTCAAAGTGGAAGTTCTCTCCTCCCTTCTTTAATGACCCATTCTTTCCACTGGGATCTCACTCACAGAGATCTTTCATTTAGGCCCTTTTTAAAAATTTTTTTATTTTTTTATTTTTTTGCCAGAGTGCCTTGGCTTTCCATGCCTGAAACACTCTCATGGGCTTTTTAGCCAGATCCGCATGCCTGAAGGGCTGATTCTGGATGCTCCACTTCTGATCCAGCTCCCTGCTAATGTGCCTGGGAAAGCAGCAGAAGATGGCCCAAGTCCTTGGGTCCCTGAACCCATGCCAGAGACCCAGAGGAAGCTGGCTTTGGCCTGGTCCAATCTTGGTCATTATGACCATTTGGGAAATGAACCAGCAGATGAAAGATTCCTATCTCTCTCTCTGTCTAACTCTGTCTTTCAAATATATATATATTTTTTTTTACTTTTTGACAGGCAGAGTGGACAGTGAGAGAGAGAGACAGAGAGAAAGGTCTTCCTTTGCCGTTGGTTCACCCTCCAATAGCCGCCACAGCCGGCGCACTGCACTATCCGATGGCAGGAGCCAGGTATTTATCCTGGTCTCCCATGGGGTGCAGGGCCCAAGCGCTTGGGCCATCCTCCACTGCACTCCCTGGCCACAGCAGAGAGCTGGCCTGGAAGAGGGGCAACCGGGACAGAACCCGGTGTGCCGGCGCCGCAAGGCGGAGGATTAGCCTAGTGAGCCGCGGCTCTGGCTCTGTCTTTCAAATTAAAAAAAAAAAAAAAAAAAAGATGATACAATAACTGTCAGGAATGGAATGACACTTCATGCAGTGCAACCATGACGCGATAACATTGTACCCACAGGAAACAGCTAGAGGATTGCAAGCAATCCTCTTATCAGCATCTACAACTGAGCTTTCTCATCTTTGTTCTCTCTTTTCGTCCATTTCTTTCACCACTTCCTCCTTTCTGTATCGGTCAGGATTCAAGAGGAGAGCTCAATTGCTGTGTGTACAGTTGACTAGTGAATTTACCAAAAGTCCTTATGCAAATGTGAGAGCAAATATAGAAGCAAAGGTCTAATAAAGAGGAGAGATGATCAGAGAAGATCACTAATCCTAGTACAGGTGCTAATGTTGGAGCTGGCAGGGAAGTCTGAATCAAGACACTGATAGGTGTCACAGCAGGGCCATAAACAAATGTTACTACTGATTCTAATGGTGATTTTCATGGAAAACTCCAGCTCTTAGCTGAAGAAAACTTTTAGGACCTTCTCTAGGGAATTTTAATATTAAAGCTATTCTCTATCTTGGGTAAAATCATGATTGGGCCATTTTTCTGTAGTTTTGCCATCATTAACAGTGTCATAAGCCTCCACTTTCCTTACTTCTGTTTAGGAAAATTTTGGTAAAAAGGCTTTATATTTCACCATATTTGTTATTATTTTGGTTTGATTAATGGAGACCTGATATAATATACCCTGATGTGAAAAATTAAACACGCATTTCATTTTTTTGAACCAAAATAAACTATGTCAACTTATTACAGCATGTCTGAACAAGATCTAGTTTGAAGGACCAAGAGGAATACGGCACCAGTTTGGAAAAAGCACCTATCAAGCAACATGGATTCTGTTAAAATGGAAGCAGGAACAAACACCAAAATTTTGGTGAAGTTTGAGTGGAAAATTAATGAAATATTTTTAAAAATTTTGTTTAAGGAATACAACTTCATGTATTTATTTTATACAGATTTGGGAACATGATTTTTACCCCCACCCTCCCTCCCACTCCTTCTTCTGCATTTCTTCCTCCTCCATCTTTCTTTCCCATTCTTATTTTTTGCAGAGATCAATTTTCAGTTGATTTCTATACTCATAAAATTAACCGTACACTAAGTAGAGAGTTCACCAAATAATATATATATATAAAAGAAAAGAACAAAATTAATCAATCAATCAAACAAACAAGAAAACAATTGTTTCCTGACAGTCAAGGCAAGGGCTGTTCAAAATCATTGCATCTCAAAGTGTCAGTTTCACTCCTATGGATTTCATTTTAAGTACTCTACTAGTTACCAAAGATCAGAGAGACCATATGGTATTTTTCTTTTTGTGAATGGAGAAAACATTCTCAGTATATTAATATATATGATGTTTCTGTGTGGGACCAAACTGTTGAAATCTTTACTTAATGTATGCTAAACTGATCTTCTCTATATAAAGAGAATGGAAAATGAATCTTGATGTGAATGGAAGGGGAGAGGGAGTGGGAAAGGGGAGAGTTGCGGGTGGGAGGGACGTTATGGAGGGGAAGCCATCGTAATTCATAAGCTGTACTTTGGAAATTTATATTCATTAAATAAAAGTTTAAAAAATAAAAATAAGCCGGTGCCGCGGCTCAGTAGGCTAATCCTCCACCTAGCGGCGCCGGCACACTGGGTTCTAGTCCCGGTCGGGGTGCCGGATTCTGTCCCGGTTGCTCCTCTTCCAGGCCAGCTCTCTGCTGTGGCCCGGGAGTGCAGTGGAGGATGGCCCTAGTGCTTGGGTCCTGCACTCCATGGGAGACCAGGAGAAGCACCTGGCTCCTGCCTTCAGATCAGCGCGGTGCGCAGGCTGCAGTGCGCTGGCCGTGGCGGCCATTGGAGGGTGAACCAACGGCAAAAAGGAAGACCTTTCTCTCTGTCTCTCTCTCTTACTATCCACTCTGCCTGTCAAAAAAAAAAAAAAATAAATAAAAGAAAGCATTAAAAAATATATATGGGAAAAAGGAGAATATATAAAGAACTCCTGCAAAACAAAATAAAAGTCAAACAAGTTAATGAAAAATAAGGAAAAAAATACACTCCATGGGGAAGATATATGAATGACTATTAGGCACATAACAAAGTGCTTCATAGATTTAGACATTAGGAAAATTAAAATTGAAATCACATTGAGATACTATTTTAACTTAGCAAAATGACTAAAATTGGAAAAATTAACTAAATGAAACGATGGCAAGTATATGTAGCAATTGGAGTTCTCATGTACGGTTGCTGGAATGTAAAATGGTACAACTGCTTTGTAGATCAGTTGGGGAATTTTGTTGGATGTTAAACATATGTTTACCATGTGACCAATAAATATCACTGCTAAATAGTTACCCAAAGAAACAAAAACCAAAACATATAGCCAAAGATTTGTACAACAATGACCATAGTATCTGTATTTATAATAGCTCCAAATTGCTAACCTGATGTCCATCGATAAAAGAATGAACAAATTGTAGTTTATTCATCCTATGGAATACTACTTGATAATAAAAAGTAACAGACTACTGATACAACCATGTGAATGATATTAAAAAATTACAGGGGTGGGTATTTAGCTTAGCACTTACATTTCCATGTTTCAAATTAGAGTAGCTGGGTTAGATACCCAGCTCTGGCTCATGGCTCCACCATCCTGCAAATACAGACTGTGGGAGGCAGTTACGATGTCTCCAGGAATTGAGTTTCTGATGTTAAGAAGCCTGGATTGTGTTCCCAGTCCCTGGCTTTGGCTTGGTCCGTTCCTGGCTTTTGAAGGCATTTGAGGAGTGAATCAGCAAATGAGAGCCCTGTCTCTCAGTCTCTCTGCCTCTTAGATGCATAAATAAAAATAAAAAAAACTTGAAAAATATTTACAATAAATAGAAGTCAGATACAAAAGAAGGCAAACTGATTGATTTAATTTATAGAAATGCACACAATTTTCTTATGAGTAAGATGGAAATAGTGATAATATCCAACTTGGTGGGTTCTTGTGAGGATGAAATAAGATCTGTAAGTTATGCCAAAGCTTGGAGGTACACTGTCTAATATTTAGCTATCAACTATGTGTATTTAAATTTGAATTAATTAAGATTAGATAAAAGCAAGAATTTTAGCATTCTCCGAATATCAGGTGCTCAGAATCACAAGTGGTATTGTCACCATATAAAAGTATGGAATATTTTGGTCATCACAGAAAATTGTATTTGGGATAGTGCTATCCTAGAGCAGATAAAAAGCTAAATAAATAGTGGTTTTTATTATTTCCTACTATTAACAGAAAAAGTCTCATTAATGATTCTATTGGAGAAAGTTGATGTGAAAAAACTAGAAAACAATTTGTGATTAAATACTAAAACTTTTTAAATCTTTTAATTCCATTTCTTCTTAATATAAAGAGAACAGATTTCACATAGTTCATAGGTACAATTCCAAGTGTACCATGATACTTCCCTTCCTCTCTCCCCCTCTTTTTCTTTCTTTCCTTTAATTTTTGTGACACCATCTCAATCTACTTTATAATCACAAGTTTGATCTTCCACTAACTAAAGAGTTCAACAAGCAAAAATAGAAAGACAATTGTTACACAGGAATATAGACAAAGGTTATAAACAATAATCAAATTCCAGGATTCTAATTTCACTCATACACATTTTTTGCTCTCTCTCTGTTACCTACCACAAATCAGACAGAGCATGTGATTTTCCTTAGAGAGATAAGCCAGACCCATGAGCTACCACACTGAGGAACATTATTGGAAGTGGGAGAAGGATCCTCCTAGGGAAGATCAGGTACACATCACTCCAAGCAGCCCTGAACCATGTTTTAAGTTGACTGGGGGCTGGTGTAAATAAGCACATATGAGAAGTGGGGTTTTAGAGCCACTTGTGGGAATAATGGCATGTACCCTTTCCTGGGAGAAAATCCTCAGGGGCCAAGCCAGCTGTGCTGGGTGGCGGAGTGGCAGAGAGCAGTACAGGAAGATACCTTAAGCAGAAAACACGTGTCCTTCAAGACAAGAGACAAAGAGGGTTACCTCACAGGTTCAGATCCCCAAAACCAATAGGCTTTCTGAGAGTTGGTTTGGGTGAAATGATAGGAATTGGGCCTAAAACAGTAGGCAGGGCATATGTGAAGATGGAGAAAATGCAGCCGGCCCTTCGGCTCACTAGGCTAATCCTCCGCCTTGCAGCACTGGCACACCGGGTTCTAGTCCCGGTCAGGGCGCCGGATTCTGTCCCGGTTGCCCCTCTTCCAGGCCAGCTCTCTGCTGTGGCCCGGGAGTGCAGTGGAGGATGGCCCAAGTGCTTGGGCCCTGCACCCCATGGGAGACCAGGAGAAGCACCTGGCTCCTGCTATTGGATCAGCGCGGTGCGCCGGCTACAGTGCGCCGGCCGCGGCGGCCATTGGGGGGTGAACCAACGGCAAAGGAAGACCTTTCTCTCTGTCTCTCTCACTCTCTCTCTCACTGTCCACTCTGCCTGTCAAAAAAAAAAAAAAAAAGATGAAGAAAATGCATTATTGAAAAGTAAATTTATTTAATTATTTAAATATGTACTATAGTTATGTGGCCTAGCAATTAAAAATTATACTAAGAGAAATACAGTGAAAAGTACATGTACACCATAGATACCAAAATTCTATTCATTCCTTAGCTAATCTACTTCTGTAGGTAACTTTCCAGAGTTCGCTGGATCACAGCTAAGCAAACACAAATGTGTGTGAGGCTATTTCCTTGTTCTTCTTACATACGCTGTGTATCTTGCCCATCTTTCTCTATAGTTACATACAAAATTATTTTAACATTTACTTTACATCATTTTCTCTTTTTTTAAACAGCTACATAGGGTTTTATTACATGAGAGTCTAACAGTTTAGTCAGTGTCCTCTTTAAAAATATTTACGTTTCTCATCTCAAACTGTTACACAAATGCTGTGATCAATAGCCTTGTGCATGAATAATTTCTCAAATGTGAGTGCTTATCTACAGGGTGGAGGTGTAGTCCTGGAGTTGTGGTTCTGTGTTTGGTTTTCAGAGCTATTGACGTCTTGCTATTCATAGAATTCTGTTTTCTGCCCCTCCTGGCAATGTATGAAAGCAGCTGCTCCATACTGCTTCGCCAATAGAGATTGCTATGAAACTTGCTTTGTTTCCTTTTTAATATTCTTTTTTAAAGATTTTTAATTTATTTATTTGACAGGTAGAATTACAGACACTGAGAGAGAGGGACAGAGAAAGGTCTTCCTTCCGTTGGTTCATCCCCCAAATGGCCGCTACGGCTGGCACTGCGCCGATCCGAAGCCAGGAGCCAGGTGCTTCTTCCTGGTCTCCCATGCAGGTGCAGGTCCCAAGCACTTGGGCCATCCTCTTCTACCTTCCTGGGCCACAGCAGAGAGCTGGACTGGAAGAGGAGCAACCGGGACTAGAACCCGGCACCCATATGGGATGCTAGTGCCTCAGGTGGAGGATTAGCCAAGTGAACCATGGCGCTGGCCCCCTTTTTAATATTCTAATAGGTGAATCCAGGTGGCTTTACATACATTTCTCTTACCATGGATAAGAGGAACTTTTATTTTTCCTTCCCTGAGAAACATCTGCTCATATCTTTTGCCTGCTTTTTTATTATTAAGCATTTTGATTTGAATTTTATTCTCCTTCTCTTGTTAATATTCTTAAAAAGATGATGATGGGAGTTGGGAGAGAAAGGGTTGAAGCTTGAAGAGGCAGGAGATAAGAATATTTAGGAGAGGAATATGGTTAATATGAAAGTTCATTGATAGATGCTAAGGGCTAGAATCGAGACACTTGGAAGGGAGAAGAGGAATTTAATTACAGAGATAACTGGAAGGTAGAACAAAATGGGTTGGATTTGTTGGCTGCTTTTTGTAAGGGAGATGGAAGAGTCTCATAACAGCCTGAGGCTTCCAATTTGGGGTACTTGGTGGCTAGTAACTGGGACTGGCAGTGTGACAGCAGCAACAGATTTTGTAGGGAAGTTGTCAAGTCCTGGGGGAATGAATGTCTACTGGGTTTAGAGTGTTCAGAATTTTGGGAGGGAGATTTGAACTATATATGTGATCTTATTAATCTGAAGTACTCATAGTAACACTGTTAACAGGGAGAGGGGAACAGAAGTATCAATGTTGGAAATTCTTGTCACTGCTTTAACAAGTGAGTATGATTAAGTTATAATTAGCATATTCTTTGTTCAGCTGCAAATGCTCTTTCTAAAGCTCCTCACTCTTAACTAGGCTAACACTTCCCTTGTTTCTACCAGTAATTTGCTTGGCAAATCCTTTCTGTACTATTAGAGGCAAAAATCTTATTACAAATGTTCTATGAAATACTATTTTGCCCAGCTGACTCTCGTCCAAAGCAGTGATGTTTGGAATTCTGCTAGGGCAGACCCCACTGGGCTGCAATAATGCCCCAGGTATGTTCTTTCTAGCAATCATATTTTCAGCAAGATGGGCAGAGATTAATCTATCTGAGCAATGTCTGTTGTGTTGATGGAACGTTTTCCTTGACCTTGTACTGCCAGAATACTGTACAGGGCCTGGGATGCTATAGTTGCTCAAAAGATGATTATTAAAGGGAAAAGACATTGAAGGAGGGCTTTTATTAAAGTTTATTCTGTTTATTTGAAAGACAGAGTTACAGAGAGAGAGAGAGAGAGAGATATGTTCCCATCTGCTGGTTCAGGGGCCCAAGAACTTGAGCTATCTTTTGGTGCCATCCCAGGTGCATTAGCAGGGAGCTGGATTGGAAATGTAGAATCCAGGACTGAACCAACACCCATATGCAATATTAAAGTTGCAGGTAGTGGCTTTACCTGCGGTGCCACAACACTGACCCCTGATGCAGGGATTTAACAAATACTCACCTTGTTTCATAGTTAACAGCATTTAAGAATATCGAACAAAATCCTCCCACATCTCATTCACCTGGTCCCTGCACTCAGGACAATCATGTGCAGTTTGCTTTGTAGATGGAGGTTAGCAGAGAATTGCTAACCAATGGTAAATTGTATCACTGCTAAATTGTGTTTCAGTTATTTACCCTGTCATAAAGGACAAAGGACCTTACACGCTACCTAATGTCCCCAAACATCTTGTCCAGTACACTTTTTCCTGAGACCCAGAAACTATGGAAGGAAGAATCATCATAAATTAGAGGGGCTATTAGTCGAGAAGACAGAGTAAGCATTGCTTAGTAACTGCGTGGTTTTTATCGATTTTAATTTAGTATTTTATTACCAAGATGCTTGCCATCTTTACAGTTACTTTCCCTTCATTTACCTTAAACCTTCAGTCCATGTGGAGTTGCCAGTCTTTCTGCATATATTGAATTTCTCATCTTTGTACCTACTTCCTGTTTTGTTTTTGTCACAGTCTCAAAGACATACGCAGAAATGCACAGCTTGTGAAGGTTCAGCTTAATGAACTTCTACAAGAGCAGGCACACCCTTGTACCACCACCAACGACCAAGTGACTATTCAGTTTAGTGTTCAAGGTGCATGTATTCCGCATAAGAGCACCTGGGTTCCTTTTCTGACTCTACCTCCTCCTGGCTCCAGTTTAATGTCACTGTGGACGCTGAGAGGCAGCGGTGAGTGCTCAAGTAATAATATACATATGTAACATAAGCTCCACCCTATATTCACTGTATCCCTCAGAAACAACCTGGCCTTCAGTGAAATGAGCTTTTCTCTCCTTCCTGACCCCACGTGGCAGACCTGGATTGAATTTCTGGCTCCTGGTATCCACTCCAGGCCAGCTCTGCAATTGTTGATATTTGAGGTAGTGAACCAGTAGACTTGAGCTTGCTCTCTCTCTCTCTCTCTCTCTCTCTCTCTCTGTGTGTCTCTTAAATAAATAAATAAATAAATACTTAAAAAAGAAACTACTGGGCTGGTGCCGTGGCTCACTTGGCTAATCCTCCACCTGCGGCGCTAGCATCCCATATGGGTGCCGGTTTCTAGTCTCGGTTGCTCCTCTTCCAGTCCAGCTCTCTGCTGTGGCCCAGGAAGGCAGTGGAGGATGGTCCAAGTGCTTGGGCCCCTGCACCTGCATGGGAGACCAGGAGGAAGCACCTGGCTCCTGGCAGTGCCGGCCATAGTGGCTGTTTCGGGGGTGAGCAAACGGAAGGAAGACTTTTCTCTCTGTCTCTCTCTCTCACTGTCTAACTCTGCCTGTCAAGTAAATAAATAAATTAAAAAAAAAGAAAAAAGAAAAAAAGAAACTACTACCAGCCTTCCACCCCTCTACCCAAACATGAGCTTCTCCTGGTCCTTATCTTGTTTCTGGCCAAAAGTAGCTAAAGTCACTATCTTGATCCTAACACAATAGATTTCGCCTTTTGGAAATTTATATAAATGACTACATATGTGGTGTATGATATTTCATCTTTTGTATCTGTTTTCTTTGGCTCAAAATCATTCTTCTGAGAGTCATCTGCATTGTTCCATTTAGTGATGGTCATTAATGTATAGTATATAGTATACTACAGTATATTAAATGTATGATAGTATATTAAGCATTCTGCTGATAGACATTAAGCTTGTTTTGAATTTTTGGTTCTTGTGAATTGTGGTAATATAAGTGTTTATCTGTACTATTTCTTCTAGGATTCGTTATTCTCTAACTTTCCCTCCTCCTTGGCGCTACTCTAAAACTCTTTAGCTTTCCTAAAACCCCTTTAATTCTTCACTCACATTTACCTGGCAAGAAGTGAGCTTTCCCATCCCCCCAAAGTTTTCACCTTTCTACTCTCCTAAAGTACATCTCATGTATCACCAATGGCTCCTTATATTAAAACAATTTATACACCTGAATTATTACTTCTATTAGATTGCAAGCTCCTGAAGGTAGAAAATATCTCATTTATCTTCTTATTTCCAAGTACAGTGTCTTGCTTATATTAGAAATTCAATAAAGTTCAGTTAGTGAATGAACAGATGACTTAGAAAAATTTCTCCTCGATGTGTGAGAAACTGTATCAATCTGGATGAATATACTGCATTTTGAAGAGGCCTGGTTAGCAATAAGGTCTCTAGCCAGACTGTTAAATATGGATATTTTGTCTATCCAGCTGTAAGATTCATGTGGTCAATACTTAAAATATGTAAATTTTTTTTAAATAGGAAATGTGGTACTCTTGGATGGGAAATATATAAATAATCATAACTGCCACTCTGTGTGGATCCTCAACTGTATTGTTAAAAAATATTTCTATAGTTGGTATCATTTCAACAAACAGTTATTTTATATTTGTCGTGTGCCAAGTATCATGCTAGACCCACAATATGCTCTCTATTTATTTTATGTATTAAAAAAATCAGAACACTCTTATTATGGAGATATTTTTGCATTATTTAGTATGACCACAATTAGCTTCTTTCATACAAAGAAGGTTGGGACATATTATGCTGCGCAGAATTAATTAAGATCAAGAGGCAAAGAGCTAGAAAAACAGCAGAAGAGGCAATGTTGGTGCTTGGGGGATGCTAATCACTCACCAGTCTCTGTTTTGGCTTCTAAGCAATTAAGAGCAGAAAAGGAGCCAAGTAGTAACTGTGATATTAGCTTTTTAATTGGCTGGGCTGGGTTGGTGAATGTGACAGACCTTCTGTGTCTTGCTGCAAATGAATGTGTTCATCCCAATCACAGGCAGAGGAACTGGTGATGAGATCTGCTCCACAAGTATGAGATCCCATCACTGAGAGTTTGCTTATGCTCTGGGGTCAGGAAGCAGAGAAAAGCTCACTTCACTGAAGACCAGCTTGTTTCTGTGGGATACAGTGAAGACAGTGTGGAGCTTATTTTATAAATGTATATTGTTATTTTTCTTTGTTGCTCTTGAGATCTCAGGCAGCTCCCTAGACTCAATCATCTGAATCATTTCTCTGATAATAATGCTGATGAAAAAATAAGGACTGAGAGAAAGATGGAAGTATTCAGTAAATCATTTCTCCTTTCTGGAGAGTGGAAGAAGCACCTCATCCTCTTTATTGAACCTTGAGAAGAGGAGGGAGATCAGAAAGAGAGTTCAATGGGAAGAACTCAAGAGAAGGAGCTTCGGAGATTGAGAAAACAGATGGAGCATTTTTATTCCTAAAATGTAAAAATCAAGACAGTTGAGATATCTAAACAACATGGGCAGAACTGTAGAGGAGATTTTTATTGTGAATTTAAGGCCAAATTTTGAAAGATGCAGAGAGACGGATGAGTAATAAAAAAATATCCCAACAAAGAAAAGCCCTGAACCTGATGGCTTCAACAATGAATTCTATAAAACTCTGAAAAAATTAACACCATTTCCTTTTAAATAAAAAAAAAAAAACTGAAGAGGAGGGAACACCTCCTAACTCATTCTGTGAGGCCACCCTGATACCCAAAGTAGATAACAATGCTACAAAACAACACAAACACAACAACAACAGAGAAATATCCTTTATAAATATTAAGAAAGCTATTTTTGGTAACATACCAGAAAACGGAATTCAACAGAATGTTAAAAGGATAAGCCACTATGTGTGGTTATTCCTGAAATGCAAGGATGGTTTAACACACAAAAATCCATCAATGAAACACATTTAAATTAATAAAGAGAAAAAAACTCACATGCTCATCTTAATTGTTGAAGGAAAATAATCCCACAAAATTCAACGCAGTTGTAAGATAAAAACATTAAACAAGCTAAGAACACAAGGAAATTGTCTCAGTGTAAAAGCTACACATGAAAAACCCGTAGTGAACAACACGCTCAGTGGTGAAGAGCTGAAAACTTCCCCTAGTATCAGGAACAAGACTAGGATGACTGCTGCTACCATTTCCATTTATCACAGTTCTAGAAGCTCTATCCAGGGGGAATTAGTCAATTCAAAAGATAACAGCTATTCAAATCGGAAAGAAAGAAGTAAAATCATCTTGGTTCACAGATAATTTGACCTTATTTGTAGAAGACACTAAAGATTTCACAAAAAATGTTAGAAGTGTTGAATGAATTCAGTAAAGTAGCAGGATACAAAGCCAAACACAAAAATTGGTTACTAATAGTGTACAATCTCAAAAGGAAGTTACAAAAGCTCTATTTCTAATAGCAAAAAATATTTTAGGAATAGAATAAAATAAAATATTTAGGAATTAAGTTATCCAAGGTGGTGAAAGAATGTGTGGTCAAAAATTACAAAATACTACTGTTAAAGGTAATTAAATAATAAATGCAAGCACATCTCAATATAATTCCTATTAAAATCCCAGACATTTTTTTCTGGAGATAGAAAAGCTTATGTAAAATTAAGATGAAATCTGAAAGAACCCCAAACAGCCAAAACAATCTTTAAAAAAAGCAAAGTAGGAGGAATTATACTTGTTAATTTCAAAACTTAATACAAAGCTACAGTGTGGTCTGGTATAAAGACAGATATTTCAGCCAATGACATAGCATGGGAGTCCAGAAATAAACTCTTGCATACAAAGAATCTTTAACAATTTAATGGAAAATACATACTCTGAAAAAAAAATTGAATGGATTTCATTCTTTTGCATCAAAAATAAGCTTATATTTTCATTCCATGTTTCTACTACATTTTGAAGTACCCTTGTATATGACAAAATGATGTGTCCTGTGCAGTCCAAAATGATTCAATGGCAGGAAAGAACAGGCTTTCCAGCACATGCTGTGGGGAAAACTGGATATACATATGCAAAAGAATAAAATTGGGCCATTATCTAACACTAAATAGAAAAGATCTTTAAATTTTAATTTTTATTTTTTAAAGATTTATTTATTTACTTGAAAGTCAGAATTACACACAGAGAGAAGGAGAGGCAGAGAGAGGTCTTCCATCCGCGGTTCATCCCCAGCTGGCTGCAGTGGCTGGAGCTGTGCCAATCCGAAGCCAGGAGCCAGGAGCTTCTTCTGGGTTTCCCACGCTGATGCAGGGCCCAAGGACTTGGGCCATCTCCTACTGCTTTCCCAGGTCATAGCAGAGAGCTGGATTTAAAGTGGAGCAGCCGGGATATGAACAGTTAACCATATGGGATATTGGCACTGCAGGTGGCAGCTTTACCTGCTACGCCAGAGTGCTGGCCCCAAAAGATATTTTAAATAATACCTCAATGTAATCCTGAAAACTATAAAAGGTGTAGAAGAAATATCAGACAAAACTTTCACAATAATGAATTTGGCAACTTCTTAGATATGATACCAAAGAAACAAGTGACAACCACAAAAAAGTAGACAAAAGAACTTTATGAAAATTTAAACTTTTGAGTATCAAAAGACAGTATCAACAGAGTAAAAAAGTAATTGCTTAAGTGTAGTAAAATATTTGTGAATCACGTATCTGATAAATGAATCACATTGAGAGTGCTACATTGAGCTAAAAACATTGGGAGTGAAATCTCAGTCTCTGAACCTGTTTTTATTTTTTAATTGTTTAAAAAGATCTTAAGGCATGCGGATCCAGCTGAAAATCCCATGAGAGTATTTCAGGCATGGAAAGCCAAGGCACTCTGGCAAAAAAAAAAAAAAAAAAAAAAAAAAAAAAAAAAAAAAACACAAAAAACAAAAAACAAAAAACAAAAACACCTAAATAAAAGATCTCAGTGAGGGAGATCCCAGTGGAAAGAACGGGTCATCAAAGAAGGAGGTACCTTTCTCTGAAGGGAGGAGAGAACTACGACCTTGTCTAAATATGATCAGAGTCGGTGAACTCAAAAGGCTTCCATAGCCTTGGCAATTCATGACAAGAGCCTAGGGTGATTACTGATGCCATAAACAAGAGTGTCAACTTGTTAAGTCAGCAACAGGAGTCACTGTGCACTTACTCCTCATGTAGGATCTCTGTCCTTAATGTGCTGTACATTGTGATTTAATGCTATAACTAGTACTTAAGCAGTATTTTTCACTTTATGCTTCTATGTGGGTGCAAACTGTTGAAATCTTTACTTAATATATGCTAAACTGATCTTCTGTATATAAAGAGAATTGAAAATGAATCTTGATGTGAATGGAAGGGGAGAGGGAGCGGGAAAGGGGAGGGTTGTGGGTGGGAAGGACGTTATGGGGGGGAAGCCATTGTAATCCATAAGCTGTACTTTGGACATTTATAGTCATTAAATAAAAGTTAAAAAAAGATTTCATTCAAAAAAGATTTATTTTATTTATTTGAAAGACAGAGTTACAGAGAGAGGTAGAGACGGAGAGAGAGGTTCACTCCCCAGATGGTCGCAATGGCCAGAGCTGCACTGATCTGAAGCCAGGATCTTCTTCCAGGTCTCCCATAAAGGTGCAGGGACCAGAGGACTTGGGCCATCTTTCACTGCTTTCCCCAGCCATAGCAGAGAGCTGGACGAGAAGTGGAGTAGCCGGGACTAGAACTGGCACCCATATGAGATGCCAGCGCTTCAGGCCAGGGCTTTAACCTGCTGTGCCACAACACAGGCCCCTCTGAACCTTTTTTTTTTTTTTTTGACAGGCAGTGGACAGTGAGAGAGAGAGACAGAGAGAAAGGTCTTCCTTTTGCCGTTGGTTCACCCTCCAATGGCCGCCGCGGCCGGTGCGCTGTGGCTGGCGCACCGTGCTGATCCGAAGGCAGGATCCAGGTGCTTCTCCTGGTCTCCCATGGGGTGCAGGGCCCAAGCACTTGGGCCATCCTCCACTGCACTCCCTGGCCACAGCAGAGAGCTGGCCTGGAAGAGGGGCAACAGGGACAGAATCCGGCGCCCTGACTGGGACTAGAACCCGGTGTGCTGGCACCACAAGGCGGAGGATTAGCCTAGTGAGCCACGGCGCCGGCCCTGAACCTGTTTTTAAAAACTGACCTTTGAACCCACACTATCCTCTTCCCTAATTGGCCTTTTATATGCATTATCATAATACTACATCCTAGAGTAAAACCTTTGTCTTAATTCTGCCTTAATTTTTCACATTCTCTGGAGTATTTTCATGAAAATGTCCAATTTTTATAGGGTCATTTAACACGAAGAAGGGGGACCTGTACCTCCACAATTCAGAAAGATGCATCAATTAGGGAAGAGGAAATGCTAGAGAGTAGAGCCAAAAGCAATTTGGCAACCAACACTAATGATGAAAGAGTGGCTCATGGAGGACTGGAGTAGTCCGTAAGCCCTGATTGTCCACTATCCTTGACAAATGGAAGACAAGCTGAAACTCCAGTTTCTTCAGTGCTCTACTTTCAGTAAAATCTTGACTTTTAAAGAAATATCAGAAAGAAATCTTGACATTAGCTTTATTTTCTAAGCAAATGTATGTAAACTAGCATAAAATCATTCATTTTCAGTGAAAAGAAGCATAAAACAAGATATGAATATTGAGAACAAGATATGAGAATATAGAACAAGTACATAAATGAACAATATATTGACCATGATTAGATTATGTGCCCCACTGAACATGGGAGTATAATGGTGAGCACAGTTACAATTCACGATGTATCCTCATGGAGGTGATCTCTGTTGTAGTGTTTGACAGCCCTGTGAGAGAAACTTGAGAAAAGATGCAATAAGATTTTTCTGGAGAGGAAGCAGGTTCAGTAGGATTCAGTGCCTTGAACGTGGTCACACTGATTGTATGGGGTGTAATTA
The DNA here is from genome assembly GCF_051225735.1 of Oryctolagus cuniculus. Taxonomy (NCBI): domain Eukaryota; kingdom Metazoa; phylum Chordata; class Mammalia; order Lagomorpha; family Leporidae; genus Oryctolagus; species Oryctolagus cuniculus. The sequence goes on from NC_142873.1 coordinate 34,744,083, forward strand.
TGGCCAGGACCCAAACTTGGGTTCTCTGCTCCAAAGTTCTTTGTTTCTTAGGCAGGCACGTTCTACAAACTTCTACTCCAGTTTCCAGGCTTTGGAGAAGACTCCACCCAATTCTACTTTGGCATGAAGTGTTTTGTCATCAATCCCATACTAGAAATTTTGCAAGGAGGGGATTTAATACCATGCTATTTTTCTTCTTCTTTTTTTCATAGATTTATTTATTTATTTGAAACTCGGAGTTACACATACACATACAGAGAGAGAGAGAGAGAGAGAGAGAGAGAGAGAGGTCTTCCATCTGCTGGTTCACTCCCCAATTGGCTGCAACTGGCAGAGCTATGCCAATCCAAAGCCAGGAGCCAGGAGCTTCTTTCAGATCTCCTATGTGGGTGCAGGGGCCCAGGGCTGCACCCAAGGACTTGGGCCATCTTGTACTGCTTTCCCAGGCCATAGTAGAGAGCTAGATCGGAAGTGGAGCAGCTGAGACTCGAACTGGCACCTATTTGGGATGCCAGCACTGCAGGCGGCAGCTTTACCCTCTACGCCACAGCGCCAGCCCCATTTTTTTCTTCTTTTTATCTTTTATAAAAACGTCTTTTTGGATATTTAGCTGGTTTTTGTTTTTGTTTTTCTGCTGAAATTTAAAATCAGTTCCTTTTGTTCTGCCTTGACACATGAAGCTAGTTTTGTGTTTTATTCATTAGAAAGTAGTTAATTCTACAGTAACTATCACTCCTAGTTCCTAAGTTCTTGTGACTCTTCTGGCCTCTGCCCTCAAGCCCTCTATGTGCTTCATCATCGTACTAACCTTACAATGATCATATAAGTAAAATCCTGTTGTTACCACTATCAGTGCGCCACTTTCAGTGACTTGGAGTCAGGATAGTGAACAGTGGGTTGGTTCTTTCTTTGAGGAAGTTATTAAGCATTCTACTCTCCTTTCCCTCTTCTAACAAATAGAAATAATGATGCATAGGCTATTGGTATTATTAAATTATGAGAGGCAAATGAGGTCAAGTATGAGACTCTTAGAACATTTCTACAGAGCTATAGAGAAGAAAGGTTTCTGTTGAGTGTTATAAAGCTTTTGCACATCTAGGGTAAAGGATGCTTTGTGAGGAGTTTGAGTGACATACAATTTCTTTAAAATACGTGGCTAATGTGAAGAAGGAGGGTGGAGGACAGAGCTTGTGGCCTGCATCAGACACCATTGTGACTTTAGCGGTTACTTCCTGTCTGCATGAACTTGTGGGAGTTAAGGGCACTCTTTCCCCTGGCTTCTTCATCTGTTATATCAGTAGTATGTCTCAATACTGTTGTGAGGAAGCACTTGGCACTGAATACAAGGCAGCACTTGCTATCACCATGGCATGTGCGTGTTTTTGTACCCTGCTTTCCCATTAGCATTACTGCACAAACACAACTGTTGTAGATTCCAGCAGCATCTTTAGGAGGGAGATTCTGTATAACATGCCACTCTCGGTCTCAATCTGGGTCTTTTCTCTATAGCTTTTTTTTTCATCCCATCATTTTGCATTTGCTTCGACTAGTTAGAGGAAGACAACACCCAAGAACAGTGGGATATAAGGAACCCAAGATCCATGAACAGGTACAGGGAAGGCAGTTCCTTATATCTGGGGTTTTGTAAGAAACATAAATTTTTCTTTGTGCTATTGTTGTATCTTTGTTACAGAAATATAGGCTTAAACTAAGCAGAACAAAGGATGTTTCTTTTCATTTTAACTTGTTTTAATGAAGATGCTATTATTTAGAAAAAATTGTATATGTAACTTTTTTAAGGATTTATTTATTTATTTTTTTTTTTTTGACAGGCAGAGTGGACAATGAGAGAGAGAGACAGAGAGAGAAAGGTCTTCCTTTGCCGCTGGTTCACCCTCCAATGGCCGCCGCTGCAGCCGGCGCACCGCGCTGATCCTGGCAGGAGCCAGGAGCCAGGTGCTTTTCCTGGTCTCCCATGGGGTGCAGGGCCCAAGCACCTGGGCCATCCTCCACTGCACTCCCTGGCCACAGCAGAGAGCTGGCCTGGAAGAGGGGCAACCGGGACAGAATCCGGCGCCCCAACCGGGACTAGAACCCGGTGTGCCGGCGCCGCAAGGTGGAGGATTAGCCTATTGAGCCACGGCGCCGGCTTAAGGATTTATTTATTTAAAAGACAAAGTTACAGAGAGGCAGAGGTGGGGGTGTGTGTGTGTGAGAGAGAGAGAGCTCTTCCATCCACTGGTTCACTCCCCAGATGGCTGCAATGGTTGAAACTATGCCTATCCAAAGGCCACAGCAGAGAGCTGAATCAGAAGAGGAGCAGCTGGCACTTGAACTGGCGCCCATATGGGATGCTGGCACAGCAGGTGCCAGCTTTATCCACTACACCACAGCGCCAGCCCCTATGTGTTAACTTTTTTAAAACTGTTTTTTATGTATTAGTGATCAATTTTTTAAATTTTTAAGTAGGGGTCAGTGCTGTGATGTAGTAGGTTAAACATCCACCTGTGGCACCAGCATCCCCTATCAGTGCCGGTTTGAGACCTGGCTTCTCCACTTCCCATCCAACTTCCTGCTAATGGCTTGGGAAAAGCAGTGGAAGATGGCCCAAGTGCTTGCACCCATGTGGGATACCAGAAGGCAGCTCCAGGCTTCTGGCTTCACACTGACCCAATCCTGATCATTGTGGCCATTTGGGAAGTGAACTAGCAAATGGAAGACTTTTCTCCTTCTCTGTCTTTTTGTAACTCTGCCTGTCAAATAAATAAATAAGTTAAAAAAAAACCCAAAATAAAGTTTTAAGTAATAAGAAAATTGTGGTTTTTCATCAAATATATATTGGAAGTCCATTACTTACCAGGCACAATGATAGATGTGAAAGCAAAAGAGTGAATCGGACATAGTCCCACTCTGCAGTACAGCATCAACACAGCAAAGATATGTTCTAGTAATTTTAGCCAATATATCTTCCATGTTGGGATTGACCATTATTTTTTAAAAGATTTACATGTGCAGAAGCATGAAGCAAGACCCCTACCTTTCACCTTACACAAAAATCCACTCAACATGGATTAAAGACTTAAATCTATGACCTGACACCATCAAATTTTTAGAAAATATTGGAGAATCCTTGCAAGATATTGGCACCAGCAAAGACTTCCTAGAAAAGACCCTGGAGGCATAGGCAGTCAAAGACAAAATTAACTATCGGGATTGCATCAAATTGAGAAGTTTCTGTACTAGAAAAGAAACAGTCAGGAAAGTGAAGAAGCAACCAACAGAATGGAAAAAAATATTTGCAAACTACACAACAGATAAAGGGTTGATAACCAGAATCTACAAAGAGATCAAGAAACTCCTCAACATCAAAACAAACAACCCACTTAAGAGATGGGCCAAGGACCTCAATAGACATTTTTCAAAAGAGGAAATCCAAATGGCCAACAGACACATGAAAAAATGCTCAGGATCACTAGCAAAAAGGGAAATGCAAATCAAAACCACAATGAGGTTTCACTTCACCCCTGTTAGAATGGCTCACATTCAGAAATCTACCAACAATAGATGCTGGTGAGGATGTGGGGAAAAAGGGACACTAACCCACTGTTGGTGAGAATGCAAACTGGTTAAGCCACTGTGGAAGTCAGTTTGGATATTCCTCAGAAACCTGAATATAACCCTACCATACAACCTAGCCTTCCCACTTCTTGGAATTTACCCAAAGGAAATTAAATTGGCAAACAAAAAAGTGGTCTGCACCTTAAAGTTTATTGCAGCTCAATTCACAATAGCTAAGACCTGGAATCAACCTAAATGCCCATCAACAGTAGACTGGATAAAGAAATTATGGGACATGTACTCTATAGAATACTATACAGCAGTCAAAAACAATGAAATCCAGTCATTTGCAACAAGATGGAGGAATGTGGAAAACATCATGCTGAGTGAATTAAGCCAGTTCCAAAGGGACAAATATCATATGTTCTCCCTGATCGGTGACAACTAACCGAGCACCAAAAAGGAAACCTGTTGAAGTGAAACAGACACTTTGAGAAACAGTGACTTGATCAGCCCTTGCCCTGACTGTTGATGAACAACTTAATACTTTATCCCTTTTAGCATTTTTTGTTCTATTTAATGCTATTGGTTGAACTCTGTAATTAACACACAATTATTCTTAAGTGTTGAAACTTAACTGAAAAGTGATCCCTGTTAAATATAAGAGTGGGAATAAGAGAGGGAGGAGATGTACAATTTGGGACATGGTCAAGGTGACTTGCCACAAACGGTAGAGTTAGAAACATACCAGGGGATTCCAATTCAATCCCATCAAGGTGGCATGTACCAATGCCATCTCACTAGTCCAGGTGATCAATTTCTGTTCACAATTGATCATAATGATAGGACTAAGAGTCAAAGGGATCACACAAACAAGACTAGTGTCTGCTAATACTAACTGATAAAATCAAAAGGGGATAGAACGATGCAACATGGAAAGCTGGATACACAGCAGACTCATAGAATGGCAGATGTCCTAAATAGCACTCTGGCCTCAGAATCAGCCCTTAAGTCATTCGGATCCGGCTGAAGAGCCCATGAGGGTTTTTTAGGCATAGGAAGCCAAGACACTGTGGCAAACAAACAAACAAACAAACAAACAAAAAACCTGTATGAAAGATCTCTGCGAGGGAGATCTGAGTGGAAAGAACAGGTCATCAAAGAAGGAGGTACTTTTCTCTGAAGGGAGGAGAGAACTTCCACTTTGACTACGACCTTGTCTAAATAAGATCAGAGTCAGGGAACTCAAGAGGCCTCCATAGCCTTGGCAACTCATGACAAGAGCCTCGGGTGATTACTGACGCCATAAACAAGAGTGTCAATTTGTTAAGTCAACAACAGGAGTCACTGTGCACTTACTCCTCATGTAGGATCTCTGTCCTAAATATGCTGTACATTATGATTTAATGCTATAACTAATATTGAAACAGTATTTTTCACTTTGTGTTTCTGTGTGGGTGCAAACTGTTGAAATCTTTACTTAATATATACTAAACTGATCTTCTGTATATAAAGAGAATTGAAAATGAATCTTGATGTGACTGGAAGGGGAGAGGGAACAGGAGATGGGAAGGTTGTGGGTGGGAGGGAAGTCATGGGGGGGAAGCCATTGTAATCCATAAACTGTACTTTGGAAATTCATATTCATAAAATAAAAGTTAAAAAAAGATTTATTTATTTATTTAAAAGACAAAGTTACAGAGAGGCAGAGGCAATGTGCGGGAGTGGGGGAGAGAAAGAGAGAGGGAGAGAGGGATTAAGTCTTCCATTCACTGGTTCACTCCCCAGATGGCCGCAAAGGCTGGGTCTGCGCCAGTCTGAAGCCAGGAGCCAGGAGTTTCTTCCAGGTCTCCCACGTGGGTGCAGAAGCCCAAGCACTTGGGCCATCCTCTACTCATTTTCCAGGGCAAAGCAGATAGCTGGATTGGAATAAAGCAGCCAGGACTCAAACCAACACCTATATGGGATGCAGGCACTACAGACAGTGGCTTTACCCACTATGCCACAGAGCCAGCCCGTATTATTTTTCATAGTACCTTCAACATGGTAGACATTTGATAAGTATTTAGGAAGCAAATAACAGAGAAATAAAATGAATTCTGTTATTGGCATACTTCAATTAAGAAAAGCTCAGGTTCCAAAAGGGTAATTTACTGAAATACACAGCTAATGAGTGACAGAGACGATATTTGAATATGAGTCTAACACCAGAACCTGAATACATCCCCACTTCCAACTCCCACCTGTGACCTCCCTTGATCCAAGAGTGAAGAGCTACAAAGCTCTTTCTCCTTAAAGGTAGGGCAATGCTGCTCTCAGTTCAAATCATTCTTCTGTAATTTATCTTCTGAGACGGCAACAAAACATCCAGATTCGTTTCCTGTAGAGCATCTATGTTTCTCACCATGCCTACTAATCAAGGAGACACTATTTTGGAAATACCTGGGCACTGTCTGCTAATCCCTTCCTGTGACCCTGTTAGTTCTCCTCTCCAGTCCTCCATTTTTTCAGGGCTGGATTTCTTTAACATCTGTATCATACACAACCAGGTGGATGAGCAAAGAACACACATAGGAAGCTGGCTTGGAATTTAGATTCCTTCTTAGTAATTCAAGATCATTGTACCCTCTCCTCCTCCTTCTATTTCAGTCATTTCTTCCAGGTACTATCAGTTTATATGCTGTCACTGGTGAAAAACACACACATGCATACACGCATACATAACATTTTTATTGAAATAGAATTCACATACCATTAAATTCGCTGTTTGAAAATGTGTAATTCAGTGAGTTTTTGTATTCACAGAGTTGTGAAAGCATTACTGTTATTTAATAATTTTAGAACATTTTCATCAATCTGAAAAGGAAATCCCTGTACCTATTTGGGGCCATACCTCATTTTCTCCTCCCCACCCTTCTCTGCCAGGAAGGCAACCAGTAATCGCTTTCTGTCACTGTAGATTTGCCTCATCTGCTATTTTGTGTAAATGGAATGATGCAGTCTGTGGTCTTTACTACTTGGGTGACTGTCCTCATTCACTTGGTGTAATGTTTTCAAGGTCCACTCATGTTGTACTATGAATCAGTGCTCCACGCAGTTCATGGCCAAATCATGTTCTATTGGAAGCATATGGAGCATTTTGTTCATGCCTTCATCAGCTGATGCACATTGCTATTACTTTCATGCTTTGCTGCCACAGACATTCATGTACAAGCTTTTGTGTGGATATATTTTTCATGTCTGCTGGGCATATCTCTAATATATAGTTATTATATGTTATCCATAATTTAAGGTTGTGGTTGCGAATTATATGGTAACTCTATGTTTAACATTTTGGGAAATAGCCAAACTATTTTTCAAAATGGCTGCACCACTTGCCACGAGTATAGTGCTCCATAAAATTTCTCCATATTCTAGAAGGTATTTGTTATTGTCTGTGTTCACATTTTTTTTGTTAATAGTGACTGTACACATTTATGGAGTACAGTGTGTTTCTAAAACATGTACACCATGTGCACTGATCAAAACAGAATAATCTACATTTTCCCTTCCTTGGCATTATTTTCCAGCTGGAGGTTTGAAGCTTCTTTCTATTTGTTCATACAGTATCTACTAGGTTATTGTCAGGTACATTGCTGGATATAAAGTAATATCTCATTGTAGTTTTGATTTGATTTTTCCAATGACTAATGCTATTAAGCATCATTTTATGTGCTTATTAGGCATTTGTTTATCTTCTTTGAAGAAGTATCTGTTGAAAAATCCTTTGCACATTTTTTTCAGTCAGTTTGTTTGTCTTTATACATGTAATATTGGGTTATGGGAATTATTTATGCATTCTGTATGTAAATCTCTTATCTCATATGTACCGGCAGGTATTGTCTCTGTTTGTGGGTTGTCTTTTCCCTTTCCTGATGGTATCCTTTGAAGCACAGGGGTTTTAGCTTTGATGAAGTCCAGTTTACCTATTTTTCTTTTAGCCACTTGGGTTTTTGATAGGGCCCAAATTTTTAGTATATTTTCTCTGAGGATGAAAGCTGCCATGTTTCTGAGTTTTATCCAGGTAAACAGCTGAGGGGCTTAGACACAGTATGTAGCTTATTTAAAAAAATATATTAGGTTCCCTCATTAGCTTTGAGAAGAAGAGTTGATTCTAGGTCACAACAAAGGACGTTCTGTAAGAGAATATAAACTCTAACTCAGTATTGATTGTATTTGATGCTGTTAGAGTCAGACTCAAAGAATCTGTAATTTATAAATTTATAATTCTAAATGAAAGCATAACTAAGTTAGGTACTTCTAAGGCCTGAGGAAATTGGATTCTCTATCACATGGATGGGCAGTCTTCCAAAACCAGAAAGGTCTCGGGCTAATGAAGACAACAGGTATATGCTTTTCTTTAAGAAAGGTAGGAAATACTCATATAGAAAATCATGAGGTGGGAAGACATAAAATACTAGACTAACTTGTATTAAGCCCAGCTACTTATCAGATTCTTCACTTACTTTAACTCTTAATTTGTGAAACACTTTGAGTTGAACATTTTTATTTGTACTATATAGTAAAAGAAAATGAGATTCAGGGGATGGTGGTGTGGCACAGCAGGTTAAGCTGCCACCTGTAATGCCAGCATCCCAGACGAGTGTTGATTGGAGTCCCATCTGCTCTACTTCCAATTCATCTTCCTGGTAATTTGCCTGGAAAAACAGCAGAAAATGATCCAAGGACTTGGGTCCCTGCCACCCATGTGAGAAGACCTGGATGGAGTTCCAGGCTCCTGGCTTCGGCTTGGCCTAGATCTGGCCATTGTGGCAATTTGGGGAGTGAAACACTTGATGGAGGGTCTCTCTCTCTCTCTGTCTCTCCCTCTTTGTCTGTAATTCTGCCTTTCAGATAAATAATTGGATTTCTTTTAAAAAGAAAAAGAGATTCAGAATAACTAAATATGCTCCAAGTGAAGTGGCTACAAAGTGGAGGAAGCAGGTTTGCAATTGGTATGTTTACACATAAGAAACATAATCTCCCCGTATAACACCTAATGAGATAATAATTTCCATCAGCACTAGCTATTTTTGAAAAGAAAATTTGTTTATTTATTTTTTAAAGGTATATTTATTTATGTGAAAGGAAGAGTTACACAGAGAAAGAAGGAGATTCAGAGAGAACTTCCATCTGCTGGCTCACTCCCCAAATGGCCGTAATGACTGCTTCTTCTGGGTCTCCCACATGGGTGTAGGGCTCCAAGGACTTGGGCCATCCACTGTCGCTCTTCCAGGCACATTGGCAGGAAGCTGGATTGGAAGTGAAGCAGCCAGGACTTGAACCGGTGTCCATACGAGATGCTGGTGCTGCTGTGGCTTTAATCAGCTGCACCATAGCATTGGCCCTGAGAAGCAACTTGAAGAGCCTTGTAATCACTACTCTCCTCCTTGCTCTATTTTTGTTACTATTGCTGTTTTGCCACATAGCCAATATGTTTTAGACAGGGGATGCTCCTTCAATCTGGGTTCCAGGTTTATGATGAGCGTGGGACAGATCTGCAGATTATCAGCCTCTGACATTTCATATGAACAAAAAATCATCTTTATCTTACAAAACACTAAGATATTGGGATTGTTTGCTGGCACCATAAAGGAAAAAGTAGTCAATACAGACTGAGTGACTGGTGTGGGGTACAGGAAATGATCACCGGAGATGAAGAACTCAAGGACCTGAGAGGCCAAGATTTCATCATCATCCACAGGGTTATTGAAACTGCTGAATACAATGATTGGGTTCTGTTGGAAATGCATATGGTGAGTCAGGTGTTCAAGATCCCATTGAATGAGGGCATGTTAGCAGGATATCAGCCAAAACAAATGTGACATTGGGTGATTTCTTAGAGGAGAAGGGAATTCTGTAAGAGGAAAAGAAGTGGGATTAGTTATAAACAACAAGAATTAATCATACCTCCTATTCTCCTAGTGAAAGATATAAGTTTATATATTAGATACTTTTTCATTATTTTAGCAAATACCTGACAGACGCTGCTTATGAAAGAAGGTTTATTTTTATTCACAGTTTTTGAAGTTTATTAAAAATTTGGAGGCTCTGTTAGTCCGGTGCCTGATGAAGGTTGTGGATGGCAGAACTTTTGCAGAGAAAATGCCTTTTGGTCAGCCAGGAAGCAGAGGGAAGGAGACAATTTAGGCCCTAAGCTGGCTTACATAATCAACCCGTTGGGACAAGTACTTTTTGAGGGCACTTCCTCAATGTCCTAAGGACCTCCAAATAAGCCCTTCTCTTAATTACCATAGTTAGATCAATCTTTTCTCTCTCCCTATAGTGTCATCCTGGGGCCAAGCCTTTAGCATTGAACACATGGAGATAGCGAAACTAATGCCCAAACGTAGCAGCTTGCACTGAAATAGATTTTAGAGGAAGTGGGGACCTTATGCTGAAGTTATTTTTAGCAAATTCCATTTCATGAAGAGAATGTGATATATAATACTGAGAAGTGTGAAAGTTTGTTGCTCACCTATTAAGGATTTCAGAAGGGTGGAGAAGGATTTAAGGGAGCAAAGACAGTGAATAATTGGATCAGATTGGCAAATATGCACAGAATATGTGATTTGGAGTTAGGGTGATGAACAGGCTAGGAGGCTTGGATTTCTAATTATTACTGAGTCATCAAAAATGAGTCTTCTAGGATAGTCATGATGGGAGCTGGTTTCAATACTGTGTTCCTGAGTGCTTCCCCTGACTATAGAGTGGTGCTAAAGCCAAATGCTCCTTCAGTTCTTGTACAACTTTATTAAGCAAATTTTATGGTTTATCCTTTGTCTTTTGGTCTTTCTCTCAGCTCATTTCCCAACCTACAAATACTATTGATTCTAGTCTCCCACAACTGACATTATTCAGGAATCACACTCCCAGATATCAGTAAATGGTTTAGGAATATGTCTTTCTTACACAAATTATTTCCAATAATGGGACCTCAAAAGCTATATTAGGCCTCTGAAATAAGTATGCCTATGTGATCACATGTTGGTTTGTGACTGTAGATCTTCTGGTTCTCTTTAAGTTAACGTCATCCTAGATACATTTAAAAAAACATTTGAAATCCACGCATAGTTTTTTCATAATACATTTGTTTTTAAAATTTATTTTATTTGAGAGGCAGACTTAAAGACAGAGAGAGAGGGATAGACACAGAGAGAGGTCTTCCATCTGCTGGTTCACTCCCCAAATGGCCACAATGGTCAGGACTGGCCCAGACTGATGCCAGGAGCCAGGAGCTCCTTCTGTGTCTCCTCCATGAGTTCAGGGCCCCAGGTAGGCGCCGCGGCTCACTAGGCTAATCCTCTGCCTTGCGGCGCCAGCACACCGGGTTCTAGTCCCGGTCGGGGCACCGGATTCTGTCCCGGTTGCCCCTCTTCCAGGCCAGCTCTCTGCTGTGGCCAGGGAGTGCAGTGGAGGATGGCCCAAGTCCTTGGGCCCTGCACCCCATGGGAGACCAGGAGAAGTACCTGGCTCCTGCCATGGGATCAGCGTGGTGCGCCGGCCACAGCGCGCCAGCTGCGGCGGCCATTGAAGGGTGAACCAACTGCAAAGGAAGACCTTTCTCTGTCTCTCTCTCTCACTGTCCACTCTGCATGTCAAATAAATAAATAAATAAATAAATAAATAAATAAATGAGTTCAGGGCCCCAAGCACTCGAGACATCCTCTGCTGCTTTCCCAGGTGCATTAGCAGGTAGCTGGATTAAAAGTGGAGCAGCTGGGTCTTGAACTGGCACTCATTTGGGATACTGGTACCACAGGTGGAGGCTTAATCTTCTGTCACAGTGCCGGCCCCTACATTTGGCTTTTCTAACTCCTGCCTTTCCTATAGCCAGAGAATTTCAAGACCTTGAAAGATGTTACTATCACTTCTCAGCCTTTTGGCTAAGATCACGTGTGAGAGATGTTAGTAGCTGAATATTTGTAGGTGCTCATAGTAGCAAAAATTTGAACATTTAAAATCATCATATCAGGTAATATTTTATATATTTCATTTTTAATTAGAACAAGATCAGTTGCTAAAATTGAGAATATTAAAAGAAATCACATTAATAATTAAACCAAAATGGTGTAATTGCCCTTACATGAGTAATTGCCACTTTGTTAAATTGCTTACTCTCCAAATACTGTTCGATGTTCAGACACTTAAGTAGCAGTCATTAATACTAATAAATGATAGTTCTTGTTTATTTAGCATATTCTATATAGTGACCTCAAGTAAGTAAATCAAATGTTGCATACTTTAAGTAAACATTGACGTGAGGTCTCTGAATGAATTTCTGCTTAGATAATTTCACCTCATTTATCTTATTGACCAAGGCCACCTTGCATTCACAAAACTGATTTTTGTTGTCTTCCATTTTTTAAAAAAGATTTATTGATGTATTTTAAAGTCAGAGTTACAGAGAGAGAGAGAAAGAGTGAGAGAGACAAATATATCTTCCATCCACTGGTTTACTTTACAATAGTTAGGGCTGAGCCAGTCTGAAGCCAAGAACCAGGAGCTTCATCTGGGTCTTCTATGTAGGTGGCAAGGCCCTAAGTACTTGGTTCATCTGCTGCTGCTTTTCTCAAGTCATTAGCAGGGAGATGGATCAGCCAGGATAGGAACTGGTGCCTGTATGGATGCCAACATCCCAGGTAGCGGTTTTGCAGGCTCTAGACTTCCATTTTTAAGACAAAGAAATTGGATCTACAAACACTGGGAAGATTTGAATAACAGAGTAGAGAAGTTGACATACCTACTATATTCTAAGGGGTCTTCCTTTCAATAGATGAAAAGTTTTGTAAGAAATTCAAAGCATTTAGAAACTGGTCATTTTCTCTACCAAGGCCCCAGTGAAAGCTATTGTAAAGGGGAAAATGCACACTGATGATGAGGGTGATGGTGATGATGATGGTGATGGTGATGATGACAGTGATGAATAAAACAGTAATGCTGATGGCAGCCATCTTTACTGAATGTCTTTTGCGACAGACATTTTACATTAATTTTCTGTCCTCACAAAACCCCTGAGAATGGGAGATTTATTATTTATATTTTGAAGATGAAGGATCTGAGTTTCAAAGAAGTGTTATAACCTATCCCCAAATCACACAATTTATGACTGGCTGAATCAAGATCAGATATAGAGCTGCCTCAATATCAGGCTGACTCTCAATTGCACTTGTCTGAATCACCTTTCTAGCACTTTCCGGGTGCTATTATTATTTCTTCACTTCCCATTTTGTCAGGGAAATAAAATTGTCTCTCTTTACCAAAATATTTACTAAAGTGATCATTACCATGATAACAAAGAAACTTCATGCGTTTTAGTTCCTTTAATTGTCACAGAAAGCCACAAGTTAGGAATTATGTCAACTCTAAACCTGAAGCTCACAGTCTATATAAGTTGCTTTGTGTCACAAAACTAGTAAGCACTGGAGCTGGTAATTTTCCTGTGTTTTTAATTCTACCTGGGTTTTTCACAATGCTATTGAATCTCTCAAATGATTTTTTAAGAATTGCTAGTAAGAGTTTGCGAAGAACTTTTATACGTATCATTTCATTGGAATTTAGTGTTAGAGAAAGGATATTCTATATTAGAAATTTTATACTATTTTATTAGGATTTATCCACAAATCACCGATTTTTATGATATGATGTTAGATCACTTTTGAAGTCTACCTATTTGTGTCTGTCCAATCCTGGGTAAAATATAGTTCCAAAATGAATGCCAACAATTACATTTTATAAAATAAAATATCTATCATCTAGCAAAAATGTCAGTTTTACCTACCTTATGGTGGCATTGAGAATACCAGGGAGATAATGTAGGCACTCCTGGCTTCCTTGCCTTGAATCCTTTCCTAGAATAGGGTGAAGCTCCAGTAATTTTTTTCCACTGTCTTCTGAATTATAACCCAAGATCATTAGCTGCTAAGCAACAGAGCCATGATTTGAACTCAAGCTTCTGACTCCAAAACCAATGTTCCACTCAGAATTTTATGCTGTTCTCAACTCCATGATATGTTAGTCCTTCAAACATTTGCCCTCAACACTCTCTCTGGGTGAGATGACAATTCACTCCATGTACTCACCTCCTACCTCTTACCCCCAGTCAAGAGCTAAATATTGCTTTTTGTTTCATGACTCATCTCAAAAATTACTTCATTTATTCAATATCACTTTTTGATCACTAACTATATACTAGAAACTAAGCTAATATTGAGGGCACATTTATTAGACAATTTCTGGTCACAAAAATAATAGCAGGCTTCCATAGCCTTGGCAACTCATGACAAGAGCCTAGGGTGATTACTGATGCCATAAACAAGAGTGTCAACTTGTTAAGTCAGCAACAGGAGTCACTGTGCACTTACTCCTCATGTAGGATCTCGGTCCTTAATGTGCTGTGCATTGTGATTTAATGCTGTAACTAGTACTCAAGCAGTATTTTTCACTTTGTGTTTCTATGTGGGTGCAAACTGTTGAAATGTTTACTTAATATATGCTAAACTGATCTGTATATAAAGAGAATTGAAAATGAATCTTGATGTGAATGGAAGGGGAGAGGAAGCGGGAAAGGGGAGGGTTGCGGGTGGGAGGGAAGTTATGGGGTGGGGAGCCATTGTAACCCATAAGCTGTACTTTGGAAATTTATATTCATTAAATAAAAGTTAAAAATAAATAAATAAAAAAATAGCATGCGTGAGAAGGTAGACAAAGAAATAACAATATGGTAAATGGTGAAAGAAAGGGAACTGAAAGCCTGAATAATCTCAGAATCATTGTTGGATGAGCCCCCCACCATCAATCACAAAGTCCCATGCTATCAGAGGGGGAAGCTTAAACCATTACAGTTGTAACCATACCAAATCAGATCCTCCAAAATAATCTGGCTCAGTATAGCAGCCACTCAGTTCTCTAATCCCCAGTGTGTTGGGAACCCAGTTATATCAGCCTCTTGGGATGATTTTAGTGAGCCATAAATAGTCACACTCACTAAAGTTGATTGTGCTGTGGTATAATCAGACTCCATGAAGCAGTTTATAAGCCTGATGAAGTAGGCTTGCCTACATCCTTGATTTCACTGTCTGATGATCACTACAGTGCATTTCCACATTTCCTACGTCAGAAGGATCTACCTCATTCCCCAGTCAGCTTCACTACCAACGTCGATGGCCCACTTGGTGGCCTCACCTCACAGTTTCTGAGTCTCCTGTCACCAAGAGCAGTTATCACCAAGACACTTTAAACATCCACCTGCAGGTCACCCCACAGACCTAGGGTGTCATCACTCAGGATTCTCGCACTACCAGGGTTTTTGCTTTTGGAACTCTCCCTTGTTTCATATTCACCTTCCCTTCTATGTCACAGATTCCTCACGGCTAAGCCAGTCCTTTCTCTGTTAAACCTCACATCTATTCTAGTCATGGAGTGTTTGGCAACTCACTTAAAACTATTGACCCCCGTATCTTTATCTATGAAATAGGGATCATAATACAGTCTTGAGGAGCCATTGTAAAAATCAGCTTAGATAAAAATGTAAAAGTGCTTCTGAGATCTTTCACCATTGTGTTTGCACTACTTCTGTGACATTCACCGTACGCAGGCTGTGGAAAAATAGTGTCTGAATTTTTTCTGTCTCCTACTGGACTTGAAACTCAAGGAAGACTATGTCTAACTTGTATGTCTCATGAATCTTTAAGAGAATATGTGATTAAACAGGTAAAAGATTGCAAAGTTTTCTAATTAAGAAAATATTTTTGTGTGTCCTAAACCATCCGTGGTGCTCCATATTTGTACACTCTTTTGTCTTTATTGATAGGAATTGGTAAAAAATATTTAGCTAGATTAAAAACTTTTTATGACCTTATTCTCTTACTGTTTGTAACTGGGCTTCTGCAGGTCTCTGATGTAACTATCCAACAGTAGCATTTTAAGTAAGAGTTGGAGTTGCAGGTTCTGATGCCCACATAGAATTGGGGATTCAGCAAATCTGTCTCACAGCTACCATGACCTTGACAACATTTTATTTTATTTTGGTAAAATTAACACCTGGTGTCAATTTCCTGCCCAGTGTCCCTAATTATTGACATTAAACCCTGTTTGGAAGAAAGACTCCCGGGGATGTAAAATTTTCTTGACAACTTTTCTAGGTGTCATGGCTTCATTCCATTTGGCCAACTTGTTTAGTATTTAATAAACAATTGTTGAGCACAAATTATTTGCAAAGCATAGTGTTCATGTGGGGGAAAACAGGAGCTAGGAGTTCAGAAGATGTGCATATTTGTAAAAATATGTTTAGACTCTGGGAGAATTTCTCCTACATGTGTCTTTATTAAGATGGTAGTATTCGGGCTGGCGCCGAGGCTCAATAGGCTAATCCTCCACCTTGCGGCGCCGGCACACCAGGTTCTAGTCCCGGTTGGGGCGCCGGATTCTGTCCCGGTTGCCCCTCTTCCAGGCCAGCTCTCTGCTGTGGCCCAGGAGTGCAGTGGAGGATGGCCCAAGTGCTTGGGCCCTGCACATGCATGGGAGACCAGGAGAAGCACCTGGCTCCTGGCTTCGTGTCAGCACGGTGCGCTGGCCGCAGCAGCCATTGGAGGGTGAACCAACGGTAAAGGAAGACCTTTCTCTCTGTCTCTCTCTCTCACTGTCTACTCTGCCTGTTAACAAAACAAAACAAAACAAAAAAGATGGTAGTATTCAAAACAGAATAACCTTCCTACATTTTTATGTAACATTAGGATTCCTAAGGCTATAAAATTAAGAGGTTGTATACAATTGTTTCCACAATGTATTCTGGCTTTACAGGGCTGGCAAAGCTTCTATGTGAATTAGGGATCACCCATGAATTATACAACTTGTTCCTGGGACTGAAATTAGTTTCAAGTCAGATTCACCTGAAAATCACTGGTTTGTTTCAGGCCTTAGTTACTGCAGACCTGCAGAGGATTATTATGAAGAATGATAACCAAACATTATGATTATGTCTACACGTGGTCAGCGAATCAAACAAAATTGGGAGTTTAGTCATGATTGATTTTCTTGGCATCCTGCTAGGTGATGACTGTTTTATAGGAGCAAATGAGTGGTTTGTGAGTGGTGGCGCCATGTATTCCTGGCCAAACTGGTGGCTGTGTCTGCCACCTGGGGTTTTGATGGCAGGAAGCTGTGTCCTGGTGTCTGGCCAGCTGACTCAGCCACAGCCTGAACCCTGAGCCAGTGACATTCCCCAGAGGAGCAGACTGAATCTTCCCACTCTAACTTGTAAGGAACTCAGAAAATGCACTCTTCTCCAGATCCTTCTACCTTCTGGCTGCATTATTTTGGAAAAAATTAATCTCTTAGTTTCTTCCTATGTAATAAATGGAAAATATCATCTTTTCAGGACTGTTGTGGGAATCATGCAAAATTCAAAGCTCCTAAAACACAGGGTACAATTCCAACTTTATCTTTTCAACATGTCATCTTTCCTTACCCATAGGTCTCTGGGATTTTCTCCAGGCTCACTGGAAATTCCTCAGTCTGTTTACTCCCTTCTCATTTCCTTGGATACTTAGGAGGATCACTGATTAGAGTAACTGCATTTCCCACTTGTTGAGGTCAAACATTTTGAAGTCATTGTGGTTTTTCTCTTTTTCTCATTTCTTTTATTTAGTCCATTTGTGAGTCTTACTGCTTTTATCCTCAAAATACATCTAAACCTGGCTTCTTAATACTGCTGCAGCCCTAGCCACTGTATTATGTTCTCTTTTCTGAATTACTGCCATTCTTTTCCTAATGGGCTTCCCTGCTTCTTCCTCTCTCCACTCACCACCTCGTCTTTTCAGAGCGACCTCTTCGAATTGGGCATCAGATCATCTCAGTGCTTTACCTAGCACCAGTCCATGGCTCCCATGCTCATAACAAAGTTCAGAGTTCTGGCAATGATCGACAGGTCACTACTCGATCTGAATCCTAACTAGTTGGCATCTTTGACATTTTCTATGTTGTTGTATCCAGTGATTCTCCCTTGATCACTAAATTGCTCCATGCAGCAGGAGCTCTTGACTCAGATCTTGTCCTTCCCTCCCTCTCACTTCCTTTTTGAAACATTTCTTCACCTGGCTGTTGAAATCTGTGTTTTGCAGGTTTACTGCCTGCACCTCTGTTTACTTGAAGCTGGTTTTCATTGCTGCATCTTTTTCCTTTTCCTATCTTCCAAATAAATGCTGTGGTACCCCAGGACTTATAATGTAACATTTTCTTTCTTTTCTCTTATTCTCTATCCCCACAGCTTTAAATATCATCTGTATGCTGTTGCCTTTCAAGTTTACGGTTGCAGCCCTGGTTTTCAGTTATGTCTGTCTGTCTTCTATCCTACTTTTTCCCTAGGTGCTCATCTCAAACTTAATATGTACAAAAAATAATTTTTGGTTTAACCCTAACCCTATGCTTCTTACTCAGTTTTTTCTCATCTTGGTAAATCATGGTAGTTTACTTTTAGTTGCTTGAGCTAAAGACCAGGAGAGATATTTGTTTCATCTTTTTCTTTCATCACACATTTAGTTCAGGAGCGAAAAGTACTGTGTCTAAACTTAAAATACATCTTGAATCTGATATGTTTAAATTAAACAAACAAAATATGAATGGATGGATGAATAAATATGGGCTTAATTTTAATCTCTTTCTGTCCTGGAAATTGCTTTAAAGGACCCCTTTAGAATACAAAATGAAAGGAATATATTCTGAAATGTCCCACATTAATTCAGTAGATTGCTGCATGTAATAGATTTCCCACTAATATTCATGAAATTCAGAAAGGATTATATTTCAAGCCAAAAATAGTGAGTGGACAGTATGATTTTTGCTTATTGACTAAAATCTTTTATTGAGAGAAGTATTCAATTATACCCATTCTATAGATACAGGAAAATTAAACATTGAAAAGTAAATTGTGCGAAAAATAGTAATGAGTCATTTAATTGTAAAGAACAAGTTGGAACTAGGTAGAGCAGTTAGAAAGCAATTTCAACATGGTAAAATATAAATGTTTTTTCATTTAGCATAGTTATATTTAGGATAATGTTGTCTAGAAAGCAGATATCTGTAAATAATATTATATTATACCCTTGAATTTTATTATTCAAACTGAAATATGTTATCATAGTTTAATTGTCTAACAGACTTCCTGAGCAGTCATGTCCGAAATATATTCTTTTCTATCATGACAAGGTATTGAGACAATGTCAACTTTAGGGAGCTAGTACTTAAATAATAGTTAAGTATCCTGCCTGTTGAAAGTTGTATTGGGCTGCTTTCGTAAAAAACTTACTTAAATAAAATCAAGTTTCTTATATTGCTACTTTTCAGAGTTTTAATATGGTAATAAATATTTGAATGCTGATGGAGGGGATATAATATTCTGTATTTTCCATATTAATTTCATCAGGTAATTCCTTTTTCATTTAACACAGATTAATTTCTTGAGACATAATAATTTTTAGTAGAAAACAATTTGGAAAATTGTTCATAATTTACAATTTCCTAAATGTCTATACTTAATCCCCAACACACTGCTTTCCTCTTTTTTTTTTTTTTTTTTTTTTTTTTTGACAGGCAGAGTGGACAGTGAGAGAGAGAGACAGAGAGAAAGGTCTTCCTTTGCCGTTGGTTCACCCTCCAATGGCCGCCGCGGCCGGTGCGCTGCAGCTGGTGCACCGCGCTGATCTGATGGCAGGAGCCAGGAGCCAGGTGCTTTTCCTGGTCTCCCATGGGGTGCAGGGCCCAAGCACCTGGGCCATCCTCCACTGCACTCCCTGGCCACAGCAGAGAGCTGGCCTGGAAGAGGGGCAACCTGGACAGAATCCGGCGCCCCGACCAGGACTAGAACCCGGTGTGCCGGCACCGCAAGGCGGAGGGATTAGCCTAGTGAGCCACGGCGCCAGCTCCTCTTTTAACATAGTTATCTGTATTTCTTTCTTTCTTTTTTTTTTAACTTTTATTTAATGAATATAAATTTCCAAAGTACAGAATATGGATTACAATGGCTTCCCCCCCATAACGTCCCTCCAACCTGCAACCCTCCCCTTATCCACTCCCTCTCCCCTTCCATTCACATCAAGATTCATTTTCAATTATCTTTATATACAGAAGATCAGTTTAGCATACATTAAGTAAAGATTTCAACAGTTTGCTCCCACACAGAAACATAAAGTGAAAAATACTGTTTGAGTACTAGTTATAGCATTAAATCTCAATGTACAGCACACTAAGGACAAAGATCCTACATGAGGAGTAAGTGCACAGTGACTCCTGTTGTTGACTTAACAAATTGACATCTTGTTTATGGCATCAGTAATCACCCTAGGCTCTTGTCATGAGCTGCCAAGGCTATGGAAGCCCCCTGAGTTCACTGACTCTGATCATATTTAGACAAGGCCATGGTCAAAGTGGAAGTTCTCTCCTCCCTTCAGAGAAAGGTATCTGTATTTCAACTTGATATCCTCTCATGTCATGAGACCATGATAAGAAAGTGCTCCTGCCGGTGTGAAGAATATTGGCCCATGGGCCCTAGGTCATGGAAGGCCCCCACATCATGTGGTCTACTCCTGCCACAGCAACCACATGCAGGACTCAAAATCCAACAAATCTATAGCAGGCTAATTTTTGAGTTAATAATTTTGTATGACCCACAAATTATGCTATAAATATCCAAAGGGCTCTTGGTAGAAAAAAGATTCCCTACCCTGCAAGCAATTTAGCTTAAGAATGCTATTCTTTTAGTTCTTAGGGAACACAACATGAATATATGCCCTGTTGTCATAAGTGCTCTTCCATGTACCTTTTCACAATGAATGGATATGGCTCTCCCCACTCACAAGAGTTGACTGATAGCTGCAGTCATATTACCCTCAAACAAGTGCGTGGCATGCATGTGCACGCATGGTTTAATCTAGCAATAATCTACATGAAATATGCAAATATTAAATGGATCATTGGTGATATTTGATCATTGTATAACTCAAAAATAAAATATAAAATATTTCTATCATACCGGAAAATTTCCCCATATTTATTCCCAATCATTCTTTCCCACACCACCAGTGAAGCAACTAATTTCTAATTTCTATCACCATGTATTTGTTCTACTTACTCTGTGCTTCCTATAAATGGAACCGCTCAGATTGTGTTCTTTTGTTTCCAGGTGTCTTTGCAACTTCTTTTTGAGATTAATCCAGATAGTTACTTGTATCAGTTGTTTGTTCTTTCCTATTGCTAAGTAGTATTGTATTTTAGGAATACATCATATTTTATTTAATTATTCCCCTGTTAAAGAAAATTTGAGATGTTTACAGATTTAGGTTTTTATGACTAAGATGGCCCTAAACATACTTGAGCAAGTCTTTTTATTAGTCATTTTTCAGAAACAAATACCTAAGAGTGGAATTAATGGTTTATAGGGCTGCTGTATGTTTAGGCTTATAAAATATTGCCAAATGGTTTTCCAAAGTAAGTCTATCATTTTATACTTTACCAACAATGTGTGATAGTTTCAATTTTTCCATATTTGTTGATACTTTTGTTGTCATTAGTTAAATTTTGGCCTTTTAGTTACTGTAAATTGTATTGTATTGTTAATTTAGCTTCCATTTCCGTAACTGTGGACACTGAGCACCTTGTCATGTTCTTCCTGATTGTTCCTATATTCTCTTTTGTGAAACATTTGCTCACATTACTTCCCCAATTTTACTGGGTTGTTGGTTTTTAACTATCAACTTATAAGTTCCCTTTCCATATCCAGGAAAAAATTGTTTTAAAGAATATGTACTATA
Source organism: Oryctolagus cuniculus (assembly GCF_051225735.1). Taxonomy (NCBI): domain Eukaryota; kingdom Metazoa; phylum Chordata; class Mammalia; order Lagomorpha; family Leporidae; genus Oryctolagus; species Oryctolagus cuniculus. The sequence continues at coordinate 34,765,484 of NC_142873.1, forward strand.
GGGCAGCACCGCGGCTCAATAGGCTAATCCTCTGCCTTCGGCGCCAGATTTTAGTCCCAGTTGCTCCTCTTCCAGGCCAGCTCTCTGCTATGGCCTGGGGAGGCAGTGGAGGATGGCCCAAGTCCTTGGGCCCTGCACCCACGTGGGAGACCAGGAGAAGCACCTGGCTCCTGGCTTCGGATCAGCGCAGTGCGCAGGCTGCAGCAGCCATTGAGGGGTGAGCCAACAGAAAAAGGAAGACCTTTCTTTCTGTCTCTCTCTCTCACTGTCCACTCTGCCTGTCCAAAACAAACAAACAAAAAATACGTACTATAAATATTTACTTCCACCCTGTAGCTTGTCTGTACATTTTCTTTTTTCTAAAAGATTTATTTATTTATTTCTTTGAAAGTCAGAGCTACACAGAGAGAGAAGGAGAGGCAGAGAGAGAGGTCTTCCATCTACTGGTTCACTCCCCAATTGGACACAACAGCTGGAGCCAAGAGCCAGGAGCTTCTTTCAGGTCTCCCATGTCAGTATAGGGGCCCAAGCATCTTCTACTGCTTTCCCAGGCCAAAGCAGAGAGCTGGATTGGAAGTGGAGGTGCCAGGACACAAACTGGCACCCATATGGGATGGTGGCACTGCTCAGCTCTGACCATTATGGCCATTTGAGAGAATGAATCAGCAGATGGACTATCTCCCCCCAACCCCTCCCAGCCCCGTAACTCTGTATTTCAAATAAGTAAACAAACAAATAAATAAGTCTTTTTTAAAATAGCATTTTCTTTTCTTTTATTTTTTTTTTAAGATTGATTTCATTTATTTCAAAGACAGAGTTACAAAGAGAGGTAGAGACAGAGGGAGAGGTCTTCCATCCGCTGGTTCACTCCCCAGATGGCTTCAATGGTTGGAGCTGCGCAGATCGAAGCCAGGAGCCAGGAGATTCTTCCAGGTTTCCCACATGGGTGCAGGAGCCCAACCATTTTGGCCATCTTGTACTGCTTTCCCAGGCCATAGCAGAGAGCTGGATCCAAAGAGGAGCAGCCAGGACTAGAACTGGCACCCATAAGGGCACTTTAGGCCAGGGTTTTAACCCGCTGCGCCACAGCGCAGCCCCAACATTTTCTTTATCCATTGAATTTATTTTCTGCTTCTGGAAGTCATGTATGTATTATGTGATTTTATCCCTATGGCTTCAGACAATAGAACAGATTCATGTGTTTTACTAATAATCTTTAAATCTGTTCTGGGCCAGGCACTTTCCTAGTCCCTGGAGACACAATGGGAAATAGAGGCACAGTAGTAGTCTGGTTGAGCAACTCTTAAGTAACTGAAGTTTTGTCTCAAAGTAGTTCACATCTAAGGAAATATAATCTTGCAAAACTTCTATTATCTTGTTGGGTAGGTTTAACGGTTTTTAAATTCTGTGGTCTGTTCAAGTCAGCAACATCACAGGTTCTTTTCATCTCTCTGCTCTGCCCTCTTCCCTCAGAGTGGCTGCCTATTCAAGCTGCAACCATGGTGGCTACTCCATTCCAACTCTCTCAAGACAGAGCCATACCCAGAGGTAGGAGATAGATGGTTTCAGTTTTTAGTAAAGATTTATTTATTTATTTGAAAATCAGAGCTGCCGAGAGAGAGAAGGAAAGACAAAGTGAGAGATCTGCCATTTGTTGGTTCATTCCCCAATAATGACTGCCATGCTGGGGCTGGGCCAGGAGCCTGGTACCCCATCCAGGTATCCCACGTGGGTGGAGGGGTCTAAGCACTTTGACCATCTTCTGCTGCTTTCCTAGGCCATTAGCAGGGAGCTAGACCAGAAATGGAGCAACCAAGACATGAACTGGCACCCCTATGGGATGTTGCAGGCAGCAGGTTAAGCCATTTTGCCAATGCTGTTCTGATGTTTTTACTTTCAGTTCTGCTTTTGAATCAAGGACTCTTTTCCCAGAATTCCCTCAGTGTGCCCTCACTGTGTCTTTAACAAGAATGGAGCCACAAACCATTCTATAGTCAAACATTGGGGAATGGGATTGCTTTTGGTCCAGTTAGAACCACTTCAGGGCCAAAGATGAGGCTGTTTCTGTTGAGGCACAGTGCATTTTTGGATAGGACCAGTCACCATCCCTCACTTATACATGGAATTATTATTATGCTAGACAGGGAAAACAAATGCTGGGCAGGCAATGACTGATATTCGTGGTATGTTCCTTATGCTCTGTTATGGCAAGTGGATATTAGCCGAGTAAATAAAAAGAAAGGAAAGAAAACAAGTAGATTGGGGCTGGTGCTGTGGCTCACTCGGTTAATCCTCCGCCTGCGGTGCCAGCATCCTGTATGGGCACCAGGTTCTTGTCCCAGTGGCTCCTCTTCCAGTCCAGCTCTGCTGTGGCCCGGGAGGGCAGTGGAGGATGGCCTAAGTTCTTGGGCCCCTGCAACCACATGGAAGACCAGGAGGAAGCACCTGGCTCCTAGCTTCGGATTGGTACAGCGCCAGCCATAGCGGCCATTTGGGGAGTGAAACAACAGAAGGAAGACCTTTCTCTCTGTCTCTCTTTCTCTCATTGTCTATAACTCTACCTGTCAAATAAATTAAAAAAAAAAAACAAGTAGATTATTATGAGTATTAAAATGGAAATTAAAGTCCTGTGATAGAGAATAAATGATGTTGATGGGTATGAGATTCTAATTTAAGATAGAATGTTCAAGGTGGGCCTCCAGGAAGCAGTGGCAGCTACAGGAGACAACAGCCAGTCATTCCAACATGAAGAGGAATGGCATGCTTGCCTAAGAGAACAGTGAAAGCCAGGTCCCTGAGGAACAAACTTGCCATGTTCTGTGAAATGCAAATGACCTGTGTGTTGGGATGCAGCGAATGAAGGGGAGAGTTGTGCAATAGAAAGTTAGAGAACTAGGAAGGACTACATATTCAGGGCCTTGCAGCCCTTGTTTGATCTGGGCACATTTTAAGCACTCATATTTTCTTCTCTGGGAATTTGGAATAGGGAATAGTGGAATGTACTCCATTTTGGAATGGTTTCTTGATAAGGTCATGGATATTAAGCAGGGAGCTGGAATGGGGATGGGAAGATGAGGGAGAATCTGCAAGGCCTATTGATTGGGAAGCAGAGAAGCTGTAAAGATCAAAGAGAAGAAGCAGGTATGGAGAAAGAAGCTGAGGCGACAGAGAGAAATCCCTGCATGCCTTTAGCATCTTTGTTCTAGTGCCTTCTTCTCCTCTTTGTTTTAAATTGCATGAATGAGTTGAATTCATTTAGTCAATTCACCTTTCTTGCTTAAGCTAGCTCTAATTGGATTTTACTACTTGCAACTAAAAAGCCGTTAATCAATATACCTATAATTTCTGTGAGTTTGATGTTCTACAAAACAGGTTAACTAAAGTCAAATCATCTGTATAAGTCAATCTCAGCTAAGAACTTTTTTTTTCAGATTTGATTCCTTATTTTGGAGGAGTAGCTAAAATGCTGGAAGAAAAAAAAATTAGAACAAAAAAGAAAAAGAAAAATCCATCATGACCACAAATCATTCCCGTCATATAAATATTTTCATATGTTCATAACACACCATTGTCTATATCTTATTTCAGTGTGCTTATTTTGCCTATATTCTGGAGATTGTGTCGATTTTTTCCCGTTGCATTCCTCTCCCATCATAAGTTATTAGTAATTCTCAGGGACTTGAGTACATGAAAGATTAACCATTTCTACTGCTGTGACCAGACTACACATTTCTTAAAAGAATCACATATTTCCTTTCCTTCTTTGTTATTCTTTTCATCACATTCTCTGAAGAGCTGTTTCTCTTGTCACATTTGAAAATCCACACTGTTCTCTCCCTACAGGGATAGCTTTCTCTTATATTTTCCAGAACTTGTTTGTTAATTGTTTCTTTCCTAATGTGTCTCTTCTTCACTTCTCCTTTGGTTGGTACGTTGAGAATCCAATCTCTGCCGTACCATATCCAAACCTTCTGTTTCTTTCAGAGCCTTGTTCAGATCTGATCTGCTGAAAACCTTTCTTGTTCTTTTGTTTGTTTGTTTGTTTGTTTGTTTTGACAGGCAGAGTGGACAGCGAGAGAGAGAGACAGAGAGAAAGGTCTTCCTTTGCTGTTGGTTCACCCTCCAATGGCTACTGCGGCCAGCGCACCGTGCTGATCCGAAGCCAGGAGCCAGGTGCTTCTCCTGGTCTCCCATGGGGTGCAGGGCCCAAGCACTTGGGCCATCCTCCACTGCACTCCCGGGCCACAGCAGAGAGCTGGCCTGGAAGAGGTGCAACCAGGACAGAATCTGCTGCCCGGACCGGGACTAGAACCCGGTGTGCCGGAGCCGCAAGGTGGAGGATTAGCCTACTGCGGCGCCGGCCTCCTCTTGTTCTTACAACTACAAAGTATAGAATCAAAGCATCTCTCCTCTTTTCTTTTTGAAGAAAATAATTTCCCCTGTCTTCTCAATCTATTTGAGAGTGGCATGCCAGTTTTATTTGCTGTACCAGCTAACATTGGATTTTCCTCCTTAAAACCATGAGGTCTAATAAGTTGGTTAAACAACACTGAGGTTTATTACTAGCTTACATTAAAAGAAATCTGGAGCTTATAGTTTCGGGATGAGATGGCAGTTCACTCTCATCAGGGATTTGGACCCCTTGTTCCCCTTTGTGCAATCATCCTTAGTGGACCACTTCTGCCCTCAGTGCGGTCTTATTATCCAAGATGGCTGTCTTCTGAAATGCTGTATTTGTGCTGAAATGTGTTGACCTTGTCTTGTGCTGATTAGTGTTCTCCCTTCTCTTTAATTCCTTCCACCTGGAATCTATGAATATGAGAGGATTTGGAAAAAAAAATTTCAGCCATACTTCCAGCCATCAAGTAAGCATCCTTTGCAGGAGGAAGAAGGCAAGGACAAGTGGCTTTCCTGAAGACACACACAATCTTGCCACAATGACTTTGTGATCCTCCCATGGCATCTATTTGAAATCAGAGATACTACAAGCTCTGGAACCATGAATCAACAAAACTTGTACTGAAAATCAAATTTCTCTCATACAAAAGATGGTGAGATAGAGTTCTCAGTAAATTTTTCTGAACTAGCTAAGGATTAGGAATGATGGCAGATATTCTTCTGAGTTGCCAAAGCATTTTGTCCATCAATAATTAGAAGAAATCTCTATAAATGAAAAAAAATTCTTAATATAGATATATAAAACCATGTTACTCCAGACTCTGAGGTCCACTCTAGATGTGTAGACAAGAGTAAGAAATTCTACCTCTTTGGGCTTATTTTTGTCCATGCATAGAATACATAATGGAATGTGGAAAGGCCTTATTGTAAACTCAGATAAAGCTCCAGCTTGTGGGCAACCTTGAGGGATAAGAGTGACGTCCCATAGAATGATGTATCTATGCTTAAATGTGTTTTCCTTGTCTTGTGTTGACTAGTAGTACTTACTCTTTCTCACCCAATTTCTCTCCACCTAGAACCTGTGAATGAGATAATTTGAAAATAACATCTTTGCAGATATTCAGCTAAAGATAAAGACACATTTGATTAAAGTAGACTCTAAATCTAATGACTGGTGTCCTACATGAAGAGGAAAGTTTAGACAAGGAAGAATTCCATATGATGAGATAGCTGAATATTGGAATGATGCAGCTGGAAGTCAAGGAATATACTAGGGGTTGTCAGCAACCCCCAGAAGCCAGGAAGAATCAAGGAATGATTTTTCCCTAAACTTTTCTGAGATTTAAAATTTAGAGACTCTGGAACCATGAAAGAATGTATTGATGCTGTTTTCAGTGATTCAATTTGTGGTAATTTTTTATGGCAACCCTTGAGACCCGATATATTCCCACCATCTATAGAATCAGTACATGTGTCTTTGAACCAAAGGTTGGGAGTAGGATTAGCTCTCTAACTGTCACCCTCTAGTGTTCCACTGATAGCATTTGTGCCTTCTGTTTCACCAGCTTTATGTTGTGGCAGATTAGAGCTCCTAGTTCCAGGATGGGGATGATGGTAGCGGGAAGAATCATTTACCAGAGGAAAGAGCCTTTCTGCTAAACCTAATGCTACTATTCTGCTTCATTGGCCACCTTAGGCAGGAATATCAATTGGTAAAGAAAAGGTTGATGAGGCTGATGGGAAAATTGGTCCCAATTATCCTGAGGAGTTAGTGCTGCTGAAACATCAAAGAGGAGCATATCTGGAGTCTAAAGGACTCACAGTGGCATTTCGTTGTGCTTCTGTGACAATTGATTATGGTGAACATGCCACTGTCATAATCATTGTCTAATAAGTACAAGTTTACCAAGGAGGTAAATCTTTTAAGGATAAGTGTCTGGGCCACTCCATCAGGAAAGCAACCTAGACCAGCTGAAACACTGGCTACTGATGAGGAAAATACGGAATTGGTCATGCTGGAGGGAGATAATGAATGTCAGTTACTACGTCCAGACTGGATGTAAGTTTCTGTAACTCTGGTGTTACTTACATGTAGATAGTGTGGCCATTCACTACTTTAAATAGGACTAAAACTTATAAGAAAAGAGATCTACATGATAGAAGGTGTGGACAATATTGGACACCCTTTGTGTGCCATCCAAATCCTCTTAGTCCTATCATCTCAGCATCTGTTGAAGCAGTGTGTCCCTTAGGTTTTTCACTAGTTTTGCATTGGTGAAGCCTGACAGCCTTTCTCACTGGGACTACACTGCATACTTGCTTCTTTTCTCAAGATTTTTTTTTTTGATGCCATGATCTGGGACACTTGCTGAAAGAGATTTGACATTTATATCCATGAGGTCACCGTGGACAAAGAGGAGGAGCCAGTGGGCACATTGATCTATCATACCCAAAGTGTGTGATATTCAGACTCACTTCATAAGACTCATGGGATTGAATCCCAGTTGCCCATGCCAGTGACCAATTTTAGTTGCTTTACTGGCTTCTTCTCCATCCCCATTTCTCTCACTCCAAAACTTGCATCTTCTCTAGAACATTATTTCCCAAGTCAATAACCTGTATATTTTTTTTCTCAGTCTCTATTTGGGGGAAACACAGACTAAGAAAACAAAGCTTTAATATTTATTTTGCTAGAGGTATAAATATATGACAGAATTTTGATGTTACCCTGCTCAGAATATTTGCAGATTAATGGAGTAAATAAAAAAACATGTGTTCAGCGGATGGCACTGTGGCTAGTAGGCTAAGCCTCTGCCTGCAGTGCTGGCATCCCATGTGGTTGCCAGTTTGTTTCCAGGCTGCTCCTCTTCTGATCCAGCTCTCTGCTATGCCCTGGGAAAGCAGCAGAAGATGGTTCAACTGCCTGGGCCCTTGCACCCATGTGGGAGACCCAAAAGAAGCTCCTGACTCCTGGCTTTCGATCGGCCCATTTCTGGCCATTGTGGCCATTTGGGGAGTGAACCAGCAGATGGAAGACCTTTTTCTCTGTCTCACTCTCTGTCTGTAACTCTACCTCTCAAATAAATAAATAAAATCCTTTCAAACACTAAAAAAAAAAAAAAAAAAAAAAAAAAAAAAAAAAAAGCTCATGTGTTTAAGAACTGACTCCTTTGAATTTTTGGACATTAGTGACACCTAATAAGGTATTTTTTTGCATCAAGGGAATTTTTCTTACATTTCTTAACCAAAGCAGGCTTATAAACTGGTTTTCATTATGGGTTCTTGACCATTTCTTCTCAGGCTTTTCAAGTAATGATAAATTCCAATGAGTTTTCCTGAGGAGGTCACAGCTTGAGACAAAAATGCCAAAAACATGTTAATGTTACAACGCTCTACTGCTTTTTCAGTAGGTTTTAGGAAAATGTACTTGTATTTAGCTATCTGGTATCCAACATCCTCACAGCAGGGTTCACCCATTGTCAGTCATAAGCCTCTGTAGAAAAAACTGAACTTATTCCTGGGGTGGCTGTAGCTATATCATTAGTTGTATGTTTACTTTACACAGAAGTTAAAACACTCCATTAATTTGGTTCTTACTGCTTTGAAAGCTAATTTACTTCACTTTATCTTACTTACTCCTATGTGTCAGCAAGAAGTGCACCTTTTAAAATAATCCACGAAATTCCATCTAAGTAGAGTAGTGTCTTGCAGGAGGTAGCAGTTGCCTGGCAGTCAACTCCCAGCCAGATGCACTGGAGTTCTGTATGACTGTAAATAAAGACATGCCTTGGAGACCCATGTGGAATATTTTTTTTGCAAAAAAGACATCAGATTAGAAAGGTTATAGGTTCTGCATTAGAGGAGGAGTTAAGAGTAAGAAAAATTTGCCTTATTCCTGTTAATTTGACTTTTCCAAGCATTTGTTAGTCTGTTAAGACCTATGTCAACTCAGGTCAAAATATTAGTCCAGATTTTCAAGGGAAAACGTCAAGGTACACCCAGGGAAAATTACTTTTTGGGATCAGTTAGACGGAAGATAGTAAAACAAGTATAAAACTCAGAATCTCCAGCTCTGAATGCTAAATGAGGCAATGGTATTTGGTCCTGACCAAGTTTATAGCCTAGAATTTTGAATCTTCCCATGTTCTCTCTCTCCTACAGAGTTTGTATGGTTTTGATTCCTCTTTGTCAGTCATTGTTTTTCTATTTTTTGGATTTTTTTTTGCTCTATTCTTATCATATTATTTAAAGCCTCTCCCACAGGGCCTGTTCTGCAATAAGGACTACATCTCTGCTCAAGAGCCATGTAGATTTAAAAGCCATATCTACAGGTGACTGTTGAGGATTTGATATGTGGCTAATGAGATTTAAGATGAGCTACAAATGTAACACAAAGTTAGCTTCAAAGACTGAGTATAGAAACAAAGATAAAAAAAAATCAATGTATATTTATGTTTAAGAAGTCATAGAAAACTTTTGTTATTAAAATATTGTGCATGGATTTAAAAAATATTCTTGACCTAAAACATAATTATCTTGTAATTCCTTCTTTCTATGAACTTTTTTATTTTTTACAGGCAGAGTTAGACAGTGAGAGAGAGAGACAGAGAGAAAGGTCTTCCTTCTGTTGGTTCACCCCCCACCAAATGGTTGCTATGGCTGGTGCGCTGCGCCAATCTGAAGCCAGGAGCCAGGTGCTTCCTCCTGGTCTCCCATGTGGGTACAGGGCTCAAGCACTTGGGCCATCTTCCACTGCCTTCCCGGGCCACAGCAGAGAGCTGGACTGGAAGAGGAACAACTGGGACTAGAACCCGGCACCCACATGGGATTTTTTAAAGAATCCACATTTGTGGAAATGATAATGTTTTGGAAATATTGGGGTTAAGCATATATTAAAAGAAGCTGTTTCTCTTTTTACAAATGTGACTGCAGATAACTTTAAATTACACATGTGGTTCATATTTGTGGTTTGAATTATATTTCTCTTTGGCAGCACTGCTATATAGCTTTTCAATGAGGAGAGCAAGAGAAAGGGAGAGAGAGAGAGAGAGAGAGAGAGAGAAATGGTTCTAAAAACCTAAGCCAATTAGTGGAACCTTGAGAGTCCAAAAGGCTAAATAATTGAATTTCTGAACTCACATAGACTCCAGTTTGTGTTGCATAGCATTTAGAACCTCCTTAAGTCTATGAAATTCAGGAGGGCAAAATCAGGACTCGTCTACTTACCAGCATGTCTAGGGCACCTAAATGTGTGCCTGACATATTCAAGGACTCATGAATCTGAGGTGGTGGTTGTTGGATGAAACCTCAGGGCACAGCCATGTTTGATTCCCATGATTGCAGTTCTGCAGCAATTTCCACGTAGTTTCTCCCTGCACACCTTTCTCCTGCAGCTAGGATTCCTGATCTAAGACATCCTAGAGCTTCTCCTGTTAGCGTACAGATTAAGACATCTTGTTTCTAACTCTTCAAAATGTACTGACAATTGCGTTCATTATTCATTCATTCATTCTCACACACATATTTCTTTATAGTAACTATTTAGTGTCTGTTTTCTCCATAGCATAACACCAATTATTATGTGTAGATTAAGAAGAAACGATGGGAGGTTTACAGTTTAAATTGTGCAGTAAGGCAGACTTTTGCACAGTTTTTCTCAGAATGACTTCCAGCTTTTTTTTTTTTTTGACAATTTACAAACATATCCTGTATATACATTTCTTGCTTTTATTTGTTATGCTGTTCTTATCATCCCCCCCCCCCCCCGCAATGCTTGCTATTCTCTCCATTTTGAAGTTGCAATACAACTTGTGACTTTCCTCTTTCTTGTTTTCTTTCTTTTGTCCAAACAAGATGTGGTTCCCCTCACGGGTGTGAGTTACAAGAAAGTACTCCTAAAGATTCACCATTATTTTTCCCCAGAAAGCACTTATTTAAGGTATATAAACTTCATGCATTTCATAAGTACAAAATTAGGAAAGATAGTGATTCTTCCCACCCCATTATTTCTCTTACCCACACTCCCACCCTTGTCCTTCCTTCTTCTACTCCCATTCTTGTTTTTTACTGAGATCTATTTCCAATTCATTTTATACACATAAGATTAATCCTACACTAAGTACGGAGTTCAGCAAATAGTATGAAAAAAAAAAACCACTATTCCTCAACAGTCAAGACAAGGGCTGTTCAAAGTCTTCTCTAAGATACTTCTCTAAGTATCAATTTTCCTTACATAGAGTACATTTTAGGTGCTTTATTAGTTACCACAGATCAGGGAAAACATATGGTATTTTTCTTTTTGGGAATGGCTTATTTCACTAAGTATAATGTTTTCCAGTTGCATCCTTTTGTTCCACTTCATGTTTTTAAAACCACTGTGTAGTACTCCATGGTGTACATATCCCATAATTTCTTTATCTAGTGTTCAGTTGATGAGCATCTGGGTTGATTCCATACCTTAGCTATTGTGAATTGAGCTGCAGTAAACATGGGGCTACAGATAACTCTTTCATATGCTGATTTCATTTCCTTTGGGTAAAACTCATGAGTGGGATGGCTGAGTCACATGGTAGGTCTGTGTTCAGATTTCTGAGGTATCTTCATCTTGTCTTACACAGTGGCTACACCAGTTTTCATTCCCACCAACAATGAATTAGGCTTCCTTTCCCCCACATCCTCACCAGCATTGGTTGTTTGTTGATTTCTGTATGAAAGTCTCATGGTAGTTTTGATTTGCATTTTCCTGATGACTAGTGATCCCGAGGATTTTTTGTGTCTGTTGGCCATTTGGATTTCCTCTTTGAAAAATGTCTGTTAAAGTCCTTTGCCCCTTTTTTAACTGGATTGTTTGTTTTGTGTTGTGTTCCTTGAGCTCTTTGTAGATTCTGAATATTAATCCTTTATCAGTTGTGTAGTCTGCAAATATCTTCTCCCAAGCTGTTGGTGGCCTCTTCATTTTGCTGAATGTTTCTTTTGAACTGCAGAAGCTTCTCAACTTGATGTAATCCCTTTTGTCTATTTTGGCTTTGACTGCCTGTGCCTCTGGGGTCTTTTCTAAGAACTCTTTGCCAATGCCAATATCTTGCAGGGTTTCCTCAATTTTCTCTAATAATTTGATGGTGTCGGGTCATAAATTTAGGTCTTTGATCCATTTTGAATGGATTTTTGTGTAAGGTGTAAGGTAGGGGTCGAGTTTCATACTTCTGTATGTGAAGATCCAGTTTTCCCAGCACCATTTTTTGAAGATATGTCCTTACTCCTGGGATTGTTTTTTAATTCTTTTGTCAAAGATAAGTTGGTTGTAGGTGCATGGCTTTTTTCCTGGAGGTTCTATTCTGTTCTATTTGCTTATCCATCTTGTTTTTGTGCCAATACCAGACTTGAAACCAGAATGTCTTGAAATCTGGTATTGTGCTGCCTCCGGCTTTGTTTTTGTTGTATAAGATTGCTTTAGCTATTTGGAATCTCCTGTGTTCCCATATGAAATTCATTATTGTTTTTCTATAACTGATATTTGATTGGTATCATATTGAGTCTGCATATTGCTTTAGGTAGTATGGACATTTTGAAAATATTGGTTCTTCCAATCCATGAACACGGAAGATTTTTCCATTTTTTTGTGTCTTTTTCCATGTCTTTAATATTTTATAATTTTCATTGTAAAAAATTTTGATATCCTTGGTTATATTTACTCCAATGTATTTAATATTTTTGTAGCTATTGTGAGTGGATATCTGTTTTCTCAGTTTTTTTTTTTTTTTTGATACGGGTCTCTTTTTTTTGTTTTTTGGCTAGTTGGGCCAATTCTGTGTCAATTTTGTTTAATTTTTCAAAAAACAGCTTTTTGTTTCGCTGATAGTTTGTATTTCTTTGGTTTTGGTTTTGTTTATTTCTTCTTTAATTTTAATTATTTATTTTCTCCTACTAATTTTGGGTTTGGCTTATTTTGTTTTCCTAGGTTCTTGAGATGCATGAATAGCTCATTTATTTGTTGTCTTTTCAATTTCTTGATGTAAGCACCAATTGTTATAAATTTTCCTCTTAACATTGCTTTTGCTATATCCTATAAGCTTTGATATGTTGTATTATCTTCATTCATTTCCAGAAATTTATTGATTGCTCTTTTGATTTCTTCAGTGACTCACTGTTCATTCAGTAGAATGTTGTTCAGTCTCCACGTATTTGCATTTGTTTAAGAAATTATTGAGTTGTTGATTTCCAGTTTCATTCCATTGTGATCAGAGAAGATGCATGGTATGATTTTGATTTTTTTTGAATTTGCTGACACTTGCTTTGTGTCATAGCATGTGGTCTATCCTAGAAAATGTTTCATGCACACGTGAGAAAAATGTGTATTTTGCGACTATAGGATGATAAGTTCTGTAGATAACCGTTAGGTTAATTTGGTCTATGGAGTCATTTAACTCCATTGTTTCCTTGCTGATTTTCTGTCTGGTTGATCTGCATTGCCGAAAGTTATGTATTGAAGTCCCCCATTACTATTTCATTGGAGTCTATGTCTCCCTTTAGATCCACCAACAATTTTTTTTTTAAATAGCCTGATGCTCTGTAATTAGGTGCAAATACATTTATAATAGTCACATCTTCATGTTGAATTGATCCCTTAATCATTACATAGTGCCATTCATTGTCTCTTAATAGTTTTTGTACTAAAATCTATTTTGTCTGATATTAGAATTGCAATACCCACACTTTTGGTTTCTGTTAGCATGGGATTATATTTCTCCATCCTTTCACTTTCAGTCTGCATGTATCTTTGTTCATGAGATATGTTTCTTATATACAGCAATTAGGTTGGTCTTGTGTTTTAATCCATTTAGCCAGTCTATCTTGTAACTGGAGAGTAGAGGCCATTTACATTCAAGGGTACTATTGGTAAGTACTGACTCGGCCCTGCAATTTTTTCATAACTATTCCTATTGTTTACTTTGGATTTCTTTTGTACTTTTATTCGGAGATTTTCTACCTTCACATTCTTTTGTAGTGATGACTGTATTTCTGTGTTTCTGTGTGTAGCACATCCTTGAACATCTTTTGTAAGGCTGGGCGAGTGGTGACAAATTCTTTCCATTTCTGTTTGTTATGGAAGGTCTTTATTTCACCGTTGTTCATAAATGAGAGCCTTGAGTGGTACAGTATTCTGGGTTGACAGTCTTTTTCTCTTAAGACTTGGAATATATCTCACCATTCTCTTCTAGCCTATAGGGTTTATGATGAGAAGTCATCTTTGAGTTTAATTGGAGACCCTCTGAAAGAAACATGGCAATTCTCTTGTCCACACTTTAGAAGCTTTTCTTTACATTTTACTGTGGAAAGTTTGACTACAATGTGTCCTGCTGAATATGTTTTCTGTTCTTTTCTATTAGGAGTTCTGTGTTTTCCTGTACTTGGACATCCCTTTCTTTCTCCAAAATTGGAATGTTTCCCATAATTATTTCACTAAAAAGGCTTTTTAATCCATTCACTTTTTCTGCTCCTTCAGGCCTTCCTAAGACCTATTTGTTGGATCATTTGATCATATCTCATAAATCTCCTACCAGGGGCTGGCGCTGTGGCGCAGCGGGTTAACACCCTGGCCTGAAGCGCCGGCATCCCAAATGGGTGCCGGTTCTAGTCTTGGCTGCTCCTCTTCCAGTCCAGCTGTCTGCTGTGACCTGAGGAGGCAGTACAAGACGGCCCAAGTCCTTGGGCCCCTGCACCCGCGTGAAGACCTGGAAGAAGCTCCTGGTTCCTGGCTTCAGATGGGTGCAGCTCCGGCCGTCGCGGACAATTGGAGAGTGAACCATCTGATGGAAGACCTCTCTCTCTCTCTGCCTCTCCTCTCTGTGTGTAACTCTGACTTTCCAATAAATAAATAAATCTTAAAAAAAATCTCCTACAATGTTTTTAAATTTTCTAATTTCTTCTTGTTTTTTGGGTCTGAATGTAAGATTTCCAGAGCTTTGTCTTCTAACTCATATATTCTTTCTTCTGCCTCACTGAGTCTGTTGCTCAGGTTTTCCACTGCAATTTTTTTTATTTGATGTATTGAGTCCTTCATATCTAATATTTCATTTTGATTTTTCTTTAACATCTCAGTTTCATGGGAAAAACTTTCATTCATGTTATGTATGTATTTCTTTAATTTGTAGATTTGCTTCTGATTACTTCTAACTAATCTTACGATCAGTTTTTGAAATCCATTTTTGATTTCTTCAATTTCTTCATCTTCACATTCTAGTATTGAAGTGTTGTTGAGTTCCTTTGGATCGCTTCTGGGCCTTTTGGCTACGATCAAGTGTGGAGTTCCTTTGGAAGTGTCATGTTGTCTTCCTTATTATTGTTTTTTTGAATTTATGTGTTTATTTTTAGGCCTTTTCAGAGCTACTTGTTTGTTTGTTTGTTTTCCATCTGATAGCTTTTATCTTCAGACTATTCCTCTGTGGATTAGTGGAGTGTCTGCTCTTTCAGTGGATACCCAAAAGCATGTGCTGGGTGTGTCCAGGGAACTCTGTTAAGTGCTCCAAGGTGAGAGGAGTGTCCAACCTGAAACCCAAGGTGGATTGGTAAATCTCTCTCTCTCTCTCTCTCTCTTTTTTTTTTTTTTAAATCAGAGGGGATGGTTTGATCAGCTCTGTTGGTATAGTCTCAGGCTCACCTCTTTTCCTCCAATGTGACCAATCACCAGACACTTGTGGGTGCAATATTCTTCCAGAGCCTCCTGCAGCAATGACCTTACCCAGGCAATCGGTGGGCCCCAACTGTGTTGAACTGCCCACAGCAACTGCCCACAGCAACAGCCCAGTGACCCAGCCACAGCCTGTGGCTGCCCATGTAGTCGCAGTGTTTCCACAGTCACAGAACACAGGGCTCCCACAATCACGTGTGCCCAGACTTCCATCAATTCTCCCAGCCTGATTAGGGGTCTCCTCTGCTGGTTGCTGGGAGTGTGGACAAAAGCTGGTGCAGCTGTTAAATGTGTCCAAAAAGGCACTAGCCTTCTCTCAGCTAGTTACAGGACACCATTATCTGATGGTTAGGGAGAGAGAAATGTGGCCCTTTTTTGTCTTCTGAGATGGCATATACATGGTCCTTGACAGGGTTCCAAGCCGGACTCATTCCAGGCTCTCTCTGCAGCTTTTTTGCTGATGTGGACTGGTCTCACCTCTCTCAGAAGCTGGTGCTGAGGCTCTCAGCTGCTGGGTTCTCTGTTGTCTGTGTTCATGTTCACATCCACACCCTCCATGTAGACCCACAGTGTGGAACTTCCTCTGCAGTTTTCTCCCTAACTCTTCCCTGAGATTGCATGCTCTCCAATTTTTTAAACCTTTTTTAAAAAGATTTATTTTATTTATTTATTTGAAAGACAGAGTTACAGAGAGATAGAGATAGAGAGAGAGGTCTTCCACCCACTGGTTCACTCCCCAGATGGCTGCAGTGGCCGGAGCTGTGCCCATCCAAAGCCAGGAGCCAGAAGCTTCTTCTGGGTCTCCCACATGGGTGCAGGGGCCCAAGGACATGACCCATCTTCTACTGCTTTCCCAGGCCATAGCAGAGAGCTGGGTCATAAGAAGAGCAGCTGGGACTCTAGCAGGCATCCATATAGGACGCTGGCGCTTCAGGCCAAGGCTTTAACCCCTTGTGCTGCAGCGCTGACCCCTCCACTTTTTCTTTTTAAACTATCTTCACTTAGACTGAAAGGGAATGTTCCCTCACTCTTCTGTCATCTTGCTATCCTCTTTCCAGATTCACTATTATGACTACCATTTTAGGCCAAACTAATTGGGACACTGGGATAATTCTGCCAATTAATATATGGACTCAACTGGCTGCTGAAAGGGTACTGGTTGTTCTCATGTAAATTTACTTTATTTTGTTTTGCTTTATTTTGAATGTTCATTGGACCTATTTTTTCTTTTCTGAGTCCAACCTGCTTGTGAGCATATTTGAAGGATTCAATATTTCTGAGAGTGTCTTTATATGCCTCTAGAAGTTCTTTTGACTATTTTCATGGTTTACATAGTTTTTTTTTTTTGCTGAAATTCCTCATTTGTTCATGTAACTTTCTCCACTAGATCCTTTTACTGTATTTAGCATAGATATAATATGTGTTTAATAATGCAAGCATCTAGACAATTTTTAGTCTGTTTCTATTGACTATTTCCTTTCTTGACAATTTGCCATATTTTCTTGCTGCTTAATAAGTCTAGCAGTTTATGATTAAATGTCAGAAACCATGAGTAAAATAACCATAGAAATTAAAGTAAGCAATATTTCCCCTTAGAAAAGGGCCTGCACCTTTGACAGATCACTGGGGTTGGGTGGGAATTGAGACCATGTAGTCTGTGCATGCACTTTGTGGTTGCTTTAGTTAGATTTATTTCACCACAAATGTTAAATAATTAGAGGGCTGGAGAAAAAGAAATATCTCCTTTAGTAGGACTGAGGGTCTGAGGTTCTGTCTCTTTTCTCCTATTCTACCCTTAGCACACCTGTGCTTCTGGAATGGGAGTTGGGGAGTTCTTTCAATTCTGTTTATTTTGCTGCTCCAGGTAGCTGCTACCTCATATTCCCTGGAAGGCTCAGAGCTTTTAGAGGAATTGTATTGCTCTCGGACTTAGTAGTCTCAGCATGTTCTAATACTCTTTTTCCAGTGAGAATAGATGCTACCTGTGATCTGTATGAGGTCAGGAGTCCCTGAAGATCTTTGCTTGAGTCTATGGCTTTGCCCAGAAACTTCCCAAGACCCCTTTCAAATTTTTAATTTTGGAGTGATTCATTTTGTCTTTATTGGTATCCTCCAACATAACTCAGCTGCTTCCCATCCTGGCTTTTTGCATGATATCTTTTCTTTAAAAGTGACAAATTATTTCATGTTCTAACTTTCCTCTTTTCCCAAATTAGGAAGAGAGTGCAAGAAAACTATTTCTAACACATTGGACATTATGTTTAGGACATCTGCCATTCTATGAGTCTGCTGTGTATCCAGCTTCCCATGTTGGATCGTTCTCTCCCTTTTTTATTTTATCAGTTAGTATTTGCGGACACTAGTCTTGTTTGTGTGATCCCTTTGACTCTTAGACCTCTCAGTGAGATCAATTGTGAACTGAAATTGATCACTTGGACTAGTGAGATGGCAGTGGTACATGCCCCCTTGATGGGATTGTATTGGAATCCCCTCGCACATTTCTAACTCCACCATTTGGGGCAAGTCCGATTGAGCATGTCCCAAATTGTACATCTCCTCCCTCTCTTATTCCCACTCTTATATTTAACAGGAATCATTTTTCAGTTAATTTTAAACACCTAAGAATAATTGTGTGTTAATTACAGAGTTCAACCAATAGTATTAAATAGAACAAAAAAATACTAAAAGGGATAAAGTATTAAGTTGTTCATCAAGAGTCAGGGCAAGGGCTGATCGAGTCACTGTTTCTCATAGTGTCCGTTTCACTTCAACAGGTTTCCTTTTTGGTGCTCGGTTAGTTGTCACCGATCAGGGAGAACATATGATATTTGTCCCTTTGGGACTGGCTTAATTCACTCAGCATGATGTGTTCCACATTCCTCCATCTTGTTGAAAATGACCGGATTTCATTGTTTTTGACTGCTGTATAGTATTCTATAGAGTACATGTCCCATAATTTCTTTATCCAGTCTACTGTTGATGGACATTTAGGTTGATTCCAGATCTTAGCTATTATGAATTGAGCTGCAATAAACATTAAGGTGCCGACTGCTTTTTTTGTTTGCCAATTTAATTTCCTTTGGGTAACTTCCAAGGAGTGGGATGGCTGGGTTGAATGGTAGGGTTATATTCAGGTTTCTGAGGAATCTCCAGACTGACTTCCACAGTGGCTTGACCAGTTTGCATTTTCACCAACAGTGGGTTAGTGTCCCTTTTTCCCCACATCTTCGCCAGCATTATTGGGTAACATATCTGCAGTATCTTGCATTTTGCTGATTTTCCTTGGTATCATTATTTTGAAATTTTCCAGGCAATTAACAAGTTTCCCTTTGTTTGGGATCTATTTGTACAGAACTATTGTGAATCTTTGGTGGTTTCACTGTTTCCTTGCATTTTTCAATGATTCTAGTGTCCTTCTATTGATGCCTGTGCATTTGGTGAAATGGTATTCTCTCCTGTCCTGTGGAGTAGCTTTCACTGTGAAACACCTTTACCTGTGGATGTGTTCTGAGGTGCCATTAGGGTAAGGTGGATTATGTTGGTTTTGGTTCCAGGTAGGCAAAGTAGTGTACTGTCCATGTAGTTCTTTGGCTGTAATCACTTTCAGCAATGCTTATGAGTGCCTGAGTGGCCTTGGCTGCAGAAATCTATGTGGCTGTTCTATGGGGTCAACCAAGGGCCATCTGATCTCCAGTGGGTTGACACATGTCCCCATCAGCATTGAAGACAGGATTGTCCTGGGTTCCTGGACAGGAGGTGGATGACTGGATTCTGGCACGCAGTATAATGGCTGTTTAGCTGGTCCTAGGCTTCCCAAAGTGATATCAAGGTTGTAGCTGCACATGGGGACATACTCCAGTGGCAGTGGACCCACAGGAACAGGACAGTTAAGTGGCTTATAGGCTCCAGAAAAGGATGCTCTCTAGCAATGCTTTAATCTCAGTAGGACACCGTAGAGAAGCAGCCTGGGTCAATAGAGGGTAACAGCACAATGTGAGTTTCTTCAGAGAAGTGCAACCATGTGTTTCTCAGGCAGCTCTCTAGATTGGATTCAAGGGTTGCTGAAAAATTGTAGGTGTTCATAGTTTTAATGGAGACTGCTGAGTGCCTCTTGTTTATCTTTTTTCTTCTTGGTGAAATTCCTTTTGGTTCCACATTGTTCATAATTGCGGAGACAGGATAGCAGAGACAGGAGGTCTTTCTGTGTAGGCATCCCAACTTTGTGAGTTGCAGTAGTATGAATTCCAAACTGTCTTCTGGACACTCTAGTTGTAATATAGTTGTTTATAGATTGTTTTTTGTCATTATTTGTGAGAGAATAGGGAAAAGGCATTGGACTCCTATAGTAAGTCATCTTGCCCTATGGTATTTTTCAGTGCTAAGTTGCCCATTTAAACATTTTTGAAATTGTGACATATTTCACAATAGATTCAATGTGGTAGTAGCTCTCTCCCACCAGAATGCTGTTGTTGAATAATATATTCACGTTAGGTTAGGAGCAATAGGATATAATGGTGAAAATGCCTCATGGAGAACTCTTAGCCTCATGGGGATTATAGACTGATGATAATAGATAATACACAGTAGAAAACCACATAAATTCAATCTTATTCTATCTTGACACTGAACTATGAAGACTTGATTTATAGTTTTCATACTCCCCACATAACAGTAGCTCTTAATGCTGAGTGCTAAGGCATTGTGTAAACATTAATTAATCGGATTGAATTATTTTACTTCTTAATCTCATCTAGGTTTAACTACTTTAGTTATTAATGATTTCTGCTTTTTTTCATTGCTTTACCATGTCCCTGTATTAGCTGCTCAACCTTTGGGCCATATTCTTCCCTGCAGATTTAATATCCATTTCAACTTACCTATGCCCAGATTCCTTCCTTCCTTCCTTCCTTCCTTCCTTCCTTCCTTCCTTCCTTCCTTCCTTCCTTCCTTCCCTCCTCCTGCCCTCCCTCCCTCCCTCTCTCTCTCACTCTCTCTCTCCTTCTCTCAGTCTCTTTTCTTTCTCTCTGGTGAGTGACTTATAATAACTCTGTAAAAAAGTCATGTACCTTTATCTTTTTTTTTTTTGGTGCATTGACCATTTTGTGCTAGTGGAGTCACATGGCCCTAGGCAGCTTTATTTTTGGGTCTGTGATTCATGCTGAAAAACTTGGCATGGGCTCTGACTTAATGGAAATTTGCTTAGCTTGTGGCATGTGGAGATGGCACCAACGTCTTTTCATGTGATCTGTGCACATGGCCATGGTGTAGTCTCTGTATCTATGCTTCTATAACAGGGCAGGAATAATTAATAAAGGTAACATAACTGTGCAATATGTGCTCCTGGATGTGTCCTTATTTGCCATTATGAGGATTAGAATAAATGGATAAGTCATTGTTGGCTTTTGGTCAGAATCCTCAAGAAGAAAAGATACAGGGTTGATAGTTCATGTTGCAAGGAACACACACTTCCAGAACAACTTCCAGTTGTTACGTGAATATTGCAATTGTTCTGTTCTATGTTTTTGGCTTTTTCATGTTTTTTACTTACTTTAGAAAATGTGATACGAATGAGAGTACCTCACAACTATGCTGCCTATTGTTGATGTCCATCAATGTTGTACTGCATCCATGATATAATACACTGAATTCTGGTGTGCCCAACACACTATTTTTAAACCCAGTAATACTTCTGCCATTATTGAGGCAATTGTGTTCTGGAATTCACTCTTTTAAGTGAGGATTCTGTCTTTATTTTTTTTATTTACATGACAAAGATGCTAAATCTGCTATCTCATGATTTTGCATATTTCATGAAAGAAGTTTCAATCATCTTTTCCTATAACTCATGTGTGATCCCATAGTCCAAATCCAAAGGACAAACCAGGTGACATTATAATGTTGGTCACAAAATCATGCCCTCCTAGGTATAGCTGAGTGTTATCATTGTCCCAGCATTATATGTCTTACTCTCTCCTTTGAGGAGTTTTCTTTCAGTGGAAGTTTTGGAAGATTATGTGGCAAAATATTATAGATATTCAATTCTATGGACAAGCCTCAATTCCTGAATTCCAGATGGAACACAGCTAAGACAAAACCTGATAATCCTTTCAACCTCCTTTCTCCACTTTTATGGTTCTCTTAGGTAGTTACAAGTTAACCCTTTGGTCCTCAAGTTTTGCCTTTTACTAAATGGAATAAGTAGAGTATAATACCCTCATAATGTAAGAATCATGAAAATCGTGGCTTCTTTGTGTCAACAGGTCCCTTCATGGAACTCTGATCGCACTAGCTTGATATTAGAAGATTAATGTGTACATGTAGTGAACTATACCTATTTGAAAATCATTAGTGTCACATTTACTGTGTCAGTTGTTTGTAGTTTGTCTTTATTTGTGCTGTTTTCTGAAACAGACTACCTCCAGACCCATAGCATCTGGAAATGAGTTGCTTGCAAGAAAAAGTGACTTTTTTTGTTATGCATCTTCAAAAAATCAATTGAGATGACTGGAATATAGATTAAAAGGATTAAATCAGAGTCAGTGTATTATGAGGTTGATATTTTCAACAGCAAATGAAAAAAAAGTAACAAATGGTTTGTAAGGCCAGATAGTATGAATAAACTGAGATAAGTTGAATAGTTATTATATCAGAAATATTTGAAGGATGTGTTAAGCATGTATATTTAGAGTGAAACTATGGCATGGTTTACAAAACAATATTGCTATATACACTATAGAACACAATGTATCCATTACATTTTACTAAAGGATGTTTATAATGAAATCCAATATTTTTATTCACAGGCAGTATAGATTCAATATTCACCATTTGTGAAAAAATACACTAATGGTCCTATTAAAAATAATGACTTTGTGCTTGTTAAGTGCCCATTGATTACTTAAAAACTCACACTCATTTAAGCTGGAAGAATAATTAATCGAAGAATCATTTCAGAGTTCAATTTCCCAATTACGAAGTTTATTTCTGCATTTACCGTAAAAGAGACAATATTGTCACAAAACATAAAGCTGTAATTTCCCATTTTAACTACTTCCGGTTTTCATATGCTTCTAAGGATGCTGCTTCTCGCTTACTTTCCAGTGGTGGGTTCTTGCTTACATGCCAAGATGGACCATGGCCTGTGAATTTGTGGAAGGGCTTACTCTGCAGTGTTTCCTCCTGTGCACTTGTGAATCCCTATTCTTGAACTTGAGTTAACTTTACAGAGAGTTGTGTTTAACTCTGCCCCAATGAGGTCTTCTTTGACAGAATTCAAAATTGTTTGAGGGACTATAGTCCATGCTCACTTGATTCATTCATGGATGGATAACAAGAATTTCAGAGAAAGCATAAAAATGAAGGCAAATAGAGAGCCCTAATAAAGAATTTGCTTATGGTCAATTTCCATTAAAAGGCCAAATATCCTCCATCTGTTGTAGCTCTTTTTTCTGGGTGATATAAATGCCTAATGCCTCAAAGGCCCCATTTTGCTATTATGTGATATACTGATGCTTTGAGAATGAGTGAGAATCAAAATGCTCCTGATAATTAAATATCATTGCATTGGTTTTGCTACTTTAGTTTCCAGACCCACAAACAGACTCTATCTTGTTTTAAAAGCAAAGGGTGTGAGCATTTGGGTAGCTGTTAAGATGCTGCTTGAGATGCCTACATCCTATGTTGAAGTGCTGAGTTAGAGTCCTGGCTCTTCACCCAATTGCAATGAGTTTCCTGGGAGGCAGCTGGTGATGGATGAAGCAGTTGCCCTGCCACCCATACAAAAGGCCTGAATTGAGTTCCCAGCTCCCAGTTTCAACCTGACTCAGCCCTGGCTATTGCAGGTATTTGAGAATGAACAAGCTGATGGGATGTCTCTGTATATCTGTCTCTCTCTTTCTGTCTATCTACCTTTTAAATAAAATAAATAAATATATGAGAATATTTTAAAAGTAAAAATAAACAAAGAGTTCCCCCTTTGCAGGCCTGTAACTAGATTGGGGACTGCCCACATGATAACTAAGCCTTTGTTGTTCTTGAAGGGTGTTGGCAGTACCTATAACACACCATGAATATCATTCTTGCCAAGAATGTGTGAATTTGCAAGTTCTGTTTGTTCTTTGATACTCAAATGATGTCCAAAGCACACACAATGAAGGAAACGGTCCACCCATGATAATAAACCTAAAGATTCTCAAAAAATATGTGATTTGGCATATATAAACTGAAATCAAATGTACTGCGTATCATGTAGGGAATGCAGGACTGTATTTAACTATAATTTGGTAAGGGAATATCTAATCAGTTTTATTGTATGCAAACCTAGAAAAACTGAAAAGAGGACTCAGATCTAAAGCATAAAACACAGAATACTAAGATCTAAACATGGATTGCACAATTCTATAGAACTAGAAATTAGAAGCATTTACTGAGAAACACCCACTATGAAGACACAAACTTTCTCATCACTATAGACTTCTCTCTAGTAGCATAGGAATCATTCATGGATGGTGCCATGGCTCATTTAGTTAATCCTCTACCTGTGGCGCTGGCATCTCATATGGGCACTGGGTTCTAGTCCCGATTGCTCCTCTTCCAGTCCATCTCTCTGCTGTGGTCTGCGAAGGCAGTGGAGGATGACCCAAGTGCTTGGGTCCCTGCGCCCGCATGGGAGATCAGGAGGAAGCACCTGGCTCCTGGCTTCAGATCGGCGCAGTGCGCCGGCCGCAGCACACGGGCTGTGGCAGATATTTGGGGGGTGAACCAACGGAAAAAGGAAGACCTCTCTCTCTCACTGTCTAACTCTGCCTGTCAAAAAAAAAAAAAAAAAAAAAAAAGAATCATTCATTAGGCCTATGGCTAACTCTTGATTTGACAGTCTTTTGGTCTGAAACCAAAGGAATTATGGAAATATTGTCTAATCATGTGAAAACCATGTATTTAAGAAAACTGTGATTTGATACAGCCCTTCCCATTAAATTAAAACAGTAAAGAACAGTGACAAAAAAGCAGCTACATGAATAGATATACTAAAAATTAAATTGCCAACAATTCTATTCTTTGGAACATTGTAAAAATGATTGGAGTTTATGTTCATGCTCACTAAAATTACAAATTTAGTAGAGCATATGTAAGTAAATAGGATATCTTTGTATAACAAGCTTTTATTCAACATACATTTATGAATGCTTACTGTGCATCTGTCTCTGCGCAAGGTACTGGGGACAAAGTACTGGTCATATGAAGCAGAACGTGATGTAAATATATGTCCACATAGTTATAGAATGGGCACTATAAATGAAGTATGGGCGGTGATTACAAGAAGTACAAACAGGACTGACAAAGGCACACTCTTCCCAAAGGATAAAGCTCCTGTTATGCTGGTCATTTTTGAGGACAACTGAATAGCTTAATTTAACTGAACAACCTAATTTCACATGGAAAAGTTCTTTACTCACTTAGGTATTCACCCATTTCTTCACTGGTTCACTCATTCAACAAGAATTTTTAAATTAAATTCATATTCATTTTAACTGATACATAAAAACTGTATGCACTTATGGGTTATCATGTGATGTTTCAATACATGCATACATCGTATAAAGTTCAACATGTCTATCTCCTCAAGCATTTATGAACAGATTTCATGAATTTCACATATACAATTTGATGGCCATTCCCTTTTTTATGTTTTAATTCATTTCCTGTTCTCACAGTTTTCAATGGTGAATTAGAATGAGCCACTCAAAGCACTGGGACTAACAGTGGCTCCAATAAATCTTAAGCTAAAAGAACAAGAAAGGATAGCAGAGAAGTGATTAGGACTAGAGAAGTTACAAGAACAAATGGCATTTATGATGAAGTTCAGATGCATCTAACTTGTTTTTCCAAAGAAGGGTGGGAGAAAGGTGGGCACAGCATGTGGAAGAGCAGAGGGTGCACCGAATCAAGAAAAATTATGTTTGAGAAGGAAACGTATAAAACAAGTAAGAAACAGAGTGGGGGCTGGCGCCGCGGCTCACTAGGCTAATCCTCGCCTTGCGGCGCCGGCACACCGGGTTCTAGTCCTGGTCGGGGCACCGGATTCTGTCCCGGTTGCCCCTCTTCCAGGCCAGCTCTCTGCTGTGGCCCGGGAGTGCAGTGGAGGATGGCCCAAGTACTTGGGCCTGCACCCCGTGGGAGACCAGGAGAAGCACCTGGCTTCTGCCTTTGGATCAGTGCGGTGTGCCGGCCGCGGCGGCCATTGGAAGGTGAACCAACGGCAAAAGGAAGACCTTTCTCTCTGTCTCTCTCTCTCACTGTCCACTCTGCCTGTCAAAAAAAAAAAAAGAAGCAGAGGGGGTTTAGAATGGGTGAAACTCAGGTGTTGCTATGGGCAGGAGAATTTTAAATTTTAAGGTTTGCCAGTTTGGAGAGATCAGAATGCATTCATAGAACTGAAAGATGGTAAAACAATTTTCTGGGTAAGAACTGACAGTTACCAATTCTAGAATTGTGGTGGTGGACACGAAAAGATAAAGAATTTATAAAGCGCTATCTTGGAAAATCTTCAGAAACATCTATACAGATTTTATTTTACTCAAAAAGCAGAGCCAGCATAGGTGTTGGGCTAGGAGATGTCATTTTTTGTATGCATGGTGTGACTTAGATATTCCTGAAGAAATTCTAACCTGGAATTAGATTCCTGTGATCTGCAAACCAATTTCTGGAATGCTGTTGTTCATGATTCATTTCTTTTTTACTTTTCTCTGTGTTGTCTGTTGTCAACTAGACATCATCATTATCCCTTTCCATTGCAGAAGCAAGCCAGAAATTACATGTCCCAGAATCTGTTTCCATTTGTATTTCTTGATTTTTTTTCTGTTAAGAATTGTGATTTGGATGGTGAAAAACATGTCATTGTTCGCTGGACACAGTTGCAAATATAGAAGGACAAAGGCGAGATGCAAGTTACATCCTATTATGCTCTTAAGGACCACCATCATCATAGCTGCGGGCTAAGACACTTGGTGTAAACTTCAGAGCAGTTTCCTGGAAACCTTTTTAGAATCCTCACTTAGACGCTTCAGTCTGACAGCCTCAGTTAGGCATCTCTGATTTCTGTTCCACCAACTTTTTCAAATATTAAACAATTCCCTAGTTCTTTTATTTAACTTTTTTATTCAAAATACATTGACTATTTTCTGTTTTTTGATGGAAGCCTGACAGATACAGATTTCCACTCCAAAAGTGTTCCCAAGGGCACAGATGACTAATGATGGAAATCTTCAAATAGGGTTTTGATCTTGTTAGCTTTAGAAGAAGTAAAATTTTCATCACCAATGGAAAGTAGGTTATGGTGGTTTTCATCATGAAATGACAAAAAACCTTGCTTAAAGTATGACCTTCAACTGCCTGGAGTCAAATGTCTATAGAAGTTGATTTGAACTCACAAAGCTGCCGTGGTAATAGAACTCCCCCCCACCAAAGAAACCTTTTATTCAAGGACTACAAACTTCATGCATTTCATAAGTATAACTCTAGGAATATAGTGATTTTTCTCATCATACTGCCCTCCCACCCATACTCCCACTCCTCCTCCTCTTCCTTGCCCATTTCCAGTTCCCTTTTCCACTAAGATCCATTTTTGATTAACTTTATACTCAGAAGACCAACTCTATACTAAGTAAAGGGATGTACAATTTGGGACATGCTCAAGCTGACTTGCCCCAAATGGTAGAGTTAGAAACATACCAGGGGATTCCAATTCAATCCCATCAAGGTGGCATGTACCAATGCCATCTCACTATTCCAAGTGATCAATTTCAGTTCACAATTGATCATAATGAAAGGACTAAGAGTCAAAGGGAGCACATAAACAAGTCTAGTGCCTGCTAACACTAACCGATAGAATAAATAAAGGGGAGAGTGATCCAACATGGGAAGTGAGATACTCAGCAGACTCATAGAATGGCAGATGTCCTAAATAGCACTCTGGCCTCAGAATCAGCCCTAAAGGCATTCGGATCTGGCTGAAAAGCCCATGAGAGTATTTCAGGCATGGAAAGCCAAGACACTCTGGCAAAAGATCTCTGTGAGTGAGATCCCAGTGGAAAGAACAGGTCTTCAAAGAAGGAGGTACCTTTCTCTGAAGGGAGGAGAGAACCTCCACTTTGACTATGACCTTGTCTAAACAAGATAAGAATCGGAGAACTCAGAGGGCTTCCATAGCCTTGGAAACTCATGACTGGAGCATAGGGAGATTACTGATGCCATAGACAGGAGTGTCAATTGGTAAAGTCAACAACAGGAGTCACTGTGCACTTACTCCTCATGTAGGATCTCTGTCCTTAATGTGCTGTGCATTGAGATTTAATGCTATAACGAGTACTCAAACAATATATTTCACTTTGTGTTTCTATGGGGGTGCAAACTGTTGAAATCTTTACTTAATGTACACTAAACTGATCCTCTGTGAAAAAAAAAAAAAAAAAGAAAGAAATTATCAACTCCCAACTTGACTCTCACTGGGATTAAACATGACAATAGATCTGCTCTGATTTCATCATCATTTAAAAAAAATCATCTATTATTTTTCACTTTATGTTTCTGTGTGGGAGCAAACTGTTGAAATCCTTACTTAATGTATACTAAGCTGATCTTCTGTATATTAAGATAATCGAAAATGAATCTTGATGTGAATGGGAGGGGAGAGGGAGTGGGAAAGGGGAGGGTTGTGGGTGGGAGGGATGTTATGGGGGGGAAGCCAATGTAATCCATAAGCTGTACTTTGGAAATTTATATTCATTAAATAAAAGTTAAAAAAAAAGAAAAAAAAGAGTTCAAAAATTTGAATGACAGAAACAACAACAACAAACTGTTCCTCAACAGTTGAGAAAGGGGTGTTCAAAGTCATTGCATGTTGAAGTTAATTTCACTTTTTTTTAAAGAAACTTAATTAACTTTAAAGAAGCACTTAGAAATGATACATCTTTTGCAAGCACTTAGATATAATTATAATACAACTCTTTGAGGACACAGGTCCTGCATTGAAGGTTAGTGCTAAGTGATTCCCGTTGTTAATTTAACAATTATGTTATGTACGACATCAGTGATCACCCAAGGTTCTTACATAAACTGCCTAGGCTATGGAAGCCTTTTGAATCCACAAACTGTTAGTATTTAGATAAGGCCATCAGCAAAGTGCAAGTTCTTTCCTCCCTTCAGAGAAAAGTACCTCCTTCTTTGATGACCACTTCTATGCACTGAGGTCCTTCATGTAGGACAGTTTTTACCAAAGTATGTTGGCTTTCCATGCTTGAAATGCTCTCATGGGCTTTTCAGCCATACCAGAATGCCTTAAGGGCTGATTCTGAGGTCACAGTGCTATTTAAAGTGATTGTAATTCTGAGTTTGATGTGTGGCCTGCTTCCCATGTTGGAGCATTCACTTCTTTTAAATTTTATCTATTATTATTATCAGACCCTTAGTCCTATCATATGATCACTTTAACACTTAACATGGTATTTTTACCACTCAGCTTAAAGGGACTTGGGATCCCATGGCAAGTTTTTAAACTGTAGGCTTAGAAGTAAGTCCAAAGAAATGTTTGCAGAACTATATAGCTTTACAGTTGCAAATATACACTTCATAATTAAAACTTTAGGAACATGGTGTTACTTCCCACCTTGCCCACCCTTTCACCCTTATTCCCAACACCTCTTCCTCCTCCCTCTCTTACTCCTACTCTTAGTTTTTACTGAGATCTCTCTTTTTTAAAAATTTTTTGCCAGGCAGAGTTAGACAGTGAGAGAGAGACAGAGAGAATTATAGACAGTGAGAGAGACACAGAGAGAGAGGTCTTCCTTCTATTGGTTCACTCCCCTAATGGCCGCTACAGGCGGCACTGCACTGATCTGAAGCCAGGAGCCAGGTACTTCCTCCCAGTCTCCCATGCAGCTGCAAGGACCCAAGCACTTGGGCCATCTTCCGCTGCCCTCCGGGGCCACAGCAGAGAGCTGGACTCGAAGAGGAGCAACTGGGACTAGTACCCGGCACCCCAACTGGGACTAGAACCTGGGGTGCTGGCACAGGCAGAGAATTAGCCAAGTGAGCCATGGCGCTGGCCTGAGATCTCTTTTTTTTTTTGATTTTTTTTAACTTTTATTTAATGAATATAAATTTCCAAAGTACGATTTATGGATTACAATGGCTTCCCCCCCATACCGTCCCTCCCACCCACAACCCTCCCCTTTCCCACTCCCTCTCCCCTTCCATTCACATCAAGATTCATTTTCGATTGTCTTAATATACAGAAGATCAGCTTAGTATACATTAAGTAAGGATTTCAACAGTTTGCTCCCACACAGAAACATAAAGTGAAAAATAATAGATGATTTTTTTTAAATGATGATGAAATCAGAGCAGACCTATTGTCATGTTTAATCCCAGTGAGAGTCAAGTTGGGAGTTGATAATTTCTTTCTTTTTTTTTTTTTTTTTTCACAGAGGATCAGTTTAGTGTACATTAAGTAAAGATTTCAACAGTTTGCACCCCCATAGAAACCCAAAGTGAAATATTTAACTGACTTTATACACATATGTTCAACTCTGTTAATTAAAGAGCTCAACACGTAGTATAAAAAAACTTCCTCAAGAGTCAAGACAAGGGCTTTTCAAGTCATTGTTTCTCAAAGTGTAGATTTCTTTTCTACAGATTGCCTTTTAGGTGCTCTATTAGTTATCACAGATTAGGGAGAACATGTAGTGTTTGTCCCTTTCAAACTGGCTTATTTTATTAAGTATGATGTTTTCCAAATTCATCCATTATGTTGTAAATGACAGGATTTCATTTTCACCACTGTGTAGTATTCCACAGAGTATATATCCCATAATTTCTTTATCCAATCTTCAGTTGATGGCCATTTGGGTTTATTATGTGTCTTAGCTATTGTGAATTGAGCTGCAAAAAACATGGAGTTGCAGAAAGCTCTTTCATATGCTGATTTCATTTCCCTGGGGTAAATTCCCAGGAGTGGGGTGGCTGAGTCATATAGTATTTCTATGTTCAGATTTCTGATGTATCTCCTTACTGTCTTCCATAGTGGCTTTACTAGCTTACATTCCCACTAACAGTGGATTACGGTACCTTTTTCCCCATTTCCTCACCAGCATTTGTTGTTTGTTGATTTCTGTGTGAAAGCCATTCTAACTGGGGTGAAGTGAAACCTCATTGTGGTTTTGATTTGCATTACCTTGACTCTTAGTCATCCTGAACATTTTTTCATGTGTCTGTTGTCCATTTGAATTTCCTCTTTTGAAAGATGTCTGTTTAAGTTCTTTGCCCACTCTTAACTGGATTGTTTGTTTTGTTCTTGAGTTCCTTGAGCTCTTTATAGATTCTGGATATTAATCATTTATCAGTTGCGTTGTATGAAAATTGCCTCTTCACTGTCAGCTGCCTCTTCACTTTGTTGCATGTTTCTTTTTTTTTTAAATTTTTTAACTTTTATTTAATGAATATAAATTTCCAAAGTACAGCTTATGGATTACAATGGTCCCCCTCCCCATAACTTCCCTCCCACCCGCAACTCTCCCCTTTCCCTCTCCCTCCCCCCTTCCATTCACATCAAGATTCATTTTCATGCATGTTTCTTTTGAATGCTGAAGCTTCTCAACTTGATTTAACCCCATTTGTCTATCTTGGCTTTGATGGCCTTTGGCCCTGGGTCTTTTCCAAGAACTCTTTGCCTGTGCCAATATCTTGCAGGGTTTCCTCAAATTTCTCTAATAATTTGATAGTGTCAGGTCATAGATTTAGGTCTTTTATCCATTTTGAGTGCATCAGAGGTATAAGGAAGGGGTCTTGCTTCATACTTACACACATGGAGATCCAGTTTTCCCAGCATAATTTCTTGAAAAGACTGTCTTTACTCTAGGGATTGATTTTAGCTTCTTCGTCAAAGATAAGTTGGTTGTAGGTGAATGCATTGATTTCTGGAGGTTCTATTCTGTTCCATTGGCCTGTCCATCTGTTTTTGTGCAAGTACCAGACTTGAAACCAGTATGTTTTGAAATCAGGTATTGTTTTACCTCCAACTTTGTTGCTGTTGGATGAGATTGCTTTAGCTATTTGGAGTCTCCTGTGTTTCCATATCAATTTCAGCATTGATTTTCTATATCTGAGAAGAATGTTTTTGGTATTTTGAGTGGTATCATATTGAATCTGTAAATTGTTTTAAGTAGTATGGACATTTTGATAGTACTGGTTCTTCCAATCCAATGAACGTGGAAGATTTTTTCATTTTTTGGTGTCTTCTTTCATTTTTTTCTTTAATGTTTTATAATTTTCATTGTAGAGATCTCTGATGTCCTTGATTAAATTTACTCTAAGGTATTTATTTTTTTGTAGCTATTGTGAATAGGATTGATTTTAGAACTTCTTTTTCAGCCATGACATTATCTGTGTATACAAAGGCTGTATGTCAATTTTGTACTTCTGTGTAGCATTAAAAATAATGTTTGAGGCCGGCCTTGTGGCATAGCAGGTAAAGCCACTGTTTGCAGTGCTGAAATTCCATATGAGTACTGATTCAAGACCCAGCTGCTGCACTTCTGATCTAGCTCCCTGCTAGTGTACCTGAAAAAGCTGAGGAAGATGGTCCAAATTCTTGGGTCCCTGCACCCACATGGGAGACCCGGAAGAATCTCCTGGATGTTAAAGCCATTTGGGGAGTGAAGCAGTAGCTTGAAGACCTCTCCCTTTCTCTCTCTCTCTTTCTGTAATTCTGCCTTTCAAACAAATAAAATAAATCTTAAAAAAACAAACATACTGTGGATTGGTGGTTGAATCCTTCTGAATTTAAGTATTTAGAGAAGGTAAATTACAATAAAACTTTATTATATCAGTTCCCTAGATTTATTGAGATACAGTTGATGTAATTGTAATTGTAAATGTATTGAAGGATATATGGCAGCAAGTTTGAAATACACATACATTGTGAAATGATTGACAAAATTAAACTAACATACCCATTACTTCAAGTTGTTACAGTTATTTTGTGTGTAATGATAACATTTAAGATTTGCTTTTTTTGAAGGTTTTAGGTATAAATATTGCATTAGTAACTGCAGTAACCAAGTTGCACATCAAACATCCAGAACTTGTTCATCTTGCCTAAGTGAAACACCTTACTTGTTGACCATCTCCTCCCTATTTCTGCTCACCTGAAGTCCCTGCCACTGCTATTCTATTCATTGCCTCTATGGGTTCAACTTTCCCAGATTCCACATATAAGTAAAATCATATGCTTACCTTATTCTATTTACGTAATGTCCTCCAGGTCCAACCACATGTCACCAATGACAAATTTCCTTCTTTCTAAAGGCTAACATTTTGCTGTGTATTTATTTACCATATTTTCTTTATCCATTCATTTGTTGATGGCTACTCGGGTTGATTACATATATTGGCTATGTTAGTAATGCTATGATGAACAAGGGAGTGCAGCTAACTCTATGATACTGATATATCTTTGGATATATACCCCAAAGCAAGATTGTTGAATCATATTGTAGTCTATTTCTAATTTTTAACTATGTATCCACAATGTTTTTCATAATGACTGCACCAATTTACATTCCCATCCCAATTTACATTCCCTTTTCTCCATATCCTGGCCAAATTTACTATTTTTTTTTTTTGTTAAAAGTTATCCTAATACATGTGAGATATTATCATTGGGTTGTTGATTTACTTTTCTCTTATGAATAGCTATGTTGAACACTTTTTCATATACCTACAAATGGCCATTTATATGTCTTCTTTTGAGAAATTCCATTTGGGTCTTTTGCTCATTCTTTAATCAGATTATTTGTTTTCTTGCTACACAATTGAGATGTTAAATATTTTGGGTGTGATCCTCTTATCATATATGTTGTTTGAAAATATTTTCTCCTATCTCATAGATTTTAATTCAACATGTTTATTGTCTCTTGCTTTGCATAAACTTTAGAATTAAATGTCATCCTATTTGTCTATTTTTGGCTTTATTGCCTATACTTTTAAGTTTCTACTATTTTCCAGACAAATGTCAAGAAGATTTTCCTCTATATTTTCTTATAGGAGTATTACAGTTTCAGATTTTGCATTGAATTCTTTAATATACTTTGAGGTTTTTTTGATATTGTATAAGATACAAAAATATCAGTTTCTCAGCATCATTTATTACCCAATATGTTTCTTGGTACCTTTGTTGAAAATCCATTGGCTGGAAAAACATGGATATATTTCTGTTTTTTTTATTCTGTTCTATTGGTTATGGAATTATTTTTATGTTTGGTTATTGTTTTGTAGTATATTTTGAAGTCGGATGGTATGATACCTTCAGCTTTATTCTTTTTGCTCAAGATTACTTTTTCTATTAGTGTGTCTTCATGGCTTCATGTGAATTTTAAGATGATTTTTTTCTATTTTTGTGAAAAACACCACTGTAACTTTGATAGGGATTGCACTAAACCTACAGATCACTTTGGGTTATGTGATGGTTAATTTTACGTGTCAACTTGACTTGGTTATGATGGTGAATAATTCATTCTGGTTGTGTCTGTGAGTACTTAAAGAGGAGGTTCTCATGTGGAATACTGGATTGAGTATGAAAGAGCTCCCAGCAATGTAGGCAGTCACCATCTAATTGGTTGAAGGTTCAGAGACTAAAAGGAAGCATAGGCCTACTTTCCTCTTTTTCTTTTCTGAATCTGGGGCACTCTTCTCCTCTTTCCCTTGATCATCAGAATTCCAGGCTTTCCAGCCTTTGGATGCTGGGATTTACACCACTATCCCTTTGGCTTCTCAGGTCTTGGCATGGGCTTGAGATTACACCTTATTTTTATTTTGTTCTGAGACTTTTATACTTGCCCTGAACCAGGTTACTGGCATACCCATCTCTAGCTTGTAAACAGCCTATCATAGGACTTCTCAAACCCCTGTAATTGTATGAGTTACTTTCTCTACTCAATCTCCTCTCATCTCTCTCTCTGCTTGTGTGTCTATCATCTATCTATCTTCAACATCATCATTATCAACATCATTTATTATCTCTCTGGCTGTTGGTCATATCTCTCTGGAGAAACCTGATGAATACAGATAATATGGCTATTTTAAAGATGTTAATTCTGCTTCATGAACATGAAGTGTTTTGTCATTTATTTTACTTACTTCAATTGCTTTCATCCATATCATAAAGTTTTTGGTGGACTGATCTTTTGCCACCTTGGCTAAGCTTATTTCTAAATTTTTAAATGCTATTCTAAATCTACTATTTTTGTTACTTCTTTTCTGATAGTTCATTGTTAATATACAGGAATACTGCTTGTTTTTGTACATGAAATTTGCATCCTATAATTTTGCTGAAATTATTTACAAGTTGTAACATTTTGTCAAGGTCTTTAGAGTTTTATTATAGATAGTCCCCAACTTATGTCTTGATTTATGCAATTATACAACTTTATGTTGAGTGAAAGCAATACAAATTCAGCAAAAAACTACTTCATATTGCAAATTTTGATTTTTATCTGGGCTAGTGATACAAAACTCCTGTAATGCAGGGCATCAGTAGTGAGACATGGCTCCTAGTCAGCCACATGTCATGAAGGTCAACGATACTCTACAGTGTCCTGTGTTGCTCAGGTTAAATGTTTGGTAGGTTAAATTTCTTTTAAAGATTTATTTAGAAGGCAAAGGATGATATGAGAAGGGAGAGAAAAGGTGAGGGAAGGAGAGAGGGAAAGAGAGAGAGAGATAGAGATAGAGAAAGTTATTTTTATCAACTGGTTGACTCCCTAGATAGCATTACAAGTGGTGATTTAACCTGTTGCTCCATAATGCTAGATCTGAAGATTTATTAAATACATTTCATTTATGATAATTTTAACTTACGATGGGTTTATTAGTATATAAGCTTAGCCTAAGTTAAGGTGCACTTTTACAACATCATGTCATATTTTTTAAAGATTTATTTTATTGATTTGAAAGACAGAGTTACAGAGAAAGAGGGAGAGTGAGAGAGAGAGAGACAGAGGGAGGAGAGAGATGTCTTTCATCTGCTGGTTCACTCCCCAAATGGCTGCAATAGCTGGAACTGTGTAGATCCAAGGAGCCAGGAGCTTCTTCAGGTCTCCCATGCAGGTGCAGGGGCCCAAGGACTTGGGCCATCTTCTATTGCTTTCCCATGCCTTAGCAGAGAACTGGATTGGAAGTAGAGCAGCCAGGACTCAAACAGATGCCCATATGGGATGCCATCTCTGCAGGCCAGGACTTTAAACCACTGTGCCACAGTACCAGCCCCCATCATGTCATTTTTGAACAGTGTTCATTTTACATAGTCTTCTCTCAGTCGGATGCCTTTTATTTCTTTCTCTTGACTATGTGTTCCAGCTAGATTTCTTTATTTTTATTTTTATTTTTATATTTTTTGACAGGCAGAGTGGACAGTGAGAGAGAGAGAGACACAGACAGACAGAAAGGTCTTCCTTTTGCCATTGGTTCACCCTCCAATGGCCGCCACGGCAGGCGCATCGCGCTAATCCGAAGCCAGGAGCCAGGTGCTTCCTCCTGGTCTCCCATGCGGGTACAGGTCCCAAGTTCTTGGGCCATCCTCCACTGCCCTCCCAGGCCACAGCAGAGAGCTGGACTGGAAGAGGAGCAACCGGGACAGAATCTGGTGCCCCGACCGGGACTAGAACCCGGGGTGTCGGCCCCGCAGGCAGAGGATTAGCCTAGTGAGCCGAGGTGCTGTCCCTCTCTGAATTTGTTAATAAGATGTTTATCACATTCAGTTTTTTGTATTTGCTCAACTTCTATTGCATCCCAGGGATTAATCCTAGTTGATCATGGTATGGGATCTTTTAAATGTGTTACTGATTTCAGCGTGCAAAATATTTTGTTGAGGATTTTTGTATCTATGTTCATGAGAGATATGAGTCTCTAATTTTCTTTTCTCGTAGTGTCCTCATATGGCTTTTGTACAAGGTAAAGATGGCATTGTAAAATAAATGTGGAAGTATTCTATTTTCATTTTTTGAAAGAGTTCAAAGATTGATATCAGTTCTTTTTAAAATTTTGGTTACAATTTACCAGTGAAGCCATTTCTTCCAGGTTATTCTATCTGTTGTTGTATTAACACTCTTGGTAACATCTTGTGATTCTGAGTACTTGTATTATATAAGTTGTAATGTCTTCTTTTGTTTATAATTTTATTTAAATATTTTTTATTTTCTATTACCTTGCTAAACGTTTGTAAGCTTTGTTTACCTTTTCACAAATACTACTTAGTTTCTCCTAGATTCTATTGTTTTTTACTCTATTTCATTTATTTGTGCCTGGAGTTTTTTTTTTTTTTTTATTTCCTTCCTTCTGCTAATCTTGGAGTCATTTTCTTTTTCTTTTTAGAGTTATTTGAGATGTAATTTTAGATTGCTGATTTGAGATCTTTCCTTTTTCTTATTTAGGCACTTAACACCATAAACTTTCGTTTTTGAACAGATCTTGATACATTCCATGAATTTTAACCAGCTATTTTCTATTTTTGTTTGTCTTACGATATCTTTGGATTAACATTTGATTTCTTTTTTTGAATCTTGGATTGTTTATTAAAGTGTTAATTTTAATATATTTGTGAATTTTGTGATACCATGTGATCAGGAAAGATATTTGATAAGATATCAATCTTTTGAAGTTTGTTACGAATTGTTTTGTAATATAAAATATAATCTATCCTGAAGAATGTTTGTGAACACTGGCACAGAATGTTTATTCTACTTTTTTTTTTTTTTTCTTGAGGGAATGTTCTGTATATGTCTGTTAGGTCCATTTGGTCTAAAGTGTAGTTTAAGTCCAATGTTTCCTTATTGATTTTCTGTCTGGGTGATCTATCCAATGTTGAAAGTGGGTACTGAAGTTCCCTACTATTATGATATTGCTGTCTATTTCTCCTTTAAGCTCTGTTGGATTTTTTTTATATATTTAAGTGTTCCAATTTTGATGCATACATGTTTACAGTTTTTAGCTTTTTGATGAAGTGATCCCTTCATCAATATATAATGACTTCCTTTACATCTTTTGACGATTTTTGCTTGAAGTCTATTTTGTCTGAAATAGATGGAATGACCCTTGCTCTCTTTTCACGGCCATTTGTGCGGAATGTCCTTTTCCATTCCTTGATTTTCATCTCAGGGACATTCTTAATGCTTAATATGACCTTAACCCATCATAAGTTGAGTATTTTTTTTTTTTTTACCACCTGTGCAGCTTGTTCATTGCCTTTGGTTGGAGACATAATACATTTACACTTAAAGTGATTATTTACATATAAGTAATCAATATTTTCATTTTATTAGTTGTTTTCTATTTAAAATTTTGTTTGTTAATTTCTTCTTTCATTGTCTTTTTTTGATTGGACTTTTTTATTACTATAATTTCATTTATCTATTTTTTAAAAAAATGTACTTATT
Source organism: Oryctolagus cuniculus (assembly GCF_051225735.1). NCBI lineage: Eukaryota > Metazoa > Chordata > Mammalia > Lagomorpha > Leporidae > Oryctolagus > Oryctolagus cuniculus. Next base: position 34,803,053 of record NC_142873.1, read on the forward strand.
TCTTTGTGAGGTATTTTGTTCATTCCTCATACCTGGTGAGCTATTAAGTAGAGAGAGAAAGCTAGAAAAGACTTGAACTCAAAATAATCAAACCTCTCTTAAGAATAACCTTCCAAGCGCATACCCTCAATGACATACACCTTGCCCCATGAATGTTCCTTTGTATGTAAATGAGTCCCTATTCTCCTGCTGCTATCAAATTTCCCCAAGATTACAGAATTAAGGGGACATTTAAATGTCAGAGAAAATATAGGGAAGCTTGTAGGCATCATGGCCTATTACTACTTTAATTAAATAAGAAAATATAAAGCCAGAAGAAACTCTATGGGGCCATCTTTTTCCTAGCACTGGATTTATTTTGCTGACTCACTTGTGTCTTGGTCTCAATAATGACTAGTGACCCCTGTGTCCTGACATATAAGTATTTGTCACTTCTTTGTGTAGGCTAAGGAACAGGACCCTTTGGCCAGCTTAAGGAAGTCTTGAGAAGTGAGAATTAGAATAGGCTGAGGGAGGAATAGAAACTGTGAGCAATCTTGTATTTATTCGTGTTTATTTATTATTTTTCTTTCTCTTTTCATAGCCCCAGTGACAATTTTCTGACCACTGTTTTTAATTTGCTGAGGTCACAGACCATCTGAGTGACACCAAGCATTGAAATTGTTTTGATCTATTTACTGATATTTTTCATGTATGAGACTGTCAGAAGATGGAGTAAACCAGAAACTAACACCCAAAGACTACTAACACCCGAAGACAATAATAATAAGATAATAATCTTATTGAACAGCTAGGAGCTCCAGTCAATATGGCTGCCACAGATCTATCTCATGCTATACCCCAGGCCTGATTTTATCAGACCTGATATACAGAAATTTGATGTAGAAATTACAAACTTGGGGCAAAAATTTGAAGCTGAAATTATAGAATAACAAAGGCAGGTAGGTGAAGTATAGTGTTCAAAATGCATAATAACAGATAGTTTCTTCTTGGTAGTGAAGAGGTACCTGGTAATATCTTTTTAGGTTGATGAGTGTTATTGTCTGAGGTTGGGAGATACTTAACCTTGGATGGGTAAGGGAGTTCAATGGTTAACCAAGGAGTTAGTATTAACCAAGGAGTTCAGAGGGAAAATTAGTTGGGATATGGAGGGAGAAGTTCAGGGTCAAGGAAAGAAGGTTCATGGAAAGCAAGTTAAGATAAAATGATGTGGAGCACTGGCAACTTAACTAGCATTAAAAGAGGAGTAAGCTTCATTGGGGTGCTAGAGTACGCATTAAAAGTCAAGGAGTTCAAGGGCACGGGTAAGGAAGAGTTGTTTAGCAGATACTAGGTCTTCAGCTTTGAGACTGGTCTGCAGGAAGAGGGCTTCAAGTTTTAGAGACAATTCCTGGGGATTACATATGTTTTCTTTCTCAGAGTAAATGGAACTGGATAAGATGCTGAAGCAAGGCCTCAACCTCAGTGAAATTAAGGATGCATGACGCTGGTCTATAGGCAGGAATTTGTTCACAAAATAAGCTGGTAAGATACAGTTAAGATATTTCTTGGGATGCCTCAATCCAAGTTGGAGTTCCAAGTTGGAAATCCATCTGGATTTCAGCTTCCTGCTAATGTAGACCCTTGGAAACAGCAGTTGATGGCCATGTAGTTGGGATCCTGCCACAAAAGGGAAGACACTAATTGAGTTTTGGGTTTCTGGTTTCATTCTGGTCCAGTCCAAGCTGTTGCAGGCATTTGAATAGTGAGTTAGCGGATAGCAGATCTCTCTCTCTCTCTCTCTCTCTGTGTGTGTGTGTGTGTCTTTGAATCTTTCTGCCTTTCAAATAAACACAAATAAATAATTGTTAAAATATGCAAGTAACTTTTGTACAAGAACCATTTAAAACCTGACTGCAGTTTTTGTTTAGCTCTCCATGTGGTTGATAAATAAGTCATAGCAAACATTCACATGGAAAACTAATAAATATTGCAACTGAATAAGTGAAAACCAGTAGCTTCTGCACTGGGGCTATGTTGATCAGAAAAGTACTCCCCAGAAAGATGCACTTAAAACCAGACTGAATTGGAAACGTAGGATTTGGATAGATAGAGGAGAGAAGGGACAGCTTACTGAGTGAGAGGAGGGTATTGGAAAAGAGAATGGAGGTGGAGGTACCTTGGCACATCAGTGAGAAAGTCATTTTGGCTGGCACAGAAGGTTTTTGTAGCAGAGCAGTACAGATGAAGCCAAAGGACTTCATGGCGTTCACATACTGCATTTAAGTCATCATTTCTGACTCTCCCATTACATTTTGATGTTTTTTCTTTCACAGTTACTTTTTTGTTGTTCTGCATATTTTGACTTTAACTAAAAATAGATGTGATAAGGAGATTCTAAGCAATGAATGCACTAACATTTTGCTGTATTGATTCCTGGAAATATTTTCAAAATCACTTTCAGTCTCACAAAGGAATTTTGGCTTTGTTTTGTAGCACAACTAATAAGCTAATGAAAGGTAAAGCTAGAATTTGAATCCAAGTAGTTTTTCTAAATTCTTCATTCCCTCCAATATGGTGACCTTATAAATGTTCGTTCCACCTCTGCTTGAACTGAGTTGGGCTCATATGTATAGATACAATATACTGAACTCCTAGGTGTACAAATACCATACCAGGTATTTTCTACATTAAAATACATTAAGGGCTGGCACCACGTCTCACTTGGCTAATTCTCTGCCTGCAGTGCTGGTACCCCGGGTTCTGTCCCGGTTGCTCCTCTTCCAGTCCAGCTCTGCTGTGGCCCGGGAGTGCAGTAGAGGATGGCCCAGGTCCTTGGGCCCTGCACCTGCATGGGAGACCGGGAGAAGCACCTGGCTCCTGGCTTCAGATCAGCATGGTGAGCTGGCAGCGGCCATATGGGGGTGAACCAACTGGCAAGGAAGACCTTTCTGTCTGTCTCTCTCTCTCTCACTGTCCACTCTGCCTGTCAAAAAAAAAAAAAAAAAAGAGCTTACGTTCAACAAGTGTCTTCCCCAGTGCTGCCGAGACTCAACATTTCAGAAGCTGTTCTATTTCAGAGTCCGCAGACCCCGCTCCTCCCACTCTGGAAGACAGCAGCTTTACACACTAGACTTCAAAGTCACAACTCTAAAAACCCCTTGAGGGCCCGCGCCGTGGCTCACTTGGTTAATCCTCCGCCTGCGGCGCCGGCATCCCATATGGGCGCCAGGTTCTAGTCCTGGTTGCTTCTCTTCTAGTCCAGCTCTCTGCTGTGGCCCGGGAGTACTGTGGAGGATGGCCCAAGTGCTTGGGCCCTGCACCCCATGGGAGACCAGGAGGAAGCACCTGGCTCCTGGCTTCGGATCAGCGCAGCTCTGGCCGTAGCGGCCTTTTAGGGGGTAAACCAAGGGAAGGAAAACCTTTTTCTCTGTCTCTCTATTTCACTGTCTAACTCTGCCTGTCAAAAAAATAAAATAAATAAAATACATTAAGCTACATAAGAAAGGTATATATGTATGTTTCACCTGAATTTAATTGCACAAGAATATGAAGCCTTGTTTTCTTTTGAAAGAAGCTATCAATGAGTGAATAACATCAGGTGTGCACAAACTTCTACAGGTGACAGGTGACAGTGATTGCATGAGTGGCTATTCCAATGGGTGCTGAAGCAGGGATAATGCATGTGTAAGGTGTGTGAGAGGGAACAAGATTGACTTCAGTAATGCCAATTAGTCAATTGAGTCTACATAAAGGACAACGATGTGGCAGAATTCGAGGGCACAGCTAATGCAAACTTATTTTCTATTTGGAAGGTGGGAAGTTCAATTAGAGCCCACAGGTATGGCCTACTATCTTAAAATTATTGCTAAATACACAGAAATTGACCCATATGATAAACCTGGGGATAATTTCTTCTTTGAAGCAAAAAAAAAAAAAAAAACCTTCAGTCAAATCTACAAAGGAGGCATTACTGTGCTCTTTGTGATGGTGAGTGGGGTGTGTGTGTGTGTGTGTGTGTGTGTGTGTGTCTTTCAAAGCTTGCAGTGAAAAGCCAAGTAAAGCACTGCAAGGCAACATAAATGATTTAAGATGCAACGATTTTGCCAGGGAAACATTCAAGACGGAGTCTAATCCTTTAATCTAACCCCAGTCCCTTTAAAAGCTTTGAGCTAGGAGTTGACTCAGCATGTCAGTGCCAAGAAGATCCATTGACCCTGAGTTCAGTGCTGAGAAATTGAGAAATGTTCTTTTTAATGTCTATTCAATAAATACAGCATCTACCTTGCAAGGGGCTGCACAATCCACTTCAAATCCATTATGGGATGTTCTTGTGGGCTGACAAGTTGTCCTGAGACAACAGTGGCCATGAGATGAGGTTAACCCTTCCTGTGGAATGTAAATCATCATAGTCACTACCTTGCTGGCTTACCTAAGACCTTGAATAGAAGAAGATATTTGCATTGATATGAGTACCCTCTGGTATACATTTACCTCCACACTAAGGCCATCTTTTTGAATGCATAAACCTATATAAACAGATGTACATTTAATAACTAGAAAAGAACTTTTAAAACAAACAAAGAAGACATCGAATTGTATCTTTCCTTCTCAGTACAGACTTTTTTCATCTCTTTTGGCATGGGCAATTCTTACTGTATTGCCTGTGAACGCCGTGGCCATATTTATGAATTTTACATTAAGATATGCAATCTTACAAAGAATAGCTGTACTAATATTAGGTGAAAAGAGAAATCTACTAAATATAATTTGGGTCCTTAAATATCATAATTTTATACATTTAATGGTTTATGAGACAAATGGGAGGAAATATTAAAAAATAGGACAATTAAAAAAAGTCTAATGGCTGGTAACTGTCCTTCAATGAGGCCAGGGGGAAATGTGACCTAGAAACAAACAAGCCAACAAATTTCTTGAGAGTGGACCAAATGAAGTCTAAGGCTCAGTGCTCTGGATTCTTTGTATTATAAGAAACTCTCTTGAATAAAAGCATTTGTTTTACAGCAAATGATATGTATTAGATAAGTATTTGTGGATTGATATATTAGCTGGTTCACTAAGTGATGTGACATTAACCAACATAGAGTAAATATCTATTTTTTGCCACATTGCTAACTACTTGTATAAAATGTTATCTAGCAAATACTTACTGAACACCTTTATTCCATCAAGGAGCCATTAGAACTTAAAGTAGAATATTGGATACTTGGGGGAAAGGGGACTATTTGCAGGGATACCCAACGTGCTTTCCTTGAAATCAATGTCATAGAATATTACAGATGTCATTTAGAAATTGTTTCTATTGTCAAATCAGTGTGAAAATATTCACCAAAATATAGAAGTTGTTTTACCCGAATCTCTCTCCACTAGTAAGCTTATGCTCATCATCAAACTAAAAAAAGACAAATCATATAATGTTTTGCCAACTTTTGACCATAAAGTGATTCCTTTTCTTAAGGTATGTCTTAGAACTTGCATTTTGTAGAGCATGACTTAAAGAATGTATTCCACTGAATTCAAGTAAGATGTCTTTTTCAAAGCAAATAGAGGAATTCTACAATCAACCTTGATTTTCTCCTTTGTGTCTGAGAAGGTGCTAGCAATTTGCTCAGTGGACTCTGAGGAAGCCAGATTTATGCCTCCCAACAGAGTAAAGTGACTTCAGTGTACAGATTGCGGGTGTTGAGAAATGTAAGCTCTGGAGATAAGGGGAGGGGATAAGCATCCAGGGAATATATGAGCAGAAAAATGACTCTTTGGCTCTGCCCTCCTCCATTTCTGCCATACTCCCTCCTGGGTCTGTTTAGATCAGGGATAGAGCACTATGCCCGGGGCTTGGCTGCCTGTGTGCAGGGTGGAGAGCAATTTCTGCTCTTTCATTTGTTCTTCATATGCTTCTCCCTGCAAGCTTCCATACCCAAGATTAGAGGTCATGTTAGTTTTGTTTAGACTGAACTTCCCTCCTCTTTGCAGAAGCATGAGGTATCCTCACTATCTTAATTAATAACAGCTACTGAGAAGGTATTGGAGGGAATGGGCATATATTATATTCCATGTCCCTGGTTTGGAGCTAGGGATTTTAGACATTGGTTATTAGGGCAGTTATCTTACTGTTCCCCAGAGTTAACTTAAAGGACTTACCTTAGGAGATGGAACCAAGAAATGATAGAAATGGAACTGAATCCAGATTTACTTGACTCCAAATTCCATTGCACAGTAAGACAAATGTGTATAGAGTGCTTTACAGATAACAATTTTGTGTGCATTCGGTCATTTGAATTGTGAAACATGTGCTTAAATCGTCTCTCAGATTTTTTTTAAAGATTTACTTATTTATTTGAAAGTCAGAGTTACATAGAGAGAGGAGAGGCAGAGAGAGAGAGAGAGAGAGAGAGAGAAGAGAGAGAAGTCTTCCATCCGATGGTTCACTCCCCAGATGGCCGCAACGGCCAGAGCTGTGCTGATACGATCCAAAGCCAGGAGCCAGGAGCTTCCTCCCAGTTTCCCACATGGGCGCAGGGGCCCAAGGATTTGGGGCATCTTCTACTGCTTTCCCGGGCCACAGCAGACAAGAAGTGGAGCAGCCAGGTCTCAAAGTGGCGCCCATATGGGATGCTGCTGTTCCACAGTGCCATCCCTGGCTCTCAGATTAAAAAAAAAATGGAAGGATTTATCACTTGCCCACAGAGCAAGGCAATATCTCAAAGATCACCATCTAAACTTGGGCTAGATTTCCAACCTCAAAACAAGATAACTTAGATTGTGTTTATGATAATTATTAATGTCATTTGTAAATTCATAAAGATTCATAAACAGCATACTTCCATTTAATCTTTGAAAAAATTCTAAAAGTACAATTATATTGTTTTCTGTTTATTTCAAATGAGGAATACAAGGTCAAAAAAGAGCATGATTTGATCAACTTCAATGTCGCATACAATTCTAATAGTGTGAGTGTTATCGTTTCATTTAATTCTCCATAATCTTATGTGGCAGGTGCCATTACTATCTTTATTCCAGAGAGGACAAAAATTAAGAGTGTTGGAGTTGGTGCTTGATCCTCTTTTTTTCTTAAGATTTTTTATTCATTTGAAAGGCAGAGAGAGAGAGAGAGAGAGGAGAGAGAGAGAGAGAGACCTTGCATCTGCTGGTTCACTTCCCCAGTGGCCACAACAGCCAAGCTGGGCCAGGCTTATGCCAAGAGCTAAGAGCTTCTTCTGGGTCTCCCACAAGGTGGCAGTGGCCCAAGTGTTTGGGTTATCTTCCTGCTGCTTTCTCAGGTGCATCGGTGCTCAATCCTCTTTCAATTCTAAAGACCCAGCTCCCACCTCACTGTTAGCCTGCCTTTCAAATTAAGACTCATCATCAAGACCTCTATTTCTGATTCCCATTCTCTCTCCAATATAGTCACAAGCTGTCAAAAGATATGGATGCAAAGTGAGAGCAAATCAATAACCCAAATACTTTCTCTAGGAGAGAAATCATGTGTGTGCATGTCAAAATATATGGATGTACGAGTATAGGGTCACAGATGGAAACACAGCACCCCCTGTCTTGAAAAGTTCATTTATTTTAGAACAGTAAGGTAAGGTTCTTTGTGGTCCTCTCTCCATTGCTTTTTCTCATGTTGAAGTGAAATCCTGTCATAAGTCTGTCTCTTTATATTGTAGTGCTGATGAGTGCTTCCTGATTGATTAGGATGGAGTATCTGTGCCTCAGTCAGAACTGCATATTGTGAATGGTGTGACAGTCCTGTGTATTACCCTGGGATACCGTCATTGGAATAGCCAGAGTCCCAGATTGGATTGCACCTGAGCAGTGACAATCCAGTATTGATGTTTGTGTGACATCAGGAGCTACTGTAACAATCTTCATTTTATCTGTGGTTTCTGCCCTCAGGCTCGAGTTGAGCCCCCACAGGTTTACCAGGATAATCAACACCTCTAATTAGCACTTAGAAGTGTCTGGCTCCCAAGCTTGTCATTAGAAGACAAGTTTGGTGTGCAAAATACTGAAGCTCTTGAATTTTCCAAGCAAAATCTTCCTCCTAGGCCTATGTCCCCTACCCCTCCCTCCACCCCCACTCCCTGCCCAGACCTCCTTCCTACTGACTTCATTTCGGAAGAGGTGAATTTAGAGGATGAGGTCTTTATGGGCAATTGGGAGGGACGCTGGAAATTAGACATTGTGTCATAGCCTGGTTCTTCTACGCACGAAGGCAGTCCCTGATTCGGGGCCTCTCCCAATTGTCCACTGCAGTGACCTAAGCAATAATGTATATCGTGATCAACACAAAACAAAGTAACAGGAGCCCCCCTCTCCCTATTCCTCTATCTCATTTTCCTTTCACAAATGAGATGGAGGAGAAATAGCTGAGCTCTTGCCCATGCCTCTGTACTCAGTAGGCCCAGGGGACCACTGGGAAAGACAGTGTCTCCATTCACTTACTTCCACCCTTCCCCCTGCCAAGTGATGAGAGGCAGCAGGATAGCTGCTTAGTGGAGATTTGATGTGGGAAGAGAAATGATCCATTGGCCAAGGGTACCATGGTATACTCAGGAGAAGGCTGATAGTTTATTCTCCGTAAACCATCACCAATTCAAATGTAACCTAATTGTTGGTAACAATTTATTACCCTTATTATGGTTACTGTTGCTGATATGAAGACAATTTTGAGAGCAGTGAGAGATCATTACAACACCCTCTGCATCCATGTCTTTAATTCTCTATTCTAAAAGCATTCTTTATCATCAGCTGACATTATATCATGTCCCACCCATTTTTGGGTGGTCATTCATAGGTGAATTTATTTGAGGGGGGCAATCAAATGCAGGGGATGGTATAAAAGAGAAAAAGGGTAGGAAAGGTAAGCAGAGAGGGTGAGTTCAGCCTAGACGGCCAGTGAGAGTTGTGTTGTACTGCATTCCAAGCCCCTTTCAAGTTACTGCAGCCATAGTGGATCTGGGGTAAAGCCCTGTGGATAGAAAAGGGGTTGGGCAAGCCAGCTGTAACCTTCATCAACTGCCAGGGACAGAAGTGGAAGACTTGGATTCTCATCTGCTCTTAGCTGCCCACTGACACTGTTGTGTCAGGGTTCTGGTCCTTATTTTTAATACCACTCAATAGAGAGAACAATAGTTACTCCCTTCAGACTGGCAGGGAATGGCCTCTGAATTTCCTTCCAGGTGAAGGATTTGGGCAAAGAAGCTTTGGCCTTATCTTTTCATTACCCTCCCTTTGCAGAACAGAACTCTGGGCAGGTGTCTGTTTCCTCTTGTGCATGTAGCTGTGTAGCCCTGGGGATGAGAAGTGACCAGATACTTCTTACCACTACTCAGTTTATTTTGTTATCATTCCACAGGAACACACATGCACATATGCACACACACATAATTTAACTGCGGTCTATTCCCCTGACAATGTTTTAAGTGAAGTGAATAAATAGTGAATAATGACAGTATTTCAGTTCTCCTCTTATGGAGGGCATATGATTCATATTCAAATATGTATCAGGAATGGTTCCCAGCATTTATGTGTATATCATCTTTTTTTATCTTTTATTTAATGAATATAAATTTCCAAAGTATGACTTATGGATTACAGTGGCTTCCCCCCCATACTGTCCCTCCCACCCACAACCCTCCCCTTTCCCACTCCCTCTCCCCTTCTGTTCACATCAAGATTCATTTTCGATTATCTTAATCTACAGAAGATCAGCTTAGTGTGTATGTCATCTCGTAAAGCTAATTTCACTCTCAAAATGAAGATTGTGGTTTTTATTCTGTGCTTCACACATTAAAAACCTGAAACATAGAGTGAAACTTGCTCAGAGTCACAAAGCCATGGATTTTTGGATTGAATGCCTTTTTGCTATTTTACTCCAAGTTAAACCAAATGATGATGGGCTTACTTTATTTCCCATGAGGTTGTATGAGGCATGACACAATCTGGTTTTGAAGCTAGGGTAGCACTTGAGTGTGGGAATGGCAGCTCTGCATGTGTCTGATCAGCACCTGAGAGCTGGAATATGGTGCAGTAGGGTGGGAGGTATAGCCTGTTTTGTACTCACAGGTAGTATGACTCTACCACCGGAGCCTTGACTTTCTCTGTAGGATGAGGATTAATATGCATTCCTTAACATTAATGGCAATAGGTAATGATGCAAAACATCTGTCAAATACTATGTGTTCAACACAAATGATTTCCATTCTTTTGGACAAGGATAAGTTTGTACATTTAAAAAATAATAACAGCATTTCTGGGACAGGTTATGGTTAGCAAAATACTTTCATACATCCATCACATCCATTTCTCTATCACATCATCCCTACTGGACAGGCAAATATAAGAGGTAGTCAGATACTAAGGCTCACCTATTAAGTAGTTTAACCTGAAAAGAGAAAAGTTAAAGCAATAGATAAAATAGACTTATAAATGTGGGAATAGGATGCTGTTTTCTTGAGAAGCAGAGGATGAGCAATTAGTGCTCTACTTATTGTAGCCATTAAAGCATTCGTATTTGGTCACACACCTGCTTTGTCAGTAGGACCAGGATGAAGCCTGTTTGGTCTGTTTACCTGATATTTACCCAAGTCTGCGATCAACAAGAAAACATATCTCAGCATCTCACTTGGCAAGAGGAAGAATGGAGGCAGCACAGCAGCTGTCATATTTATTTCAGTGGCAAAGCAGGTCAGGAAAATTGATAAAATTAATCATACCAACTAGCAAACATCAGGAGTGAGAATGTGAAGGAACAGATGAGTTCTTACTTCATTCCAAGCTGCACCTGCCCTTAGTTTTAATGGAATCTGTGCAATCAGCTGATGGAAGCAGGAAAAGAGGGGGGTTGTGGCAATGGAAATAAAGGCCTGGAGAGAAATTGGAACATGAGAGATTATTGGGGCAGGTCTTAGTCTGCAGGCCTGTGGTGTCTGTGAAACTATTAAGTTCTCTGAGGCTGTAGGAAATCCATCTTTAGATGTCCCATGAAGAGAATAAGTTCAGGACCTAATATTGACTTGGATCTATGGCAGGTGATCCTAACTAATTTGGGCAACATTTCTTTCCTGTTATATGAGGAAGCATGGCCTTTACTGCAGTAGTTCTCAATTCTGGATGTGCTTTAGCATCACCTGGAGAGCTTTTAAAAATACTAGGGCGGGTGTTTGGCCTGGAGGTTAAGATGCCGGTTGGAATGACTGCATCCCATATTGGAGTTTCTGGGTATGATTCCTGGCTCTGGCTCCCAATTACAGCTTCCTGCCAGTGTGAACCTTGGGAGGCAGCATTGATGGCTCAAGTAATTGGGTTCCTGCCACCCATGTAGGAGGCCTGGATTAGGATCCTGGCTCCTGACTACAGCTCTGGCCCCAGCCCAGCCCTGGCTTTTATGGGTATTTGAGGAGTGAGTCAGTGAATAGGAGTTTTGCCAGTTTCTCTCGAATAATAATAGCAATAACAAGAACAAGAACAACAACAATAATAAAATACTGATGCCCTTACTTAACCCAAGTTGAACTGAAACAGATTTACAGAATTTCTTGGGGGCAAGGCTCAGGCATTGATGATTTTTGTAAACTATCTAGGTGATTCTAAGGTGAAGCCATCTGGTTCATTCCCCAGTTGACCACAATGGCCAGTTCTGGGCCTGGCTGAAGCCAGGAGCCAGGAGCTTCATCCTGATCTCCCACAAGCACTTAGGCCATCTTCTGCTGCTTTTCCCAGGCCATTAGCAGGGAGCTGGATCAGAAGTGGAGTGGCCACAACAGGAACCAGGGAACATGTGGGATGCCAGCATCAGAGGTGGCAGGTTCACCTGCTGTGCCACAACACTGACCCTGAGGGAATTTTCATTTCTAACAGGCTGTAGGGAATGCCTGGACTGCTGCTTCAGTGACCACACTTCCACGGGCAACAGGAAACAGCACTAGGTTCAGGCTTTGATCCTAACAGCTATTGGCTATCTTACCTTAGCAAGTCATTCAGCTTTTTAATTCACATTTATAATAATTATTACCTTCCTTATCTCAAAGATTTTTGGGAGTACAACTGATATAATGCACATGGGAATATTAGAGGAGAGGCAGAGAAAGAGAGAGGTCTTCTGTCCGCTGGTTTACTCCCCAGTTGGCCGCAATGGCTGGAGCTGTGCTGATCCGAAGCCAGGAGCCAGTAGCTTCTTCCAGGTCTCCCACAAGGATGCAGGGGTCCAAGGACTTCAGCCGTCTTTTGCTGCCTTCCCAGGCCACAGCAGAGAGCTGGATCAGAAGTGGAGCAGACGGAAATCAAACTGGTGTCCATATAACATGCTGGCACTGCAGGCAGTGGCTTTATCTGCTATGCCACAGCGTCGGCCCCCAGAAAACACATTTTTAATTAATTTCTGTTCAGATTTCTATTTTGTTTTCTGTTCATAGATCTAGCTATGATTGTGACCACTTAAAGCCATTTTCATTCATTCATTTCAAGAGTAATTAACAGGGCGCCTTTGCTCACTTCGTTAATCCTCCACCTGAGACGCCAGCATCCCATATGGGCGCTGGATCTAGTCCGGGTTGCTCCTCTTCCAGTACAGCTCTGGAAGAGCTCTCTGCTGTGGCCCAGGAAGGCAGTGGAGGATGGCACAAGTGCTTGAGCTCCTACACACGCATGGGAGATCAGGAGGAAGCACCTGGCTCCTGGCTTCGGATCGCCAAAGTGCCGGTCGCAGCGGAAGTGAACCAACGGAAGGAAGACCTTTCTCTCTGTCTCTCTCTCACTGTCTATAACTCTACCTGTCAAATAATTTAAAAAAAGAGTAATTAACAGGTACCATTATATACCAGAATATGGACCCAATGCTGGGATACAACAATGATCATAGCAAATGTATCTCTTTCCTCACACAACTTATATTCTGATATCTTTAGAAAAAAGAAGTTTTCTTCTTTTTTATTACAACCCATGAATTTCTTATGGTTTTCACATTTTTCATTGGTTAGAAATGAAAATATTTTACGATCCACAAAAATTATATAGACTCCAAATTTCAGCATCCTGAAAGTTTTACTGGAACACAGATGTTCTTATTCACGTTAATATTTTGTGGGGAAATGGCATTGTGGGTTGTATGTGACAAAGACTGCATGGCCAAAAGTCCTATAATATCCTCTATCTACCCTTAAGAGAAAACGTGTGCTGACCTCTTTTCTAGTGTGAGAGCTGAATTGCAGTGTAGCAAACAGTGGGTGGAAGCATCCACAAAGCTGGATATACTAACAGAAGTGGGGGTCTCTAACTGGAAGAGGCTTGGAAAGCCTCTTGAAAGAGACAGCCTTAAACTAGAACCCAAAGAATGAATGCAGGTAACTGTAAAGTTTTAAAGAAGAGCATATTTAAGCATATAGTTATTTATAGCATAAAATATGTGCTATACATATCATATAAATATAGCTATATAAATATAGCATATTTAAAGTACCCTGAATGGAGAGCTTGGCTTTTTTTGAGGCACTGTAAGAAGAATAGGGTAGGTAAAACCCAAATCAAAGGGTGGGTGTATTTGTTGTTGGTTCATGAGGAGGGCGCAGATAGGCAAGGGAATGGTCAAAAAGAACCTGGTGTGTTTTCATAAGTTTGATTTTATTCCAAGTACAATGGACATGATGATGATAAATATAGCTAATTTTTATTGGGTACATGCAATATGCCAGGTGTTGTTCTAAGAGAAGTATAAAATTTGAAGCAATGCTATCATATACTATTATCATTCTCATTTTACTGATGATAAAAGTACCACAGGACATGTAAACCATCTCATGTCACATAGCTGGTGAAGTCAGAGCTGGGACTTGAATGTAGACACTTTGGTTCCTGAAATGTTTTAATGGTATAGTAAGAGGAGAAACAGACTAGTTGAGAAGACATTCCTCAAGACTAAGCAGCAAGAGATCATGAGAACCAGGCTAAAGAGTTAACAGAGGAGATGGACAGAATTAGAAAAGGCTGAGATGTGACAGGCTGTGTGATTGTCTAGATTAGAGGTGAAAGAGAGTGAAGGCTCAAGGACAACTTACAGTTTTAGGTGAATAAATGCCAGGATGGTTGGGTTATTCACTGGCAATGTCATGGACACAAACCTCCTCAGATTATATCCTTTGTTTTGAGGTTGGAATGCAAATACATACAAATACAAGGGCACTTTGAAAGCTCATGGAGAAATGCAATTAAAAGATAAATTTCTGAGGCCAGAGTGTCCTAAACAGCACTCTGGCCTTAGAACAGCCCTTAAGACATGCAGATCTGGCTGAAAAGCCCATGAGAGTATCACAGGCATGGAAAGCCAAAACACTCTGGCAAAAAACAACAACAACCACAACAACAACAACAAACCTGCATGAAAGATCTCTGCGAGTGAGAGCCCAGTGGACAGAACAGGTCATCAAAGAAGGAGGTACCTTTCTCTGAAGGGAGGAGAGAACTTCCACTTTGACTATGACCTTGTCTAAATATGATAAGAGTCGGTGAACTCAAAAGGCTTCCATAGCCTTGGCAACTCATGACAAGAGCCTAGGGTGATTATTGATGCCATAAACAAGAGTGTCAATTTGTTAAGTCCACAACAGGAGTCACTGTGCACTTACTCCTCATGTAGGATCTTTGTCCTTAATGTGCTGTACATTGTGATTTAATGCTATAACTAGTACTCAAACAGTATTTTTCACTTTGTGTTTCTATGTGGGTGCAAACTGTTGAAATCTTTACTTAATATATGCTAAACTGATCTTTCATTGAAAATGAATCTTGATGTGAATGGAAGGGAGGAGGGAGAGGAAAAGGGGAGGGTTGTGGGTGGGAGGGAAGTTATGGGGGGGGGAAGCCATTGTAATCCATAAGCTGTACTTTGGAAATTTATATTCATTAAATAAAAGTTAAAAAAAAGAAAAAAGAAATTTAAATAGCAAAAAAAAAAAAGATAAATTTACACTCTGGCGCAAAACACTTTTGAAATTCATGCAGTTTTTTCATCATATGTATTTTCAATAACTTTTTGAAAATCTCTCATATGAATAGATTTCAAAATTTTGAACCAAAAATAAGCTTATTTTTCAATTCCATTTTCCACAAACTTCTTGAAGTTCTCATGTATCTCTCTCCTATTCTCTTTTTCCAGAACTGTGAAAATCCTTTGGTAACAGAAAAAGTGTCTCCTGCATCGATCTATTTCTTTCTTTCTTTTTTTTTTTGACAGGCAGAGTGGACAGTGAGAGAGAGAGACAGAGAGAAAGGTCTTCCTTTCCGTTGGTTCACCCTACAATGGCCGCCACGGCCGGCGCACTGCGCTGATCCGATGGCAGGAGCCAGGTACGTATCCTGGTCTCCCATGGGGTGCAGGGCCCAAGGACTTGGGCCATCCTCCACTGCACTCTCTGACCACAGCAGAGAGCTGACCTGGAAGAGGGGCAACCGGGACAGAATCCAGTGCCCCGACCGGGACTAGAACCCTGTGTGCCAGTGCCGCTAGGTGGAGGATTAGCCTAGTGAGCCGCGGCGCCAGCTTATCTATTTCCAATATACAAAATATTGTGTGGGACATAGTAGTTTTCCAATAAAATTTACAGAAGAGTGAGTACATTTTAATATTTATTTATACTCCATGTAATCAGCTGTAGGTTGACTAGGCAAGTTCAAATTGAATTTTGACTGGTAAACTGATATTTAAAAGTTTAAGCTTCCGTTTTCAGGTGAATTCGTTATTTTTGAGAAAATAAGTTTTTTTGAGAGGGAGTTTGAGATTTCTAAAACTCTTCATAGTTAGATTCCCTCCTGACCAGTCCTGGAAGTTATCTGAATATTCCCCAAAGGACAGGGCTATTTTTAAAAGTTGCTGGAGAGGCTGGTGCTGTGGCTCACTTGGCTAATCCTCCGCCTGAGGTGCCGGCACCCCATATGGGCACCAGGTTCTAGTCCCGGTTGCTCCTCTTCCAGTCTAGCTCTCTGCTGTAGCCCGGGAAGGCAGTAGAGGATGGCCCAAGTGCTTGGGCACCTGCACCCACGTGGGAGACCAGGAGGAAGAACTGGCTCCTGGCTTCAGATCGGTATGGTTCCAGCGGCCATTTGTGGGGTGAACCAATGGAAGGAAGGCCTTTCTCTCTGTCTCTCTTTCTCACTGTCTCTCTAACTGTCAAATAAAAAAAAAGTTGCTGGAGAAATGGAATTAAAAGATAAATTCATTTTGGTGCAAAAATTTCTGAAATCCAAGCATAGTTTTTTCATTTTATACACTTTCCATGAACTTTTTAAAGATCCCCTCTCGTATTTATAATTCTAACACTTGCAACTAAATAGAAAGGTCTGAAAACCACTTAGAAATGTGAAAATCTACAGATTCTTCAATTTCATCTCACAGATGAAAACAAGATCTGTTTGAGACGATTAAAATAAGATCGGCAGAGAGCTTTGTGGATCTCCAGTGACCCTCCAGTTCCCGTGATTCTGATGGCATGACCTCTCTTGATTCACTGGATCCCTTCCCATTCTCCAAGATGCTGCCCATAGGTTGCCAGGCAATGCTAACAAGACTGGTCTTTACTCTGCATTTAGGCATCAGCTGCTGTCATCACATTTTAAGTTATTATTACTATTTAACAAAACAATGGGCAAGCCTTGTGTAGCTCTCAGTGGGGTACCTTCTCTGGAGAAAATGCTCATGTAGATTTCCTGGGAAACTAATTTATTTTCTTTTCTTAAAACAGATCTCAGTTAAGTCTGCAAAAGATAGAAAGGTCCAGGATGGGGTTTAGGGTAGTGTGGTGCTGGACTGATGAAAAGACATAACACAGGCAGTCTTGAGCAGATAAATAATCAGGATGTGCAAATTATACATAGGAATGGAGCAGAAGACACGTTTATTTTCTGACAGTTGCTAAGACTACTAATGTTTTGGTAAATTCCTGGGTGAGACTGAACTTGAATGGACTGAACTTGAATCATAGAAACCATGTATCCAGGAACCAACCTTTTACTGTTGAGTGTGGGCTCAACAAGTAGTGCTTCAATTCTTAGAGTTTTAGGGGGTATTTTTGTATTTTTGCATTTAACTACTTACCTATATTTGGCCAACAGAATCACTGGCACATTTTCTTGATCATAGTCCCTACTTGAAAAATATTTGTGGATTTGAGTTGTTAATGTAACAAACATGTCCCATTGTGTTTAGAGCTTGAGCTCCTCAATCAGCCAAGTTCTCACTATTTGTCCTTCAATGCGCCAGAGACTCTGAGATACATGAAGAAGTAAAAGACATGGCGGGTGCTCCTGAGTGCATAATTTATTTGAGACCATAATTAAAACAATAGTTGACACTTAATTGAGTACTTCCTAAGGACTAGGCACTGTGGTAAACCTTTTTAGACTGTGTCTCTAGAACAGCCCAGCATGGTAGGGGTTTGTTGCCTGTGTCTTCGTGTCCAAAGTCATACAACTTGTTATGGGGGAGGAGGAGGATCAAGTTCTATACCAGATTGGCCTGGCTTGAAAACCCTCATATGGGCCGGCGCTGTGGCTCAATAGGCTAATCCTCTGCTTTGTGGCGACGGCACACCGGGTTCTAGTCCTGGTTGGGGCGCCGGATTCTGTCCCAGTTGCCCCTCTTCCAGGCCAGCTCTCTGCTGTGGCCAGGGAGTGCAGTGGAGGATGGCCCAGGTCCTTGGGCCCTGCACCCGCATGGAGACCAGGAGAAGCACCTGGCTCCTGGCTTCAGATCAGTGCGCTACGCCGGCCACAGCGCGCCAGCCGCAGCGGCCATTGGAGGCTGAACCAACCGCAAAAGGAAGACCTTTCTCTCTGTCTCTCTCTCTCACTGTCCACTCTGCCTGTCAAAAAAAAAAAAAATTAAAAAAAAGACCTATTGGACAGCACAAAGTCCTTGCCTCAGTGGAGCTTACATTACAGTAACCAAGAAAACTAGCACACACATGAGCAAGAAACTAGCCACCTATAATTTTTGAATATTTTCTGTGATTTCTGAGGCAGAGTGAAAAAAAAAAAAAAAAGAGTGGCTTCCTCCAGTTGGCCTATTATAGACCCAGAATGGCTGCCTTGTAGTACAGGGTACTTTCTATTTCATGATATCCTAGGAAAGTAAGAAATTTGCTAATGTTGTTAGCTGTGGTAATAGCGGTAATGAAACAATAAACATTTTTGAGTTCAAAATATGATAGGTTATGTGCTACTAGTAAACACAACAATAAGTAAAAAAAAAATCTTGCTTTCTCCCACTGTCTTGTGACTCTGAGGAGAGAAGAGTTACTAATGAAAGTCTTTCAATTCCATCGCCTATCACCCTAGCTCTCCTACCCCGCCAAGTAATGCAAAATTGAAAGTAGAAAGGCAGACAAACATTGCTGCAAATATAAAGAGTAATTCTCACATTAAAGAAGAACAACCCAGGAAGATACAACCACTAACAAGCATTAAAAACAGGCAGAACAAACCCTTGTATAGAATCTTGCTGACAAGTGCTATTAAATATTAATTCTATAGACCGTGGAGACATCATTAAACAAACATATATACCCTGATGCTGAATGTGCACTGGCCCAGGCATTTGTTTTACATGTGGTTGTTGACTAGGTGTAGTCTTTTGTGTTGCTTTACCAGGCAGAAGACAATTTTCTTCTGTTTCCATTAATTGTATCCTCACACATCACTGAAATTCTCATTGCCTTTTTGGTTATTTGTCTTGTCCTTGCCTTTCATTTAATTGGAAAGACAATTTTTAGGGAGAATGAAAAGAGGTACCTGTTTTAAGGCTGTCAGGCATGAATAAAAATGCATGTTTAGAGAGTGGTCTCTGAGATTTAAAAAAAAAAATGGGACTACATGCAGGGTATTTAGAGATTTGAGAGCACTGGGTGAACTTTGCCCAATTTAATTCCGCTTTCAAACTTCTTTTCCCTAAGATTCTTTAAAGACCTAAAAATAAGGAAAAGGAAATTCTTGTAAACAGATTCTAACCAAGTTTATCTCTTCTGTTTATTCCTAAAGTGTGGATATTCACTCATCCCTCCCTCATTATCATGAAGTCTGTGTATGCTTAAATAAAATGGCATAGTATTTATATGTAATCTATATATGTTCTTCTGCACACTTTAAATCATCTCCTTGATTACTTTTAATACTTAATACAATGTAAATGCTATGTAAATAGTTGTTATACTGCATTGTTTAGGGAATAATAACAAGATTAAAATGGCTGTACATGTTCACTACAGATGCAAGTTTTTTTTTTTTTTTCAAATATTTTCCATGTTCAGTTGGTTGAATCCATAGACAACAAACTTACAGCTACGAAGGGATGACTATAAATTCTAAAAATGTTAAGAAATAGCTGCATCAAATTTGAAATCATAGTCATGGAGCTACGGAGTGTTTTAGTGAGCATCCAGGCCAGTGTTCCTCAAACTTCAGGGACATCGGAGCATCCTTGGTAAAGCACAGGCTGCCATTTCCCACTCTTGGAGTCTCCCATCTGCTGGGTTGGGGCAAAGGCCCCAGAACCTGTGTTTCCCACAAGCTCCCAGGTGACACCGAGGCTGCTGGTTTGGGGCCAGAATTTGAGAGCCACTTATCTAGTGTGACCCACATGTTTTATAGATCAGGGAACTGAGATTTGGAAAATTTGTCCAACTTTATATCTTTGATGAAAAACTGATTTTTTTTTTTTCTGGAGCATGTCTCCAGCCTAGACCACATCTTTTTCACTGTATCATGCAGAATTTAGATACTCTAGGAAAACTTCAATCCTGTGACTGTCTCAGGAAATCACAATTTGACTTGTTCCATCTATGGAGACATCTGAGAGCCACTCAGTGGAACAGTTGGAGGGGTGTGGCTAAGGGATCTACAGGCCAACTGCCCTCTTGCAGGGCGGTGGCCCAGCCTGGAATGTCACATGTCCAGGGCTACCTCACTACCAGCAATGGGGATGGAATCAGAACTCAGCTCTCCAGAATCCTGGGGTGGGCCTTCTCTCACCTCACCAGACAAGACAACTGCCCTGCCTTCTCTGCAGGATGTGGGGCTCAACTAGAGAGCCAGTGGCCAGTGTTTGCCTACTTTGAAGGAAGAGTGGGTTTCAACAGAATTGCTTGATTTGTGTTTTCTAGCCTCTCAGAGTGTGCATCAGGTATAGGAGCTTTCCAGGGCTGCCTTATGGCTTCAGGAGCTTTTTGTCATTGTCCATTTCTCTTCCATTTAAGAAGTCACAAATACCATCTTTTAAGACTGCCTTGGTGACCAGTGCTATGGTGCAGCAGGTTAATGCCCCGGCCTGAAGTGCTGGCATCCCATATGGGCGCCGGTTCTAGTCCCGGCTGCTCCTCTTCTGATCCAGCTCTCTGCTATGGCCTGGGAAAGCAGTGGAAGATGGCCCAAGTCCTTGGGCCCCTGCACCCACGTGGGAGACCTGGAAGAAGCTCGTGAACCATCGGACGGAAGACCTCTCTCTCTGCCTCTCCTCTCTAGGTGTAACTCTATAAGAAAAAAACTGTCTTGGACAGGCCTGTCTCATAGCAGGGTGCCTGACTTCAAGTCCCAACTCTTCCACCTCCATCAGTCTCACCCAGGATGGAGTTCTTGGATCTTGGCCGGTCTCAGCTGTTGAAAGCATTTTGGGCAGTGAACCAGTGGGATGGACAATCAGTGCCTCTATCACTTTCTGACTTTCAAATAAATAACAACAAAGCAAAAATTGAAGAAAAAAGAGAATGATATCATATCATATATCCGTTATTATTTCTCAGGGTTTCAGGAGAAAGAAACTAAAATGGAAACATTTTCGTGGGTGCTAGGCAACCCCTGGGTTGTCCATTCGGCTTCCAGTCCTGCACTGGAGACAATGGGGAGGGCCTTTGGGCCCTAATCTGGGGACAGCGACAGCCCTCAGCCGGCACTCCGCAGCTGTCAGGTGGACCAGCCCGGGCGCCGGCGGACTCCGCGAGGGCTCCGCGAGATGGCGCGCGGGGAGGCCTGGGCTCGCGATGCTGCAGGCTGCGGGCTGCGGAGCGCGGCCCCCGCACGGAGCGGGCGGCGGCCCGGGCGACCCGCGAGCGCCTAGGAGGCGCGGCCGGGCTCCCCGGACGCGGCGCACACAACAGAGGCGAACGCGGCGCAGTTTTTTTGCATACAATTATAGTGATGGCATCATTTTTTTTGAAACAAACTGTCCATAAATGTCACTGAAAATCCGGGTCTCCTTTTATTAAAACTGAAAAATGTGTATAAATGTAAATAACAAATGACTGATACAGGGATAAGAACACCACAGCGGCTGCTGGCGTCTCTCTCTTTCTCTCTTTTTTTCTCTCCTCCTCATGTAATTTGCATTAATAAAGAGGCTGTTCCTTGTCGGAATGTGTTTCATCCGGTTTAAAATCCCAGGGCGATCCACTAGGAAGAGCTCTGGGAGAATCCAACTGTCAGAGCCGACAAGACAAATGAATCCCGGTGTCAGGAGCTTGTGGTTCAACGATGACAGATTGAGAAGAACTGTCCCCCTCTCGACAGGCGGGCTTCATTTTCAAATTAATAAATCTGAATAAAATATTTTTCCTTTCATTACGAGCGGAGCCTGTTTGACAGTTCCAGTGACAGCAGGGAGTAGCAGTGTTGATGAGAACAGTTTGCATGAATTCCACCTGGGCTTTTTCTGTTTTATTTTTACCTGCAATCTCTTCCCCGTTTGCCTCTCTCCTTACCCCTCCCGCACCTCCCAGGCTTTCCTTCTCCCCTTCCTTTCCATCTTGGGTGCCCCCTCCCCATGTTCTTCTCTCGCGATTCTTCCTTAGGCTCCATTCTTCCCTTTGCTGTTCTCTGAAATGTCACCGGCTCCTATTTTCTGCTATTCTTGTTATTCACCTTCGGGCTATTACCTTGAACGAAAGACCAGAGCATTGTTTCACTTTTAAAAAGTCCACAGCTAATTATTATAAAATGTTTTCCTGATTCATGAGGTCACTGATCACCAATCATATCAGGACAGCAGCCCAGGCCGAGGCTAGAGGAAATAGTGGATTTCTCCCATTTATATGACTTCTCCTTAGGAAACCATCCTCCTCCTCTCTCTTCACAGAAACATAAAAGCAAAGCTCCCAAGCAAACAGATAAACAAAAAGAAAAACGCTTTGTTGTTCATTTCCCTCCATAAGCCGAAAGAATGAAATGGAGTGCACCTTAGGAACTGGATATGCACAGACAAATCTTAATGCACGCGGTGACAGGCTGTTCCTCTTAAATAATTGAGGAGCACTTTCGGGGAAACAATATGGGATCATTAGAGACTTACTATTGAGAAAAGTGACTTCTTGATAACAGAGGGCGTTTTGATTTTGCATTTGGTAAAGAAGTCAGCCAGAGCCGGCAACTTTCAACGCCCGGGTTCTGCAGCCTGACATCCACAGAGTCGAACAGAAAATAATCTGACTTCAGCAGTCAGTGCCTTTCCAGTCCCCGAATTCTCCTTTTCCTCTCTCCTCAACCTGGGAGGAAAGAAGGAGACCTGCAGAGCTGCCTGGATGAAGCGGTGTGGGTGTCAGAGGGCTATAGCCCAGGGTCGCTGGCCAGGGTCTCCACCCCCGCTTTGTTGCTGTCTGCCCATCTGTTGATCCTACTCCTCTTCATCGCTCCACAAGCCTATGACTCCTCAATGTCTGTTTTGCCATCTTATAGAACTTACTGAGGTCCTACAATTTTACATCCAACCTACAATCTTGAAAAAGCTACCACCCTTCTCAATATTCTTGGAGAACACAGCATAAAGATGAGATCTTACAGGTGTAGAGGCAAAAAATACATACAGGGTGCCCACTTGGCCCTGCAGTTAAGGCACTGCTTAAGACACCCACATGCCATAGCAGAGTGTCTGGGCTGAGTCCCACTCCTCCACTTCTAATCCAGCCTCCTGCTGTTGTGCCCCTCGGGAGGCAGCAGGTGATGGCTCAAGTGCTTGGGCACAACTACCCACATGGGAGCCCTGGACTGAGCTTTAGGCTTCTGGCTTTAGCCTGGCCCAGCCTTGCTTATTGCAGGCATTTGGGGGTGAACTAGTGGATGTGGGATTTCTCTAGTTAGTTTTTCTTTCAAATAAAAGGAAAATAAAAGTATTTTTCAAAATTAAAAAATATATTTGTATTATGTTTATCATAAGTATACACATATATTCATGTTACATATATAAATGTATGACAATTAGGAACTGATACTTGAAGTAAGTGATTTAAGTGATAGAAATTAAAACAAAGGAAAAAACAGAAAGATATTTAGAAAGGTATTTCTAAATATCTACATTTAAGTGTGCCAAATTGTACTAAAGAGAACAACAGAGTGTACTACTCGTATTTCTCAGGGAGGTGACTTCCAACTTTAATTTTGCTGAAATTGCAGGGTACTTACTATGATAAATGAAAGTGACATCTACTAAAATGTTCAAAGCAAGACATCACTGGGTGGATGGGAGGAAGTTTGATGGTCAGTGTCAAGATTATAGAAGTTTTTGCCTACATTGTTATGACTGTCTTATCATACTTTTATCCATTTGTGCATTTTCTTTATAGAGCAAAAATATCCTGCTATGACTTTCCACTACTGATTCTAAAACTCAGTTTCCTATAATCTAGATTTTAATGCTTAAGTAGCTATTGTGAACGTATAGAAATATTAGAAAACAAAATGTGCATCTTCCAAGATTTTTACATGTGTTAATTCATTTAATTTTTATAAACAACTCTAGTAGACAAGAAGGGTTTTGTAATTTTGACTTAAAAGAGTTCACAGTTCATAGGAATTGGAGTGTCAGGATTGGGTGACTTAAAGATCTTCTGGTTCACAAATAGATCACTAAATGATAAATAATACTATACTCTCTCTGTGTAGAGAGATAATCAGGTAAAACACACAGTAGTTAATTATTATTTCCCATGTAAATTATTGTTCTTGAATTTTATCATTTCACTTCCAGTTTGCTGACTGATTTGTAACTATATATATATTTTTTTAAGATTCTCTCTTCTGGGGCCAGCGCTGTGGTGTAGCTGGTAAAGCCACCGCCTGCAGTGCCAGCATCACATACGGGCTCCAATTTGAGATCCGGCTGCTCCACTTTTGATCCAGCTCTCTGCTATGGCCTGGGAAAGCAGTGGAAGATGGCCCAAGTCCTTGGGCCCCTGCACCCACGTGGGAGACCTGGAAGAAGCTCCTGGCTCCTGGCTTCGGATCAGCATAGCTCTGGCTGTTGCGGCCATTTGGGAAGTGAACCAGTGGATGGAAGACCTCTCTCTCTCTCTCTCTCTGCCTCTCTTTCTCTTTATGTGTAACTCTGACTTTCAAATAAAGAAATAAATTAAAAAAAAGATTCTCTCTTCTGTCCTATTTCTGGAGAATAATCGGAAGGTTAAGAAATAGTACCATCAAGACCATCAGTGGTTATTATTGATTATTAAATGAAAAAGGTCTACAAAAATTGAGATTCTTCTTTTGAAAGAAAAGACAGTCTAAATATATAAGATAATTTACATATTAATTTTTTAAAATTGTAGTTAACTTTCAAAGTATGTGAGGATAGCGAGTTGAGTTGTGTCATCATGACTCAGCAGTCTGGTTACTTATAGAGTATTAGATTTTTGACAATCTCACTTCCTTGAGATCAACAAAAACAGAAAGTAATTGTTTTTAAAGGAATACTTTGAAGTCATTTGAGGATAATATAAGATCTTATGTGTACAACTTACAATTTTCAAATAAACACAAAAATATTCAACATTTTTCTTTCATGACCAGATAGACACTGAAAGAATGAGTAAATAAAAAGGTAAATAAATTCCTTTGTCGTTATGACAGCCCTGTAAAGTGTACATGATCATCACTATTAAATGCTAAATGAGAATAGGGAAAAATTTAATTGTTTAGAGTAGCCATAGACTAAATATGAGGCAGAATCAAATTCAAATCCAGGTTGTCCCAGTTTAAGATTCTTTCTACTTATACTGTTAATACTTTATGAAATAAATTTCTGAAATGGGAGAAAAACCTTTTACTCTGAGGTTGGGTCTTTTATGTTACTAGAGCAATCAGCTTGACTTCCTAGGAAATGAACTAAAGTAGCAAATTGTATTTGGCACTAAAACATACCAGGTAACAGGGAAGTATGGAAAAGACAGAGTGGATCACCTTATTCCATAGGTCACTGTTCCCATTTAGAATCCGTTAAGTACAACTCCAGGATTTATTCATCAGGTCTGGCTACAGGTTTAATTTAGTTGTAACTCCCTGAGCCCAAGGCCACTGGGAATAGCAAAGACACTGGGAATATGAGAATCCATGGCATAAATCAGCTCAGTCCAGGACATGACCTTCATCCTGCCACGTCTCCGAAGTGGTGCTGTGGAGAGTCAAACCATAATGACTTTTTTTTTTTTTAAAGATTTACTTTATTTATTTGAAAGAGTTACAGACACATAGAGCCAGAGAGAAAGAGAGAGAGAGAGAGAGAGAGAGAGAGAGAGATACTCTTTCATCCATTGGTTCACTCCCCAAATGGCTGCAACAGCCAGAGCTGAGCTGATCTGAAGCCAGGAGCCAGGAGATTTTTCCAGGTCTCTCTCCTGGGTGCAAGGGCCCAAGTCCTTGGGCCATCTTTTACTGTATTCCCAGGCCATAGCAGAGAGCTGAATTGAAAGTAGAGCAGCCGGCACTGGAACCAGCATCCCTCTGGAATGCTGGCAGTGCAGGCTGGGGCTTTAACCCACTGCGCTACAGCGCCAGCCCCCACAATGACTTCTTTTGCCTGCTTGCATCAGAGAGGGAAAGCAGCCAAGCTCAGTAGACCCATGCCTGTCCTCAGGTAGCTGACGGTCACACAAATCTTTGTTGTTGTGCTCTGTTATTTAACAGAGGTCTGTTTCTTATGCTCCAAGTCTAAAGGCTAGAAAGTTAACTCTGTGTGGAGGTCATCAAGCTTTGCTATTTTGGTTGATGATGAACAATAGGAGAATTTTGTCGTTAGGCCCATGTATTGTATGGAGGGATGTGAAGGACTTTCTGAGCTGCCTTTCTGTTATTCTTTTACATATGAGAGCACTTCAAAATTGTTTTGGAGAAAAGGGAATTAAAACACAAGTATTTTAATGTAGTTTTTAAAAAATTTTGCATATGTTTTTCATAATATGCATATTTCCGTGAAATTCTTATATTCAATTTCCATTTAAATTGAATCACTTTTTTAAAAGATATACTTACTCGTATTGGTATTATCAGTGTGTTATTTATTAGGCACCCTCTGTGGGCCTGCCACTGTGTTCTGTCTCTTGCTTACTACTCATTAAGCCTGGAAATAGCTTTGTGAAAACACGTTTAATTTTTTTTTCCTCATTATATCAGGAAATCAAGGCTTAGAAGCCAAGCAACTTGTCCTACATCATGTGACTTGTGAGGTGCAGAGCTGGCATCAAATCACAGAATTAGTAACTATGAAATCTAAATCATTTATTACAAGGTGAAGTTATCACTTCATGTTTTCATTCCATCTGTGTAGAATTGTCTTTCCCAAGATTTCTACTCGTTAAAATCTCATTCAGGAATCAGTTCAGATGCCAGTTTCACTGTGAAATCATTCCTGATTTTGTACCACCAGCATGATGTCTCCACATCAGGGAGATCCTTGAACTTGGCCGTCAAGGCCATCATTTTAAGGTAACTAAAATCATGACCTGACAGCCCAGGGTCCTGCTGTTAGACGGATTTGAGTTAGCGCTTGTGTTTCTCCCAGGAGATTTGATTCTCCCTTCTTTAAGCATCTCCAGGGATGGAATTTTTAGCCATTCTAAGTTGTCTGTTTCTTTTGGCAGATCAACATTTCCCCCACTTAATCCAAATGCATTCTCTCTGGTTTGATATTCTGCAGCGTTAGAGGCTACCTGCTCATAGATAATGCACCATCTGAAAACCGTCCCTAGGCTGGAAAACAGTAACCAAGCAACCCTTTTGCCTTCCTTTCTCTGACTAACCTTTCGTAATTCTTGTGACCTTTCTTCCAAAGTCTATTTTTCATCCCTTTAATCTTTTTGTCACTGCCCTTTCTCACCTCCAGCATCAACAGCAAGGAGACCAGGTTCTGACACAAAAATGCTACGAGCAGGTGGCAAGCAAATTGGCATGCTTAGCACAGCTCCGTGTACCCTCCAGGGATTAATAATAAATACTATTTGATGATGAAATCTGAGTGCATTTTCTTTTCAATGAGACAGTGTCAACTGTTTTCTTCTGAAATAGAAATGAGCAGAATACAAAATTGAACAGCCTTCATTTCTCCCCACTCAGGAGGCTGTTGCTACTGATCTGGTTGGCGTTCCTCCTGGGTCAGCTCAGACGGGAAGAACCATAGCGGGTGCTTTTGCACCTTCCCTTGATAACTAGCTATTATTTATGAAAAATTGGAGATGAGTACTTTGAATGCTTTTTTTCTTTAGATCCTAGTCTGACTCGTGTACCTTGAATTATTAAAGTAGATGATTTTAACTGTAAACCAGAGCTCTAAAGCAAACTTTTAAAATCATATATGGCTGTGTGTGTATGTTTTTATATATATACATATATATATATATGATTTATACCAAAGTTGGCAATATTCATTCCTTTGATATGTAATGAATGAGCACTTTCTGTTTTCTGGGTTTGGCATGGTTTTGGGAGATGGGTGTGATGAGGAAAAGGAGGGTGGATATCTCCAAGAAAAACAGATCCAAATCATTTATTTCCCAAATAAGAAATTCAATGCTCTCGTAGGGTACTGGATGGGGTGGGGGTTGAATGACATATACCTACATAGCATAACAGAGAGGCAAAGCAGAGAGAAAGAGAAGTCTTCCATCTGCAGGTTCACTCCTCAAATGGCTGCAATGGCCAGGGCTGGGCCGATCCAAAGCCAGGAGCCAGGAGCTTCTTCCAGGTCTCCCACACGGGTGCAGGGACTCAAGGACTTGGTCTATCTTCTACTACTTTCCCAGGCCACAGCAGAGAGCTGGATTGGAAGTGGAGGAGCCGGGACTTAAACTGGCACTCATATAGGATGATGACACTGCAGGCAGCAGCTTTACTTGCTACACCACAGTGCCAGCCCAATGTATATTTTAATTCTGCTTTTCCATGAATATTTTGAAGCCATTTTGTGTTATTATGCTAGGTCTGTTTTTGCTCAAAAAGCACTAGGTCAGTGATATGTCAAAAAAAGGGCGTAAAGTTATGGTTATGACACTCAAGAAACATCTACTCCAAAATATAGATAGGGCCAGTGCAGTGCTCACTTGGTTAATCCTCCGCCTCTGGCACTGGCATCCCATATGGACACCGGGTTCTAGTCCCGGTTGCTCCTCTTCCAGTCCAGCTCTCTGCTGTGGCCCAGGAAGGCAGTAGAGGATGGCCCAGGTGCTTGGGCTCCTGCACTCACATGGGAGACCAGGAGGAAGCACCTGGCTCCTGGTTTCGGATTGGCGGAGCGCCGGTCATGGCAGCCATTTTGGGAGTGAACCAACTGAAGGAAGACCTTTCTCTCTGTCTCTCTCTCTCATTGTCTATAACTCTACCTCTGAAATAAATATAAAAAATAGATAAAGTGAACTTGGCATTAATCTGCTTGAATGTGGAATGGCGGACTGGATACCTGCCTACCTCATCTCCCTGTGCCTCTTCCTCCTATAATCTAGAGCTTTGGAGAGCACATAACAAAATCTTTTTTTTTAAAATTAATTAATTTATTTGAATTGCATTGTTACAAAAAGAAGGGGAGTGAAAGAGAGCAAGAGAGATCTTTCATCTACTGATTCACTCTCTAAATGGTCAGAACACCGTGGGCTGGGCCAGTTAGAAGCCAGGAGCCAGGAGCTTCATCTAGATCTCTCACATGGGTGCAGAGGCCCAAGCATTTGGTCATCCTCTGCTGCTTTCTCAGGCGCAATAGCAGGGAGGTGGCTCAGAAGTGGAGCAGTTGAGACCTAACAGGAGCACACATGGGATGCTGGTATTGCAGGTGGCATTTTAACCTGCTACGTCACAACACCGGCACCAGCTGAATTCTTTTTACATTGAGGTGCAAAGACAAGTACAAAACTCATCTTGTGTCAAGGAGGGTCTACAGTGGTTAATGGTGAATACCATAAAATGAGTTAAATAACACTGCCAGAGGTAAACAAACAAGTCTTTAAATTGTATAAGGGTCCGGCGCTGTGGTGCAGCAGGTTAACGCCCTGGCCTGAAGCGCCAGCATCCCATATGGGAGCCGGTTCGAGACTCGGCTGCTCCACTTCCTATCCAGTTCTCTGCTATGGCCCAGGATAGCAGAAGATCGCCCAAGTCCTTGGGCCCCTGCACCCACGTGGGAGACCTGGAAGAAGCTCTTGGCTTCGGATTGGCACAGCCGTGGCTGCTGCAGCCAACTGGGGAGTGAACCATTGGACGAAATACCTCTCTCTCTCTGCCTCTCCCCTCTCTTTGTAACTCTGATTTTCAAATAAACAAATAAACAAATATTTTTTAAAAATAAAATGTATAAAAAAGTATGAATTCCTGATTAATTGCCACATTAGTGATATTATATATGCTGTAAGAATTGAAATGTTGGAGAAAAAGTATGGGAACAATTTTAGCCATAGCTGTGAGAATGCATATAATCTCAATTTATAAAAAGGGAAGGGAAGAACCTTTAGGCTGATGTGGGAAGGGCTTTGAACCTAGAACATGTGAAGTGTGTTCGGATAATAACGAACAAATCATTTATTATACTGAAGTGTTCGATAAAGTGAGGTGTTAGTGATACTATTGGAAAGGCAGGTTTGGGGCAGATGGTGAAACATACTGAAAGTCAAGCCAAGGAAAATGGAATTTATGTAAATTCTTTAGTAAAAGATTGCTGCAGTATGACCCAAAGAGACAACCTATAGGAACAAATCCATAAAAGCTCCCTAGATAATTTTTTCAATGATTTTCATATGGTTTTTAATTTATGAGCCTTTATGACGTCTACCCATTTTCCTAGTTCAATATGATGGGTATTCCAAGGTATGCCCGCATCTCAATTTTGTGCTGCAACAGACATTGTTCTCCAATTCTGTCACAAGAACAAATGCTTCTTTATAATCTGCTGCTTCTAGTCACAAAGGAATGACACAAGGAGTGAAACCAGTCTGCTGGTCTAACTCTAGCTGTTAAGCCATAATGTGACTTCTCGAGCAACACAGCTACTTCTTCCTATCCTTATGATGAAACTGGGGGCCTAACGTTTAGCACTGGTTAAGATGGCTGCCTTCCATTTCCACAAGAGTGCCTGGGTTCCAACCCGGGCTTTTGACTCCATGTTCCTGCTAATGTGCACTGTAGCAGGCTGTGGTGATGGCTCAAATAGTTGGGTCCCGGCCACCCACTGGGAGACTTAGATTGTGTTCCCAACACCTGGCTTCAGACTCTGGTCCTGGGGTGTTGTGAGCATTTGGAGAGTGAGCCAGTATGTGAGATATCTCTCTACTCTCTCCTTATCCTCCTCTTAAATAAATAAATCAAAAAAAGTGATGCTCTGATTGCATTCTTATTGTCAAGCATGTGACTGTTTTAATTCATAATAATTAAATGTTAGTACATATATAAAATGATCAATGAAGATATAGAATGTTTAAAAAATCTAGAGCCTATTGGCAATGTGAAAGGAGATTAAGAAAACACACATCATTTATCATGGGATGTGGTAAACAGAAATAGCAGACATGAAAACATCAGAATTTCTTGGGATTTAGTTGTAAATGGGGTACTGAGAAGAAAGATACAAATCTAGGTTGGAGAATTGTGTGGTTGAGAATATATGATTATATTGAATAGCCTATGCAATGCTTTTGATTGTACTATTTGCCTGTGGTCAAAGACAAAAAATGTTGTCAAGTAGTAGCTACAGTAAAATATTTTCATAACAAACATCAGAACCTAATAAGTGAGATGTAAAATATTAGCAGGAACATATACAGTGGACTACAGGGAAAATAGAGTTAGTAGCAACCACTGCATTTTGGTAGTGGTGAATCTTTAAGAGGAATAATTTAGGAGTTTCCCTTATACACTGATAGGAAATTTAAAAGGCACTGGAAAAATTATTGACTGCCCATGTGAGAGAGACGGAGTTCTGTTAAAAAATGTATGCTTTGTAGTTAGTCACTTTAAGGGAACCAGGTGATTTTCTGGAGATCATACAACATGTATTCTAAGAGAACTGTCTACTCAGTTTACCACACAACACTAAAAAGCTGTGAAGCGCTTGAGACTAATTTTCAGCTCAAACTCTCAAATTTTGTTGCTTTGCTAATTCCTGTCATGCAAACCTGAATAATTTTTTCCTCCATAGAAGATTTACAAGATGGCTTTTGGGAACACTTTTATGTGGTTCTGATTTTCTACCGCTTTTTAAAAAAGACATATCAGCAGTTTGTCAATATAGTATACGCATATATTTTAAGTAATAGAGTCTAAACAGTAACAACTGAAAAATATTTGGATTATTTTATCATTTATCAAAACTTTTATATACATTTTGTTGAATCCTTATGAAATAACAATAATAAAAATAAAAATTTATGTCTTAAGGTGAGGAGTCTAAAGCTCAAATTATTAGATCCAGAGTCCATAACTTTCAGAGGTCATAGAATTTTAACCCAAGTCTGGGCTCAAATTCTATGTACTCTCCAATCTGTGACCATTCCATGTATCATATATACTTTACAGTCCAATGCTAGAAACCTGAAAGTTTAGTTGAGATTTTCAGGTTATTTCTCTGCCTGGCATTATCAATATCTAAGTAGAATCCATAATATTTATATTCAGAGTAAATGTCAGAAGATGCCAGAAAAATGAAATATTAAAGTCTACAAGAATTCAGTGATGACAAATCAAAATCAATGATTCCTAAGAACAAATTTGTTAACTAAAAGTAATCTCTTTTTTAAAAAAGATGTATTTATTTATTTGAAAGTCAGAGTTACACATAGAGAGAAGGAGAGGCAAAGAGAGAGAAAGAGGTCTCCCATCCGTTGGTTCAGCCCCAGTTGGCCGCAATGGCCAGAGCTTTGTCGATCCGAAGCAAGGAGCCAGGAGTTTCTTCCAGATCTCCCACGTGGGTGCAAGGAGCCTAAGGACTTGGACCATCTTCTACTGCTTTCCCAAGCCACAGCAGAGAGCTGGATTGGACGTGGAGCTGCTGGGCTCGAACTGGTGCCACTATGGGATCCTGACACTGCAGGCAGCAGCTTTACCTGCTATGCCATGGTGCCAGCCCCCAAATAATCTCTTCTTTTTAAATTCCTGGAATCCTTTCTTTTTTAAAATCAGCATCACTTATGATTTTTAAGTTGGTTGGGTGACAGACCATAGACAAGATTCTGTCTCGCCTTTCCCATCTGTGAAATGGAACAGGGTGATGGAGCCTAACATCTCATTCTATTTGCAGGGCCGTTGTGAAGGTAAGTGAAACAGTGGATGCAGCACTGCTCCTTGGAGTACAGAAGCCATATAAATCTAAAGTGTAATCATCAAAATGCTGACTGATATTTGCATAGCTCTATTTTCCAGGGCACAGCAGTCTTTTATTGCTTCACAAAGCTCTAGGAGGTAGAGCAGTAATGTGCTCTCTGAAAGGAAAGCTGACCAATAGAGTGGATAAGTGACTGCCCTCCACATGGCATAGTGAGGTGATAGCCTCATTGCTGAGTGATGTTGATTGATGCTTGTCTGACCTACAATTAGCTCAGTTAGTACAACTTGCTGCTGGCTCTCACTACCCTAATAAAAACCCTCCTGTTACAGAAAAGTCCATGGTTCCCAAAATGGGATTTCAACTGAACTTTAATGTTTTTCCTGTGGCTCTTAAATTCTCAGATCACTTTCCCCTACTTACTTTCTGGTTTCAACAGAAATAGCACAAAAATGCTGACTGTGAAATTCTTGGCCGTTAGAACGGGAGAGGGTTTGAATGTCGCAAGAAATATTGGTTTCCTTGAGGCCTTCAGACATTTTTTTTCCAAGCTACATAAATAGCTTGGGGATGCAAGAAAGACAAGCAAGTGATGGGGAAAGAGTTGACAAGAGGGTTAAAAATGGTACCTTTTCAAATGAGACGTGGGTAGCACATCTGCTTTGTCTCATATAAAATAATGTGTGTGAGGATTAGGTTAAGTTGTGATGGTAGGATTGGCAATGGAAACTTGTGTTAGGAAATGACTGCTCATGATTAACTCTTAGAGCAAAGTCTTTATTTTGAAGTTTATTTATTTATTTTTATTTGTTTTAAAAGCAGAATGGCAGAGAGAGAGAGAG
Source organism: Oryctolagus cuniculus (assembly GCF_051225735.1). Lineage (NCBI taxonomy): Eukaryota > Metazoa > Chordata > Mammalia > Lagomorpha > Leporidae > Oryctolagus > Oryctolagus cuniculus. Next base: position 34,836,431 of record NC_142873.1, read on the forward strand.
AGAGAGAGAGAAAGAGAAAGAAAGAGAGAGAGGCGGATAGATAATTAGATGATAGATATCTCCCTTGTGCTTATTCACTCCCCAAATGCCCCCACAGTCAGAGCTGGACCAGGATGAAGCCTTGAGCTGTCCATCTAGTGCTTGCATGTGAGTGACAGGGATCCAAATGCCTGAGCCATCACCAGATGCCTCCCAGAGGCATTAGCAGGAAGCTGGATTGGGAGCAGAGGCAGGACTTGATTCCAGGTACTCCAGTATGGTACATGTGTGTCCCAAGCCGCAGCTTAACCCATTGCACCACAATGACTGCTCCCTTATATAATATTCCTTTTTTAAATGATTTATTTGAACAGAAGAATTACAGAAAGAGAGAGAGAGAGAGAGAGAGAGATCTTTCATCTGCTGGTTCACTACCCAAATGGCTGCAACTGCTAGAGCTGAGCCAGACCGAAGTCAGGTGCCAGAGCTTCATCCAAATCTTCTAAATGGGTTCAGGGGCCCAAGGACTTGGGCCAATCTTCTGCTGCTTTCCCATGCACCTTAGCAGGGAACTGGATTGGAAGTTTTGCAGCCAGAACTCAAACTGTCACCCGAATGGGATTCTGGTGTTGCAGGCAGTGGCTTAATCCACTACACCAGAGTGCTGGTCCCATCCTTTATATATTATTCTTTTTTTCTTTACTTACTTTTAGTTTTTTTTAGCTTTTAACACAATAAATATAGTCCTTGGATACAATCTAAGACTATAATATTTTCTTTCTCTTCCTTTCCCTTCCACTGTCCCTCCACTATCTTTCTTGCATTTGTTTTGTAATTGCTTTAGCTGTACAGGAACTGTTATATTTTCATATAAAGCAATCTTAAACAACAAAAACAAAACTGGAGGCATTACAAAACCAGTTTTCAAGACTTACTACTAAGCAGTTATAATCAAAACAGCCTGCTACTGGCATGGAAACCCCATGAACAGTACATGAACAGAATAGAAACCCCAGAAATTGATCTATTCATCTACAAGAAACTAATCTTTGACAAATGAGCTAAAGTCAATCCCTGTAGAAAAGGTGGTCTCTTCAAAAAACGATGCTGGGAAAATGGGAAAATTGGATCTTCATGTACAGAAATATGAAACAAGACCCCAACCTTACACCTTACACAAAAATCAACTCACAATGAACCAAGGATCTAAATCTATGATATAGCATCAAAATACTAGAGGAGAATATTGGCAAAACTCTGAAGACATTTATATGGACCAAACCTTCATAGAAAAGACCCCAGAAACACAGGCAATAAAAGCAAAATAAGACAAATGAGTTTACATCAAGCTAATTAGCTTCTGCACTGCAAAGGAAAACTCAACAACGTGAAGACACAATCGACAGAATGGCAGAAAATATTTTCAAGCTATGCAACTGATAAAATGTTAATATCTAGGTTCTATTTAGAGCTCAAGAAACTCAACAACAACAAACAATTCAATTAAGGAATGGATAAAGGACATGAACAGACATTTCTCAAAGGATGAAATACAAATGGCCATCAGAAAAATGCAAATAAAAAACACAATGAAGTTTCACCTCACCCCAGTTAGGATGGCAATTAACTAAAAATCAAAAAAACATAAATGATGATTAGAATATGGGGAAAAAGGACGGAACCCAGTATACTATTGATGGGAATGTAAACTTCTACAACCATTACGGAATATAGTATTAAGATTTCTCAGAAATCTGAAAATTAATCTAAGACCCATCCATTCTACTCCTGGGAATTTACCCAAATGAAATGAAATCAACATTTGAAGGAATCATTTTACCCCCATGTTTACTGAATCTCAATTCATGGTAGCTACAATAAACCCAGATGTCCATCAACAGATGACTGGATAAAGAACATGTGTAATATTTGCACTATGGAATATCACTAAGCCATAAAAAGAATGAAATCCTGTCTTTTGCAACAAAATGGATGAAATGGAAACCATTTGCTTGGTGAAATAAGCCAGTCTGAAAAATACAGATTCATATGTTTTCTTTATATTTGGCAGTTAATATAAAATTCAAAAATTGTATAGGAATGAAATGAACATTCTGTGATATGATTGTCATTTTTAGCCTTTGTTTATACTCTTGGGGAATTGTGGTCCTCCTACATTTTACTTTTTGAATATTATGGTTAGTGGCAAATTAATCCTGTGAATATAGATTTGATCAAAATTATGTCTTTGCAGGGGCCAGCACTGTGGCATAGTGGGTATAGTCACTGCCTATAGTGCCAGCATCCTATATGGGAGTCAATTTGAGACCTGGCTGCTCCACTTCCGATCCAGCTCTCTCCTGTAGTCTGGGAAAGCAGTGGAAGGTGGCCCAAGTGCTTGGGCCCCTGTACCTGCATGGGAGACCTGGAAGAAATTCCTGAGTCCTGGCTTCAGATTGGCCCAGCTCTGGCTGTTGTGGCCATTTAGGGAGTGAACCAGTGAATGGACAATCTCTCTCTCTACCTCTACCTCTACCTCTCTGTAACTCTGCCTTTCAAATAAATAAACAGATCTTTTAAAAAAATTATGTGTTTGCAAAAACTTGTGAGAGAAAGAGGGGAGGTAGGGAGGACGATTGGGAAAGTGGGGAGGAAGGGATGTGTGGTTGTCTTCTTGGAACTGTACCTATGGAATGCATAAAGGTTGTTCTCTTTATATTAATTAAAAAAAAACTTTGCTAGGCTTTAATGCAGAAACCTACAAAATTCTATACCTTTTGATGTTTTATGCCAACAACAACAGAAATATAAGGAACAACACTTCTACAAACAGAAATTCTATGAGAATACGGAACAGAATAGATATTTACAGTACTTTCTGCTTCCTAGATGAGATTTCAAGACTCCTGTGTGAATGGGAGCATAGTGTCTTCTGAACTGCAATTATGAAAACATTTAATAACCCCTATAGCCTTAGAGAGGAAAAAGAACAATTCTGGGAGCATCTAAAGATATTTGCCTCAATAATTGAAATGTGCCGGTGCCCTGTAAATTTTTTCTTGCCTCTATGTGCCTCTATGGCTGTTTTGCATAGAATGTTTAATTCATTTTGAAAGGGAAGAAAACCTACTAGTTATACAGACAATCCTTAAAATTCAGTATCAGGTGGCAGGTGTTTAGTACCACATTAAGTTGCCGCTGTGACACTCAAATTCCAAATCAGAGTGTCAAGGTTTGAGTCCTTGCTCCACTACCTATTTCAGTTTCCCGCTAACGTATACCCTGGGAAGCAGCAAGAGACGGCTTAAATGAAGTCCTTGCCACACATGTGGGAGACCCAGATGGAGTTCTGGGCTCCTGATTTTGATCTAGCCTGGTACTGGCTGTTGAAGTCGTTTGGGTAGGAAATCAATAGATGGAGGCTCTCTGCCTGTCTCTATTTTCTCCTTCCCTGTCTCTCTGGTTTTCAAATAAATTAAACAACCAAACAGACAAAAAACCAAAAATACCAGCATTAGAATAAGTGTGATAAAGGAGTTATGCAAACAGTGGAGAGGACAGCAGAGTTGGCAACCCAGCTTGGATTCTGTCTTTCTGAAGCACAGTGAGAATGTTTTTGGAGAGCAGAGCGACAGATTCTCAACGACTTTATCCTTGCCTGTATTTTCACACCTCAGCCACCATATCCAAGGCTCTTATCCTGAGTTGTTTTCTTTCTGTTCCTGGGACACAGACAGTTTTAAGGTCACTGGTTGCATTTTTATAACACTTAGAGTTGTACAAGAAAGATTCTGCCATATTTCTTTTAATGATACCACACTTTTGTAAGGAAAAAGAGAAACTATTCACCTCATTTTAAGAAAGCATTTTTAAAACAGTGGTGGAGGTAGGGCTTTGGTCAAAATTATCCTGACTCTGAGTCAAAAGTTTTTCCAATAAATTGTGGATTTACCTCTGTCCTGAATAACCCTGATTTTCAATGTGAGAATGGTTAATCCAATTTTCAGTAACGTGAGGTTGTATAATTAACAGATGCGTATAAAGAGATTTCTCCTTCTCTTCCCTCCTGAATCACAGTGAAGCCATTTGTGTTTGGTATAATCAGCTCTCACCATCTTTACGATGGAGGGAAAGGCAGAGACCTAGGAAGAATTTTGTCTTCTCCTCTTGCACAGATTACTCTGTGGCAATGTACATACACGAGATAATAATTATCAGATAAGCAATTGGAACTTTGAATAGAAAGCATTATATAAATCTAAAGCATTATTATTTTTATTGCCTGGATTAATTGAATCTTAACATAATAAAACAACAAAGATCTTGTCTGGGTATAATTTTGTTATCTGTTTTGAGGTGAAAATATGTCAAGTATGCAAAAGTATAATTTGATGCTCGGGTCTGACAATTGTGCAGCTGCACAGCATATATGGAATCTCTAATACTAATACTAATACTAACAGAGTTTAATACTCTGTTATTTCTATTTTAATCTCAACTTCTGTAATTATAAGTAATATATTCTTTTTTTTTTGACAGGCAGAGTGGACAGTGAGAGAGAGAGAGAGACAGAGAGAAAGGTCTTCCTTTGCCGTTGGTTCACCCTCCAATGGCTGCCGTGGCTGGTACGCTGTGGCCAGCGCACTGCGGCTGGCGCACTGTGCCGATCTGAAGGCAGGAGCCAGGTGCTTCTCCTGGTCTCCCATGGGGTGCAGGGCCCAAGCACTTGGGCCATCCTCCACTGCACTCTCAGGTCACAGCAGAGAGCTGGCCTGGAAGAGGGGCAACCGGGACAGAATCAGGAGCCCCAACCTGGACTAGAACCCGGTGTGCCGGCGCCGCAAGGTGGAGGATTAGCCTATTGAGCCATGGCGTCGGCCTAGTAATATATTCTTATTAGGTATCTTCGCATATGTTATTGGGATATTCAACTTTAAAAAAATCCCTCCATTGTTAATTCAGTAGTTTCAAACTATCTATCTATGTCTGGCTTGGTTCTCCTCCCAGATAAACACTGCACCTGCTACAGGCTGCCAGACTCCCTCTCCCTGTATCCCTGGCTCAATAATCAGAGGGGATGAAGACAGTTTCCTGGATTTGAATACCAGTTCCAGTACTTATTTTTTTATACCGAGTTATCATATTGCTGATTTGCCTTCTGAAATCTCAGCTTTTTCTTTTCTGCCAGCAACATTAATAGTTTTGCTGTGCACTCTCAAAAGGGTCATGGCCACCCTGCACATGGGGCACCCAGGAAATTAAACCTTATTTAATCTTTATATTTTTCATTGGAAAATACTGAAAATTTTAAACTCCTAGCACAAAGCAAGTGCTCAGGAAATATTAACCTTTCTCTCAGATACTGTAGCTAATATAAAAACTTCTTCCTTCATGGCAATAATTTTCATACCTGCATATCTTATCATAACATATTATAATAAATACTGGGCACCATCACAACACTGCTCTTCTGTTAATGCTCTGGTTGTCATTGACAGGCAAAACCATTTTGGAGTATCATACTTTGGAAAGGTCTACTTTCTCCAGAAACATAGTTGGTTCTTCTCAGCTAGGTCAAATGCTATAAGAAATAGGAAGATAAACTATTATCCTTTAATGATTTTAGGAGTTGGTTCCCAGAAAAGTGGCCTATATCTGCTATGAGGATGTACTGACTTGAGCATGAGTATGTTAGGGAAGGGGCTGATATATTGTGACAGTTTTTGACTAATTGAATGGATGGTCCTTTTAATGATTTGTTAAGTGCACAATTAAGAAGCCTATAAATTCTTAGCTATGAGCCATATAAGCAACCTTGCCATTGAGCTAGTTTTAGGATATGTAGAGAAATAATGATTAAAGCAACTTTTGGTGAGCAAACATTTTCGGCAAAGGACCAAACAGTAAATTTGGATTGTTGTCTGGACCATAGATATCTACAAAAACTATTCAACTGTGCCATTGTTCTGTGGAAGTAGCCATACATAATAAGTAACTTACAGGCATTGCCATGTTCTAGTAAAACTTTATTTGCAAAATGGGTGTCAGGTTGAGTTTGACCTGTGGATTTCCCAGTCCTGTCTGTAGAAACAAAATATCTATATTTGCATATGTTTATCTACGTAGTTATAACATGCTAGGATAGGGTTTCAAAAACAGGTTTTTGGCTTGAATTTGGTCTTAAAAAGAAAATATAAAGTTTTATTCCAGGCGTTAACCACCTGAAATGCTATTGTAATTTCCTATTTCTTTTCTTTTTCTTCCAATGTATAGGCCATTTGAAAGATTTTACTATCAATGTCCTGACTTTCTATGCCTGAAATGCTCTCATGGGCTTTTTAGCCATATCCGAATGCCTTAAGAGCTGATTCTGAGGTCAAAGTGCTGTTTAAGGTGATTGCCATTCTGTGAGTCTGCTGTGTGGATTGCTTCCTTGTTGGAACATTCTCTACTTTTTAATTCTATCTATTGTTATTACCAGACACTTGGTCTTATTTATGTGATCCCTTTGACACTTAATCCTATCTATATGATCAATAACTCACTTAATATGATCACTTTCATACATAAGATGGCATTAGTACCACCCAACTTAATGGGATTTGGAGTCCAATGGCAAGTTTTTAGCTTTTCCCTTAGGGGTAAGTCTGTGGGAATGTGTGCCAAGCTGTACAGCTCCTCCCTCTAATATACCTACTCTTATTTTTTTTTACTGGGATCTATTTTCAATTGAATTTATACACTTATGATTAATTCTGTGTTAAGTAAATACTTCAACCACTGGTATTAAGTAGTAGAAAAAATAATAAAAAATAAAATAATAAACTGTTCCTTGACAGTCAAGACAAGGGCTGCTCAAGTCATTGTTTCTCATAGTGTCAACTTGTACAGGTTTCATTTTAGGTGCTCTGTTAGTTATCACAGATCAGGGAGAACATATGGAATTTGTCTATTTGGGACTGGCTTATGATATTTTCTAGATTCATCCATTTTGCGGCAAATGACTGGATTTCATTGTCTCTTTTCCCTTTTACCACTGTGTAGTATTCCATAGAATGCATATTCTATAATTTCTTCATCCAGTCTTCCGTTGATGGGCATTTAGGTTGACTCCATGTCTTAGCTATTTTGAATTGAGCTTCAATAAACATGGATGTGCAGATAACTCTTATTTGCTGATTTCATTTCCCTTGGGTAAATTTTGAGGAGTGGGATGGCTAGATGGATTGGTAGGACTATATTCAGATTTCTGAGGAATCTACAAACTGTCTTCCATAGTGGTTTTACCAGTTTGCATTCCCATCAACAGCGGATTAGGGTACCTTTTCCCTACATCCTCGCCAGCGTTCGCTGTTTGTTGATTTCTTTATGAAAGCCATTCTAACTGGGGTGAGGTGAAAAAAACAGACACTTCAAGGAGCAGCCACATGTGCCAGAACCAGCCCTCTCTTAGATCATAGCTCTCTACACTGTAGTGTTGAACCTGGATCACCTTCCTTCATGATGGATTCATCTGGGCACCAATCTCTAGGTCCCATGCATCTTGACCAAATCAATGTCAGTTTGTCAGAGACATTCTAATAATATGGAAGTCACCAGGACTCCCAGCTTTTCCCTTCCACTTGGCTCACTATTCCCTATATAAAACATAAACATCTTCTCCTTGGAGAGGACTTATGTACATTTGAGATCAATATTTCTTAATGCAAAATGGTTTCTTTACATCCTTCAAGACAGCATTGGTAGCCAGATTAGCTTACACTTACATAATGAAGACTGGAAATACATACATGTAACAGATCAGTAGCATTTGCTGTGAAATGGCTTTCTGCCTATTCATAGAGGAGCACTGAGCAACTTTCACACAATTTGTTTCTCTCTGAAGTTTCACTTAGTCTGGTCATTTGTTAAATCGTTTGGCTATTCAGCTAAAAGGTAATCCAGTTTCTTGAAATTCTCACTAAATTATATTCTTTTCAGTAAATGTGTATAATTGTCATTTCATTTGCCTATAGCTTAATACCCTTGCATGTGGTTATGACTAATTTCAACTTATTACCTAAAAGCTGAAACAGTTGTCGATAACAAAGCTTTCATGCAAGTTTTTGAAAGGGCTATGAGATCTTCAGCTTGACAGGATAATAGAAATCCAAAAGACTATTTCTTGTATGGTTTTGAAAATGCCTACACATTCCATTTATTTTTATTTAATTGACAAGGTAAAGGGCATTGCTTCTGTGGTCAGTGAATACTTCTCTGGGAAATTTGAACAAATATTCAGGTTGTGACTGTTTGACTCTTTTCACTGTAAATTCCATTAACTCTCAAGGCAACAGTATTTCTCTCCTCTAACTTCCTAGGACATTACAGTAAGAAAGAAAAAGTGGGAGGATGTGAAAACAATGGGATATATGACTCACAAAACTAAAATCCGCTTACTTTATAGGATGAAAGGGAAGGAAATAAATGAAATCTCACCAAAAGTTAAAACAGTAATCACAGAGCAGCTGTTCAGAAGGAAGAGATAAAAGCAAATGGAAGAAAGGCCAGGGGAAGCCGAAAACCAGAGCTGAGGGGCTACGTAGGCTTTGAGTGATTGGCTCAAAGAGAGCGAGACATTAAAGAAGGCTTTGAAAACACCTCAAACACAGCATAAAAAAGGCTAGTTAGGCAGGGATTACTTTACCTTGAAGAAGTCCATGTTTTATGTATGTATACAGAAACGGAAGTAAAATGTTGATTCACTTTGCTGATTTCTTTTTCTTGCTAGAAACAGTGCTGTTTTGTAAAGAAGGTCCCTTGGCTTGACTGGAGATCAGATATGATATGACCCTGATTTAGTCTGGAGGAATCCCTGAAGCTCAAAGCAGGAAAGATCGTCATCAGGGTGCTCTGTAGAGAATGGAGTGAATCCATTGTCCTGTGTAGTATGGGAAAATGATAACAGCTAAATGCACCCAGAACTGGAGGTACAAAGTGGGTGCCTTGGGAAGAAAGGAATAATGGAATTAAATGTGAGACTCTCTCCCCCTCTCCCAACTTAATGTTTTTAAAGATCTCTTGCATGCTTCCAAGGATGCTTCCAAGAAATGCAGCTCCCTGAGGGGAACAACTCTCCAGATTCTTCCTGCTCTTGGCTCTACTGCAGGAAGAATGAAGTATTAGTCTTGAAAATATACCTTCCCCAATTCCTATCCTCAAGCAAAAGTCCTCAGAACACTGGGTATGAATGTGTATGTGCGTGCGTGTGTGTGAATTTACTTTAGCCTAAAAGTACCAGCCAGCAGCAATTTTAAAAATAAGGGTCTGTTTTCCCCAAGGGTCAGTTGGAGCTTTATTTTTTTAACTTCATGAGTTCTTGTAGAGAATCAACTCATAAATTAATACAATTACCACAATCACTACTACTATTTCTACTATTATGACAACCACTATAGTTAGCTGAAACTTATCAAGAACTGACTAAGTGTCAAGGACTATACCACACTCTTTCTGTGTGTCATGCAAGGGGACCTCAAAAAGAGCATGGAACAATGGAAGTAAGAGAAGTCCATTTTGGTTCAAAAAATCTTCAAAGTCCATGCCTTTTTTCATAATATGTATTTTCCAAGAATTTTTCAAGTGATCTCATAAGTCTTAACAATCTTTTAAAATAGCAAGGCTACACTCAACAACAATAAACTTTCAGAGCTGAGCCTCAAACAGTGATACACTTTTTCATTATTGACTTTGCTTTGTTATTTGATGCCTTTTCCAATCAATGTGGGTGTTTGGTTTGGTGTCTGTTGGCACTGCCTTGTCCATGGTTCTCCTGTACCATCACTCCCTTGTTCGTCTGTCACAGATTACCTTCCTCAAAATCCTGGGGCCTTGGGTATATAGGTTTTTATTTAGCTGATGGGGTTTGCCTTCACGGCTGAAAGATAACTGTTTTGAGTCATTTGTGCAATGCTTGTAGTCCTCTTGAAAGTCTTGCTGTTCTTATCCAATTATGGCATGCTAATAAGGATCACAGTCTATCTGATGGAGTTTGGTGACTCTGGTGGGTTCCACAACAGGGCTTGGCTAAGTGTGTCTGTCTCTAAACCCCTTCTGTGCTAGGTAGGTCAGCATTTCCTAGAGAACCGTCATGTCACTTGATTTGTTGAAATAAAATTATATTCCCGCTGATGTTACTTCCTGTTAAGAAGTTAGCAGTTTCTTCCTACGTTCTTCACCCCAATTCCACCTCACTAAAGAGCCTGGACTCTGTTTTCCAGTTTTGGAAATGTGGCAATTGGAGGATGTGGAAGGCAGGAATGGATCGCTGAACTTAAGATGTGCCTGATGGAATTGGGTACTGCCACTGCTACACTGGCACCCCAACCTCACTAGGGTATTTTTCAGAGGAAGTGATTTCTTCTCCTCCTTCTCTTGCCCATTCTCGGTAGAAGCTAGGGATAGAGTAACTTAATCAACATCACTAGTCACTGGTATTAACTGCCACTGAATCTGACACAGTCACTCATGATCTTTGGATAGAGGACAAAGTTACCCACCTGAATATTCCTGATAGTATCTCGTATTCCTCGCACTCATATATGACCATGGGATTTCCCTCAAGGCAAACAATCACGCTACATTTGCTTTTTTTTTTTTTAATAAAGATTCATTTTATTTATTTATTTGAGAGGTAGAATTACAGACAGTGAGAGAGAGAGAGAGAGAGAGAGGGAGAGAGAGAGAGAGGTCTTCCTTCCATTGGCTCACTCCCCAAATGGCCGCAATGACCAGAGCTGTGCCGATCAGAAGCCAGGAGCCAGGTGCTTCTTCCTGGTCTCCCATGCGGTGCAGGGGCCCAAGGACTTGGGTCATCTTCTACTGCTTTCCCAGGCCACAGCAGACAGCTGGATTGGAAGAGGAGCAGCCGGGACTAGAACCGGTGCCCATATGGGATGCCGGCACCACAGGCGGAGGATTAACCTACTGCGCCACAGCGCCAGCCACTACATTTGCTTTTAAATACGTGAAATTCCAGTTCTCAGCAATTGTAGCTGTGATTGGCATCAAATTAAGTTCCCTTTCTCTGGGGGACAAGACTAGACCGACTTTTTTAGCCTCCCTTACTGTTAGGTTGAATTCTAGTGAATTCAGTGAAGGCAAAAGTGATGTTTGCCATTTCCAGACACATCCATAAATCCCCATTGCTATCCCCTTCCAGATGTAAGGGCTCCAGGGAAAAGCCCTGAGGCCTTAGGAATGGCGGAGTCATTAGATATGAAAAATCTGCATTGTTAAGTGAACTCCTTCATTCCCACCTGTTTACTGTGTCAGATGACAATAGAAAGAAGTGAATCTTCATTTTGTTAAATTACTGAGCCTGTTTTTTTTTTTGTAATTGTAGCTGGTATTATTTATTTAACTAATGTATCTGGATCTTTATTTTATTTTCACATATTTAATAAAAGCTTTGGATTTCACCAGGATAGAAATAATATAAGGGAAGGAAAGAGGAGATATAAGGAAATGAGAGAAGAAGCAAAGAGGAGAGAAGAGAAAGGGCTGAATAAAAGAAAGAGAGAGGAAAAAGGAAGATTGGTGTTGAGATAAGTCATTTCAACAGGAAAAAAAGAACTGTAGCATTTGTATCGGTGCCAATCATGGTTACTTTATCCAGATCTTGTATACATTCTGGTTTGGGGCTCACAGGTAGGGACATCAGCCAGTTGACAGATAAATACTACTAGGGATAATTGGAGACCAGCATTGAGAGAACCTTTTCTAAAATATGTTACTGTGACTTTTGAGTCCTTATCCCTCCTGGGAACTATCACTCCTCTCCATGTTACTCTGGAAAAATATTTTCTCTTGCTCTTTTTAGTTTACACTGATGTTATCTTTTTTATTTTTATTTTTATTTTTGACAGGCAGAATGGACAGTGAGAGAGAGAGACAGAGAGAAAGGTCTTCCTTTACCATTGGTTCGCCCTCCAATGGCTGCTGCGGCTGGTGCGCTGCAGCCGATGCACCGTGCTGATCCGATGGCAGGAGCCAGGTGTTTCTCCTGGTCTCCCATGCAGGTGCAGGGCCCAAGCATTTGGGCCATCCTCCACTGCACTCCCTGGCCACAGCAGAGAGCTGGCCTGGAAGAGGGGCAATCGGGACAGAATCCGGTGCCCCGACCGGGACTAGAACTCGGGGTGCCAGCGCTGCAGGCAGAAGATTAGCCTAGTGAGCCACGGCGCCAGCCTAATGTTATCTTTAGTGCCCAAATCAAACTGAATCTGTTTTATGATGTCTTTGATTTCAATGTACATTGAACTTTTATTTATATTTGACAACACACTTTGTTTATACCTATTTGTGATTTAGTTATTTACTCTGTTGCTTGATATTCTCAACTGAATGCATTTAGTTTCTGTACCTCAATCAGAAGCTCTTTGAGGACTGAGAGGGTGTCTTGTTCTTCATTCATTGCATTCTCTGACATCATATAGGTTTTGGATACCTAATTGGTTGCTTTATTAGCTTACAGGATTCCTATCTACTGTGATTATATAAAACCTTGCCACATTTACATGTTGATGAAAATTAAATAGTAGGCAATGTACTATAATAGGAAAAGAGCTCATTAGGAAATTCATGAATCATGGTCCTAGAGACAAGATTTCTATTATTTTAGGAAAGATCTAATATTGAGATCACAACTTTCACTTTGTTAAAATTTTAATAATTCTAGACATCTGTGGGCTTTTTAAAGACATTAATAGTCACAAAAAAGGACGTTAACTTTAGTTCAAATAAGTAAATGATTAGTGATGACAATAGAAATGGAAAAAGAATTCTCATGAATGTAGTCACAGCTCTGGATATTGTTCTCTGTTCTATTATCTGTAACGTTTACACATTCATACACTTCCATTCACAAAGCTCTAAACATTATATTCTAAGGGATATTGTGGGTAGATATAGAAGAGGTCTCTGAAAATCTCCTACAAAAATCATCTTAATCATACAAAAATAAAATTTTCTAGCTCTCTTTGCACCCTGCTTTATCAGCCCTGCAATGGAAGTTTTTAGGAAAGACAAAAGTTAGGAGCAAAGGAAGCCCAAGCACAGAGATACTGGGGCAAGTCCAGGAGCGTCTGGGGAGCCAGAGTGTGTCTAGGGAAAGGAGATGATGACAAGAGATTGCAGTTCTCTCTGCACTCTGGAGAAATAGGTCGAGAGAGTTATAGGCTTCCAGAAGCCTCTGACGATTCTAAGGGCTCTTTACTTAAAAGCAGAAACCAATGCCTGGCCCAAAGTGCTGTTTCAATTTAATCGTGTGAATGGGAGGCATTATGTCTGCATCATATTAATTTGGGTAGTACCATGTAAAGAAGATCTGAAAGAGTCCTATTTTCTCTTCTCATGTGTCCGAGTTTCTTGATCTATTTTTAGCTTTTGTCCTTTCAGCTCAGCCAGGAGCTACCCTGAGACTCAGCCTATGGAAATGTGCCGGGCTCTGAACTGAGCTGTAAAGAATGAAGGTGAAGCTTTGAGCTGCTAGATTCATGGCTGGGGTTTTTACACACACATAAAATATGAATCTCAGTTGTATACAAAGCTGAACCCATCGTGCCAAAAGGATCCCAGTCAAGCAGGCCTGTAAAATGAAATCCTCTTGGACTAATTTAAGGAGACTTTAGTGATATAAATTGTGGCCTGCTCAAATGTAGGAAATAAAAAAAAATTCCAACCTGAATCCTTGCTTCTCTCTTGGTGCGGTTGGCAGCTTTGGCGTATGAGAAATGGGAACAAAAGGCAGTCTGAGAAGTTAGCTCCCGATTCATTTTCCAAATAACTCTGCAGCTCTCTGTTTATACCGGTCTTGTGGGCCTAATGAAAAACTCCTCAGTAAGAATTTAATACAGAGATAAACTTTTCAATAAATAAATGGCTCTGAGTTGGCTGAACTCTAATGCCTTTCATTCTGGTATGGCTGCTTTTCTGGAATTGATATGCATAGAAGGGAAAGGCTCATAAAACCATTCCTGATAAAAGAATTAATTCACACAGAACACTGAACTGGAACCTCTGCCTATCAGATGTGAAGATTTCTCTATTTCATTCGATTTTTCACTAACCATCTTATAGGTCTTTTGTTATCTTACTGAATACAAACGATGAAGGTCTCTCTGACCTTCTTAGGCAAGCATTTAAATGGCTATTAGAGCAATTAAATACAGTTGTAAGTAAAAACCTTTCAATACCTTGTTTAGGAAATTTCAGGCAATAGAAGTTAAACTACAAATAACAGGTATGACCTTGAGGATGAATTTTACTTGGAACAACACTCAAATTCTTATCTGTTGTAAGAAATTAACTTGTTAGGACTTGAGGAGTGAAGTGCACACTTTTCAGTATGCCATTAGATGTTTTCTATGGAATATAGAAAATAATTTCTGTAAGTATCACTTAGGCAAATTTCTAGAGAAAGGTACTTCCGTCATGTCATTGACTTACTAATTTAAGGAATATTTTCCTATTAAAATTATTTTACAAATACTGCTTGAGCATTAGATAGTGTTATGGATATTGATAATATTCAGGAGTTAATCCTTTACTGTGTAAGTCAACGAATACAGAGAGAAGACAGAATTGTTATGGATATTTTGGAGAAAATTATATCTCCACTTTCTTTTGGTACATTTGAGAATATTAGAAGTCAAAATGTGCAGGCTTTATTGTTTCAAAAATAACAGAAAATATGACTTTATGTAAATTATCACGGCTTACAAACTGCTTTTGTTTCTTGAAATGCTGGGTAAATTGTTTTCTTTGAACTTCATCTGATTACAAAAAAGTAGCATAGTTAGTATTGCAATCAATTATATAAATGGGTCATAAGTATTTAACCAGAAGTGTAAGAGTAAGTAGTCATTGTTTCAAGAAGCCACAATGAAAACTATATTTTATATAAATACTGTATGTGGGATCTGTCCTTAATGTGTTGTCCAATGTGAAGTAATGCTATAACTAGTACTTAAACAGTATTTTACACTTTGTGTTTCTGTGTGTGCGCAAACTGATGAAATCTTTACTTAATATATACTGAATTGATCTTCTGTATATAAAGATAATTGAAAATGCATTTTGATGTGAATGGAATGGGAGAGGGAGCGGGAGATGGGAGGGATGTGAGTGGGAGGGAAATTATGGGGGGGGAGCCATTGTAATCCATTAACTGTGCTTTGAAAATTTATATTTACTAAATAAAAAAAAAATAAATAAATAAACAAAAACATTCAAAAAAATAAATACTGTAAAAGACATATAATTATTGAACACAATATATAAACACCTGACCATGAATTTCTTTGTGTCTAAGAAGTTAATTTCCCAAAAGAAAATGTGCATCTAAATGTATAATCACAATATTAAGTACTAAAGGTGGTTAAGTACACCAAATAAGATTTTTCAGGAGATATTTGCTATTGAGTCATGTGCTACATACATTAAAAAAGGCATATGGAAAGATCTAAAGTAGAATATATTTCTTTTAATTTGAATATCTATCTCAAATGTCAAAATTTCTGACCCTCCCTTGGGGAGAGTTTCTGTTGTTTATAATCTCTATAAGAGAAGATTTTATTTACTAATACATTTAATCAAAACTTTAGTAGTTATTATTGGTAGACCATTTTCATAATGCCTTTTACAAAAGTGATAGGTGTGAACTCTGAAGTGCAGGTGTGTCAGGCCTGTCAAGTTGTATGGCTTCAGGGCAAAGTCACCCTCGTTCTGGTGTAACATGTGCCTGCCTGCCTATGATGAGAAGCATACGCAAATCTTACTACCCGGTCCACTCCCATCAAGCTCCTGTTACTACAGAGTTTGAAATTTGCTGTTAATGACTTCTTTTTCTGCTTTAGCCAGAGATGACACTAGATTTCATTCCTTCTTCCAATGTTAATAGTGGCTACAAGGACTGCCTTTTTAAGATTACTTGCTAACAAGAGCATTTGAAAAGAATAATGCAATTATCTAATAGTGTCTGCCATGGGCCAGGGCTAGGATGTGTCTTACAACCTTGTGGGTTATTAATTTGATCATATAAAGCACAAATCCTCTGCTTGCCTTAGAAAGGCACTACATCTATCATTTGATCTGTGACAGCCTTTTCATTTGGGTAGGTATGCACATACCTATGCTCGTATACATAGGCAAACACACATATATGGTATACGTTTACTTATATAGGAAATAATTCCACATAATGTGAACATATTAATAAATGTATAATATAGTGTATAAGACTTCTAGATGCTCCAAATCCTGGCTAACACTCTGTACTGTCATCTTCTAAGATTGTAGTAATTCAAATAGATGTGTAATCTCATTGTGGTTTTAATTTAGGTGTCTCTAATGATTAACAATGGTGAGCACATTTATATATACTTACTTATACTTTGATATTCTTCTTTAGTGAAGTATTTGTCTAAGGCTGTTGCCCAGTTTTCTGTTATTTTTCCCTTATCGATCAGGGGAAATGAAAAATATGTTCCTGGTATAAGTTATTTGATAGATACATGAATTTAAAAAAATCTTCCAGTTTGTGCCTTCATTTCACTGTTAATGAAGGCATTTGGAAAATAAAGTTCTTGCTTTAATAAGGTTCCATTTATCAATCTTTACTTAATAATGTACAGCTTGGATCTGATTAAGAAAATCTTTTCTTACTCTCAGGTCCTGAAGATATTCACATTTAGATCCATAAACACCTAGAATTGTGGTTGTGGTCTATGTTGTGTGGTGGAGGGGGAAAGATCTGTACATAAAAATCCATTTCACTGAATGTAATTACTGAAAATCTGTCCTTTCTCAGTGCAAACAGTGGTTGGCACTTTTGTTAAGTGGTCAGAAGTAATTGAGTCTCTTTCTGTTTCTTTCATATTCTCCTTGCTCATTATTAGTCTGTCTCTCTCCACCAATACTACAGTCTTATGTACAAAGTCTCATCATGTCTTGATTTCTTGTAGGTTTAAGTCCTCAATCTTTTTAATATATTATTAACTCTATTTTTAATATACTTTTAAGAGTCACCTTGTCAATTTCCCTATTAACATCTTAACCATGTATAAACACCACACATTCTGTGAGAAATTTTATTTGGATTACATTGACTGTATACTTAAATTTGGGGATATCAATGTTCCTATAATACTGATTTTTTTTTTTTGACAGGCAGAATGGACAGTGAGAGAGAGAGAGAGAGAGACAGAGAGAAAGGCCTTCTTTGCCGTTGGTTCACCCTCCAATGGCTGCCGCAGCCGGCGCACCGCGCTGATCCAAAGCCAGAAGCCATATGCTTCTCCTGGTCTCCCATGCGGGTGCAGGACCCAAGGACTTGGGCCATCCTCCACTGCCTTCCTGGTCCACAACAGAGAGCTGGACTGGAAGAGGAGCAACCGGGACAGAATCCGGCACCCTGACCGGGACTAGAACCCGGTGTGCCGGTGCCGCAAGGTGGAGGATTAGCCTATTGAGCCACGGCGCGGGCCAATAATACTGAATTTTTAAACCCATGGATAAGATATATCTTATCATTAATTTGCATATCTTTTAATTTATTAGAATAATGTTTTAGCTTTCCATGTGGAGATTTTACTTATCTTTTATTAAGACATTTCAGGATTTTTGATGGTTTTTGATGCTATTACAAATAGTAATTTTATAGTATCATTTTCTAACTTTTTCATAGAGACAAAATTAATGATTTTATTGATCTTGTACCCAAAGAATGTGCTAAATTATTAATTTTCATAATTTTCCTATAGACCTTTTAGTATCTTTGCATATACAAGAATGCTGTCTTTAGATAATGATGTTTCCTCTCCACTCATTATTTTTTCTTACCTTATGGGATTGAAAGAAATTTCCACTACAATGATAAATAGAAGAGATTGGTATCCCTACCTTAAAATATTTTCAATATTTCATCATTACATAGGTGTTTATAGTAAACTTTTAATGCAAACAAAAGTTACCTACCATTTCCATTTTGCAAAACTTCTTAAAAATTATGCATGAGTGTTATAGTTTATTAAGTGCACATTTTCTATCTACTAAAAAGTCATGTGAATTTTTTCTCCTTTATTCTGATGATGTGGTGAATTATATTAATTGATTCTTTTTAAAAGTTTAGTTTATATTGTACTCCTATAATAGGTGAAGCTTGGTCCAAATGCATTTTCCTTTCATATATTTTTTGATTTTTATAGGGTATTTTATGTCTATTTCCATAAAAGATTTTGGCCTATCTTGTGTTTGAAATTTTCCTTTCCTGTAATGTTCTTATCTAGTTTTTGTGTCAAGAAACTTTAGAATAAATTAGAAAGTATTCCTTTTTTTACCTTTTTTTAGTTGCTAGGGGTTTATAAATTATATTAACATTTGTTTAAAATAATTAACTTGATCCTTTGAGTTTTCTCAGTTGTATACTTTTTCTATGTTATTGACTTACACCTTCCTTTTTTTGTTTTTACAGATTTTTGTTTAATGTGCTTTATTCTCTCCTAACTCCTAGAGATTGATATTTAGACCAGAATATTTTTCTTACATATGTGTTTAAGAACTTAAATTTCCTTCTAAGCTTAACTCTAACTTCATCCCATAAAATTTGATTTGTTATGGTTTTATTTTCACTCAGTTGAAAATATTTTTTAATTTCCTTTAGGATTTCTGTTTGACCTAAGGGTTAAGTAGGAATATATTGCCTAGTTTACAAACATTTGGGAAGTTTCCCCTTATATTTTGGTTAGTTTCATTCCACTATTTCCAGAGAACACACTGTGTATGATTTCAATACTTTGAAATGGTTTGAGACTTGCTTTATAGCCCCACATATGGTCAGTTCAGGTAAATGTTCAGTTTACATTGGAAGCAATGTGTTTCATGCAGGTGTTGTGTGTGAGAATCTACCAGTGTCAATTAGGTCAAGTTTGTTAATAGTGTTTTCAAAT
Organism: Oryctolagus cuniculus; assembly: GCF_051225735.1. Lineage (NCBI taxonomy): Eukaryota > Metazoa > Chordata > Mammalia > Lagomorpha > Leporidae > Oryctolagus > Oryctolagus cuniculus. The sequence continues at coordinate 34,855,396 of NC_142873.1, forward strand.
CCTTTAATTCACTACTGATTTTTGGTCTGCTTTTTAAATGTTACTAAAAGAAATGTACTACAACCTCCAAATGTGAGTGCATTTTATCATTTTTTCTTATATTTCTACCTTTTTTGAGTCCTATTTCAATATTTCCCTCACATCATTTCTCATGTGTTTTAACATAGCTTTTTTATTACATTAGATAGTTTGCTTATTAAATTAAGATTTATTTTATTTATTTGAAAGGCAGAGTTATAGAGAGAAAGAGAGGAAAGGAGATAGAGATAGAGATAGAGATAGAGATAGAGATAGAGATAGAGATAGAGATAGAGATAGAGATAGAGATATCTTTCATTTGTTGGTTCACTCCCCAAATGGCCGCAAGGGTCATGGATGGGCCAGATTGAAGCCAGGAGACAGGACATTCTTTCAGGTCTCCCATGTGGGTATAGGTGC